>NW_005371274.1:1953013-1967328 GCF_000412655.1 Myotis brandtii
TGATTTCTGGGCCTCATCCTCCGGAAATTCTGTTTCTTTGTTATGGGGTGGGGCCACAACATTAGTAACAGAGAAACAGAATTTCCGGAGGATGAGGCCCTGAAATCAGGATTTTAAAAAGATTAAAAAAAAAAAAAGACCCCCAACACCTGGGGCCTTTTTTGCAAAGCCTGCGAAAGGACCGGAAGCATAATCCATATTTGAGGGACAAAGACACCAGAAAAATATAAAAGAGAAGCTCCCTGCATGTTACTTGGCTCAGACTTGGGAAGTTATTCCGCTGAGTCTGCCAGCATAATAAACTGTGTAACTCCTTTTCTCTAAAGCGTTGCTTGGTTTTTCTCCGGTCTTTTGCAACAACATCTCAGGCCCTTTGCACTGGCTCCTCCCTCTGTCCAAAGCAACCTTTGCCAAATATCTGCGAGGCTCATTCTCTCACAGTCAAGTCTTAGCACTGACCATCCTATTTAAAATGCAAACCCTGCCCCTAGCACTTTCATGCCCCCTTACCTTGCTCTACTTTTCCCTAAAGCACATATCACGTTCTATCATTCTCAATAATTTACTTCTTTATTGTGTTCATTACGTTTTTACTAGATTGTAAGCTTAAGAAAAAAGAAGGATATTTATCTGTTTTATTCACTCAACAGCCTTTATCAGTAGCTATCACATGTAGGAGCCCAATAAATATTTATTACTGAGAGAATATTGGCATTAGCAGCCTAAGAAAGGTATATCTGAGGCCCCACACATTAGAAAGCACAGAACTACCTCTCTGCCTTTTAATTATTAAGCTGCACAAGTGTAAAACACTCATTTTCATTTTACCCTTCAGTCAACAAAGCAATAAAGGCCCTTGAACTTGCTTAATGAGTCCATGAGAATGATGGCTAATGGATGTGAAGCAGCCTAGCCGCCTGCCAGGTAGCTGCTGGGATCACCTGATGAGCTCCTCGAAAGTGGAGCATCTCTCTCTCTCTCTCTCTCTCTCTCACTGAACATCTGTCTGAACAAGCCTGGGGCGGGGGGTGGGGGGCGGGTAGGTGAAGAAGAGCTGAGACAGTTTCTACTCTAAGGCCTTTGTTCTCATTGCCTATAGGGGGTCTGGGGCTTTGTTCCCATTCTCTCAGCCTGGGACCCTCATTCTGGACCCTGGTTTATTAGATTCCTCAAAGACTGGTCCCAAAGCTGTTTAATTAGAATCCAACTCTGTGATTCCATCCAGGTTCACAGGATAACTAGGTCTGAACCTTGCTCTCTGGAGTCTCTTCTCTGGCCTGGCATTTCCTGGCCGAATGGCACTCAATGTTTCTTTTTACAGAACAGATTGCACCAGTCAGATTGGGTTTGAATCCAGCTGGGTCATTTCCTGGTTGATTGACTTTGGATAGTTTCTGAACCTGTTGACAATATTGAATTTTACCTGAGTTCTGAGAAAACAGAGAGGATTAATAATTCTTTCCACCTTTTATATTCTGGGAAATAGCTAATCTCTCAGTGTATTGTCATAATAAACTAGTTAATATTAATGACAGGAAAAAAACAAAAGGAAGGCCAGCTTTTATAAACAGGTCATCTGGGCAGCTTCACCAGGAAGCTGCAACTTCATGCTTCCCAGGGAACCACTGGTCTATTCCTTGCATCTCACTGGTAGGAAAAACCAAACAAAGGAGGAAATAGGCATATATGCAAGGAAGTTGGGGTGACATAGGAAAGATGCTTGCCTGTCAGTCTAAACTGAGAAAAATATAATTGGCTAGGGCAGTGGTTGGCAAACTTCGGCTCGCGAGCCACATGCAGCTCTTTGGCCCCTTGAGTGTGGCTCTTCCACAAAATATCACATGCGGGCGCGCACGTACAGTGCGATTGAAACTTCATGGCCCATGCACAGAAGTCGGTATTTTGTGGAAGTGCCACACTCAGGAGGCCAAAGAGCCTCATGTGGCTCGCGAGCCTCAGTTTGCCGGCTAGGGGGTTAGAGCCACTGCAAGCATGAGAAACCCTACAGGTTTAATTGGTTAAACTCGTAGTTATGATCCCCAGACGGACGAAGAGTTCTCTCTCTCTTGTTCTGTTCTTGTGCACTTCTTGCTCTGTGACCTGCACTCGCCCCATGCACTAGCCTGCCATGTGACCTTAAGCAACCACATGGCCCATGGCCAGGCGTAATCTACACGCAAGGGACTGCAACTGAGAACACAAGCTTAGCTAGCCAAATGCTGCACTAGTCTGTTCTTTAATATGGATCAAAGGCTCTGGGTAGTGGCCTTAATTCTAGCCCTGTTAAAGACAAAATTGAACTTTTTCCATGGCAGGATGGAGGGAAATGCAACATTGGAAACCCAGGGGTTTTATTCCATGAAAATAAAGATCACTCAGCCTCCCATGTGAGTCTCAGGAAATTCCTTTTCTTGAGACATCGCAAGTACTCCACTTCCACTGGTAACAGATGGGGACACAGAAGGCACCCCATCAATAACAAAAGGACAATCTTGCCCATGCAGATTCCATGATAAGATCTGTCCACACTCTCTCCAGGGCCTCCCTAGATTCATTGCCTTGTTTACCTGCTTCTAAAAAAAAACCCAGACTCCCTTCCCTTTCTTTGAGGTCGTCCTCACCAATAAACCTTCTCCTTACCGCAATAGCCTAAATAAAACTAGCTCCTAATTGCCCAATGCATTTTGTCTTTCATACTTTTAAGCCTTAATTTTCCTATTTATAAAAGATCATCATAACTACTTCTTAGGACTGGTTGTGAGGAGTAAATGAGATAATGTGTGTAAAGCACAGTAAGCTTTTAATAAATTTTTTAAAATATATTTTTATTGTTTTCAGGGTGAAAGGGAGAGGGAGATAGAAATATCAATGGTGATAATCATTGATTGGCTGGCTCCTCCATGCCCGCCCCCCCCTGCCCCACCAGGGACCGAGCCCACAACCCGGGCATGTGCCCTTGACCGGAATCAAACCCGGGACCCTTCAGTTCAAAGGTCGATGCTCTATCCACTGAGCCAAATGAGCTAGGGCATAAATATTTTGATAAAATTATTATACCTATTATTAATTCCCTCCAGCCTAGTTCTACCAGGCCTTTCTCCTTAGGGTTTCCTGTGCTGATTAATGTCTGATGGGTGTTATCATTAATGTGCAACTTGCTGTCTTTACACATTTCCTGTTCTAGATAGCATTTTCTAGAAGCTTTTGCAGGTTGTTCATATCAACCACCGAACACATCTAGGAGCATATCCCAAATGCTGTCTGAAAACAGTGTATCAACGCTCCCTCCCCATTCAGAAATGGAGTTCTGAACTGCTTCCCCAACCCACCCCCACATTTGTTCTCCGAGATCTGGCTTTGCTTTTCCCTTCACATTTGATTCTTGGTAGTTTTTCTTAAATTGAGTGTCGCTTCTTGCTTGTTCAGCTACTTGCCTCCAGGTTCTACTGGTGGTAGGTGTGGGTCAACTTCAGCTCAGGAGAGGGCTAGAGCTAATCACTGCCTCACCATGCTTCTGCAGAACCTTGCCAGTGCTTCGAATTGGAATTTCCTGGGACCTTTTTAATATTTCCCATATGCAGGTGGCTCCCTAGACCAATTAAGTCAGGGCATCTTGGTATGGATTTTTTGTTGGGAACTGTCTTGTGTTTTTGTTTTTCCAATTACATTAACTATGAAAGTTTCCTTAAAGTTTTCCTTGCCTGACTCATCCTAAATCTTTGGATGCTTCTAAGGGGAAGTCTGCTAGTAAGGGAAAGTAGAGAAGTTAAGTGTCTGTTATAAACAGCTGATTAGCTTGATATTTTATGGATGTGTATTTTAGATCTATAATTTTATTTTATAAGCTACACCTTTAAAAGCAGTTAACATTTTTAAGCAACTGAAATTAATTAAATTTATAATTGCTGCCCCTCCCCCAATAGTTGTAGTGAATTCTAGCAAAGAGCACCAACATTAACTGCTCATTTTCTACAGGAAGTAAAACAAGTCCCCAACTGCCCCAATCTCCTTTTTTCTCATCTCCTAGTCAATGTAAAACCTTCCCCACCTCTCCTTTAAGCTGGAAACTATGAGAAAATACTCAAAAGCAATCTTGTTTGGTTTTAGTAAAAAGCCAGAGGTGAAATTATGATCCAGAAATTTTTTAATCTTTATTTTTGAAAGTATTACATATGTCCCCTTTTTTCTCCCATTGAGCCCCCATAGCCCGCCCTGCCCCCAGCCACAGGCCACAGGCCTCCACCAACCTATTGTCTGTGTCCATGGCTTATCCAGGACACTGGTGCTTTTTTTTTTTTAATTTGTATTTATTTATTTTTTGACATTGGTATTTTTAAAATGGGTTCTAGATGTTTCCATGTGCAACAAAGGTTAAATACTGTCAATGGCCCTGGCTGGTGTGGCTCAGTTGGTTGGGCGTCATCCCATGCATCAAAGGGTCACCGGTTTGATTCCAGGTCAGGGCATATACCCAGATTGTGGGTTCCAACCCTGGTGCCAGGGTGTGTGCAGGAGGCAATCAACAGATGTTTCTCTCTCCCTCTCTCTCTTAAAAAAAAAAAAAAAGAGCCTGGCTATTGTGGCTCAGTGGTTGAGTATCGACCTGTGAACCGTTCAGGGTTCTATTCCTGGTCAGGGCACATGCCTGGGTTCCAGGAAAGAAAACAAGGAAAGGCACAGATGTGCTCAAGAGAATGAGCACTAGGTCCTTTGTCTTAATAGTTTTTATCTGTTTTCTAAAGGTGGAAATTTGGGGGGAGAGCTCAGGGCTGAAGTGTTCCTTTCATATGCAAACTAGCCATTCCAGAGCCATACTCTGCCCCCTCCTCTATCAGGCTTTCACACTCAGGGCAGCTATTCCCCTGCACTAATCACCCCAGGGACAGGTACCAGTCAACTTGAGATAGCCCCTACACCCTAGAGCCCACTGAAATTATTCCAACTAGCTAATCCTCAGCCTGCTTACCCTTCCTCATATATTTCTTCTCACAGAAAGAACAATAAATCCTCTAGACAGCCCCTCTTCCCCCAAGTTCCCGTTACCTCTGACCAGCTTTGGTACATCCCCTTGTGCCCCTCCTCCACTGGAGTGTGGCTTGCCCCCTTCTGTTGGGAACTGTGAGTAACTATCTTTTCATTGGCAATCATCTCATGATTTGTTGGCTTCACCATTCCTGAACGATAATAAAATTTACTTTTTAAAACCTACCAAAGTCTGGTGAATCCAACAGGCTCTAGCTTCCTGCTGCTAAGGAAATCAGTGTTGAAAACAGGTATTATAAAGTCCTAGAGGCCAATGTTTTCCAGACCTCAACTAAGATTTCAGGAAACGCTGGGGCAGATCCCAGCTTAGCCAAAGGTGCCACATACCTGGGCTCCCCAGAGGGCAGATGCTCAGCACTTTCAGTTCACATATCACGCACCTCCTATGGCAAGTACACCTCCTGAGAGAAGGCTGAGTTCTGGCATCACTTTTGATAAGACCCATATCTTGTGAGGAGGCTACCTTCAGATGTACACTAATCCAGTGATTTACTGCACTGAAGGAGTATTTTACCGGAGTTACTGACACTTTTTTTACTTCAAAGAGAGAATCATCCCCTCAAGTCTACCCTGATTCCATAGAGGCCTTTTATTAGAACATGCAATTTATGAAGGAACAGCTTGTGAAAAATACACTTTGTTTCTTTCCCACCATTGGCCTCCCATGGCCTCATTATTCAACTATTCTCATTCCTGGAACCTCCCCTTTCCCCATCTCCCACCCACAGTGGTCAAAGCTCCAAATGACCCTTCTCTGCTCGTCTTCCCCAAAGCCTCCAAGAGATGCCCCAATATTGATTCCTCCATCAGTCTCATCTTTTTCCCCTATATTCTGGCCCATTTGGGGTTTCCCAAAACCTCAAGGCTTAGCTTTCAGAAATGCTTAGGGACCAGTGTCAGGCACAGCACTTGAGTTTTAGTGGGGGATTGGGCTGCTTCACGGACTGTAAGAGTAATACAAGTTAAAACAGGTATTGAACCCAACCAACATTTATTTAAAAAATAATAATAATGAATTGATTAGAGAGAAACAGCTTGGGTGGGGCTGTAAATTGGATGGGGCGGAGGTCTCAGGGAATCACCAAGTTGGAGTGAACAGTGTGAGCCAGGCTGATGGAAACTCATATATGGCTGCCAGTCAGCTCTTCAAAGGGGGAGGTCCCAGCACAGGAACAATGACCCCTTCGAGCACCCCCATCTGGAAGAAAGCCACCCCGAGTTCTTCCTCTGATGCCAGACATTCCAGTTCCTCCCTAAATGTCCCAGGTTCCTTTCAAGTCACCATCCCAGTGCTGGAGTCCAGAGTGATCAAGTCTGAGTAAGTTCGTGTTCCAGCCCTTTAAGAGAAACTGGTTGGTTGTCCAGCAGCCTTCATGTCACTCAGCCACAATCCCATCTGGTTTTTAAAGACTGAAGTTATGTGGATTTGTCTTCCCAGCTCTGGAAACCTGGGCTGGGGGTCTGGTCTGGGGCTGGGACTCCTTGCTCCTCACAGAAGGTCTCTGCAGCTACATCTCTCCTGATTAAAAACATACCATACCACACATAGGTGTCAGACCAGCCCGTTCAGCTCCTCCACTCCCCCTACCAGTCTCGATGTACTTTCTTCTTTACTTCTCTAGTTGTAGGACTTTCATTCAACAAGCTTTCAAGTGGTTCTTTAGTTGTAATTTTGATGTGGCTGTGGGACGCAGCTAGTATTGCCATCTTGGTTCTCCCTCTACCTCTATGATTTTACAAATAAATGTTCTCTTACAGTTTGAGTCTTGGCTCTAAATTCTTTCTTAGCCAGAACTCAAGTACTGAGGTTGCTGAACCCAGGTCCAGTCTAACCCCATATGTCTAACATCTGGTGTCCTTCCTGCTGCCCCCAATAGTTATGCACTCATTGGTTGATTCTTACATGTGCTCTGACTGGGGATCAAACCTGCAACCTTGGCACATCAGGACGATGCTCTAACTAACTGAGCTACCCAGCCAGGGCCATACCAGCCAACCATGTTTCTAAGAGGAAATGTATCTCAAGATCCAAACAAATGACATATGAGGAGCAGCAGAATGCATCACCCTGGAATGGGCTACTTTGGCATGTGGATGATTCAGAGCTGAAGGCAATCAGGGCCGAGCAGACTCAGGAACAGTTGTTTACCTCCCCTAAAGGGCCTGAAAGAAGTTAGGTAGAAGGCCTGTACCAGGAAGAGAGCTATTAACAAAAATAACTATCAACATAAGAAACATTCAAACCAGTGAAGAATTTTTGTGAGTTTATTTGAGCCAAATTGTTGACAATTGTTGGGAAGCAAAATCTCAATGGATTAAGATAATGCTCCCGAGAATGGTGGTTTTGCACCTTATTTTATACATTACAATAAAAAGAGGAGACTTAAGTGAGTTACGTGAAATCCATTGGAGATAGTTTAGGAAGGCAAGAGAAAGCAAAGCAGGGAAATCTCTGGGATTGGATAAAAAATAAAATCATAGACACATACTTCTTTTATAGGATGTATACTATAGTTAACAGTCAATAATTAACTCAATAACAATGAGGGGACTTGTGGTATGTTATTTAAGGGTTCTGGAAAAAGGAAATTATTTTGATATTACGAAGATACGTTATCATAGATGCAAAAAGACAATAAACAGGCTCAGTTAAGGTAAAGACTGACCTTTGTCAAGGAAGATACCAGCCTAGGACATGAATACCCACCATAAATTGCTTTTAGTTTAAATAGTTTTCATTTCAGACCTTTGTGGTTATTTTAAGTCTCTGAGTTTGTAAGGCTGCCATGCAGGCCTCCCCTGAGCTTGTCAGGTTTAGTATGTGACCCCTTTTTGTCCACATCCTATATAATAAAAGGGTAATATGCAAATCGACTGAACGGTGGAACGACCAGTCACTATGATGTGCACTACCACCAGGGGACAGAAGCTCACAACGCAAGAGCTGCCCCCTGGTGATCAGTGCACTCCCATAGGGGGAGTGCCGCTCAGCCAGAAGCCCAGCTCACGGCTGGTGAGCACAGTGGTGGTGGCGGGAGTGGGCCTAAGCCATCAGTTGGACATCCCCCAGGGGCTCCCAGACTGTGAGAGGGCACAGGCTGGGCTGAGGGGGCCCCCCCCCCCAGTGCACAAATTTCGTGCACCCAACCTCTAGTAATGTTTATTACAGAAAGACTTAGCTGCATGACATGGCAAACTTGTGTTTACCAAACATTTGTTCTTCTCATCTTCCTATGAACTGTCTTCCTCCTCTAAACCTTTCTCCTTAGCTCAGGATGGTATACAAACTGAAATTGTATGAGGGACTGAGAGTCTCCTATTTTTATGGGGCTCCCGCATGTACAAAATTTGTTTTTCTCCTGCTAATCTCTCTATGTCAATTTAATTATTAAACCAGCCAAAGAACCCAGAAGGAAAGAAGGAAGGAAAGGAAGGAGTTTTCTATCCCTACACAGACAAATGAACTTTCAGAATATAATACTGTTTGCAAGCTAAACAGCCTCTAGCTAATGGCCAACCGGGTGCAGTGAAGTGAACACTGCCTTAGGAGGTTAGGGTTCTGGTCCCAACTCTCCCACTCATTTCTCCATAGAGACTCATATGACTCATCAATAAAATGCACATACCCCTTTAATATCTTCCTTGCCAGATATTAGGAGAATGGCCCAGGCTGTCTCTGGCAATTCCAAACATGATTTAAATTAAAGCTGAGCTCTAAGAGGTTCATTTCCTGCTGTGAAGAATTCCGACATTGAATGATTTATGAAGTTTTTGGAGTGCGTGGTAGTGACGTAAAGGATCTTTCTGAAGGAGCTTATTAATTCAATCATCACAGCAGAGAGAATGGGGAGTGTGGTGGAAGGAAGAGGTGGGCTGTATGGCTGGACCCAAGGTTCACAAAAGGACCACGGGTGGCCAATTTATTTCTTGCTGCAATGTTTCCTTTTCCTCAAATCAAGAGCCCTATTGCATCTCATTAGTCTCAGAGTAGCCATTTGCCTTCTTTCCAAAGGGCAGTCATTTGCCACCTGCCGGTTTGTATTAACATAAACTTTGAAGACGGCTTTTTGTTCTAGGAAAAAAGCCTCTCAGTAGGGCAGTTTAAGGCAATCAGACATTCAGCTTCAGAAAGGCAGAATTAATTGACTGCAGAAAATAAGCTGACATTCTGCTCCAAGTAATGTTGAAGGGAAGTAATCTTGAATGGGTTTGTAACTGGTTCATTTACACAATTTTTATTACTTTAAAGGATTCAGTCAGCTTTTAAAGTCCAGGGGCCTCCGTTTAGTAAAAATTGCCCTGGGTGAGATGTTGTTTTGTGTTTATTACAAACATTTAAGCTGCTGCTGATGGTTCCTTAAGGAGCATTAAACTATTAAATGCCAATTCTTATTTTCATTTTGCTAATTACCTCTCTTTTTAAAAAAAATTTTTTAATTGACTTTTAGAGAGAAAGGAAGGGAGAGAGAGAGAGAGAAACATCAATGTTAGAGTGAAACATCTATTGGCTGCCTCCTGCAAGCCCCCTACTGGGGATAGAGCCCACAACTGGAGCATGTGCCCTAACTGGGAATCAACCAGCACGGGACAAAGCCCAACCAACTAGCCAGGACTTGCTCATTATCTCTTAACAGAAACTTCTTTTGATTGGTTTTCATCAGCCAGTTGCCAATCGGGCAGATTTCAAAGAACTTTTCTTTAAAGAAATCATTCGGCCCTAGCCGGTTTGGCTCAGTGGATAGAGCGATGGCCTGCGGACTGAAGGGTCCCGGGTTCGGTTCCAGTCAAGGGCATGTACCTTGGTTGCGGGCACATCCCCAGTAGGAGATGTGCAGGAGGCAGCTGATCGATGTTTCTCTCTCATCGATGTTTCTAACTCTCTATTCCTCTCCCTTCCTCTCTGTAAAATATCAATAAAATATATTAAAAAAAAAAAAAAGAAATCATTTGACTCAAGAGACCTCAGTGGTGAGCTTTAGCAAAGGCCTGGAGGTAGGAGAGAAAGTGATGAGGGAGCCTGAGATGAATAAAGCTGGGTAAACAAAACAGTGGTCTTGGAACTCCCTGCTAGGTAAGATATGATGATCAGATGATTTATTGTTCAAACCAGAGCACTTTTGAGACTAAAAGGGGGTGCTAACTGGATGGGGTACCAGGAAAATCTGGGACAAACTTAGGGAAATGAGGACGCACGGTGACTATAGTACTTGGCTTAGCAGTTCTGTGCCTGTGGAAAGTCACTTGACCTTTTTGAGCTTATTTCTTAGCTTCACAATGAAGAAAATAATGTTCTGCAGGATTTTTGTACTTATTAGTGTCAGGGAGAAAAGAGCTTTCCTCCACCCTCCCAGGTTTTCATGGCTGGTCTGATAATTAAATTGACATGACACTGATTAACAAAAAAACTAAAATTTAATTACATACATGCAGGGCCCTTATAAGAATGAGACCCACAGGCTGTCAGACAATTAAGGTTGATGTGTACTTCTGAGCTTCACTTGAAGTTTATATGCCTTTCCTTGCCGTTCAAGGGGTAGAGGCCTCGAATTTCAGAGGGGAGAAAGACAACTTACAAGAAGATGAAGGAACAAGTGTTTGGTAAACAGAAGTTTACCATGTCATGCAGAGACAATGGGACACAGAGAGAATTCTTTAAAAAACATCTGTTTTAATTTATTGACTTTAGAAAGAGAGAGAGATCAATTTGTTGTTCCACTCACTTATGCATTCATTTGTTGATTCTTATGTATGCCTTGAATGGAGATCAAACCCACAACCTTGGCATATTGGGAGCATGCTCTAACCAACTGAGCCACCCAGGCAGGGCCAACACAGAGAACTTTGAATAAGCAGGCCTTACTATGTGTCCCCAAGTCTACCACATCTAGTTCATATTCTTCATAGTTATCCTTGGCGATAGTTCCTGGATCAAGCTAAATTCTTTCAAGCAGGTAAGGGGAGAGGGTGAGAGTAAAAGCTATTCTTGAGTCTTGGTGGCCTCAATAGTCTGCAGCTCAAAATAATCCGCATGTTAAAGTGACACATTCTGGAGAGACTCATTTTGAACCCCTTCATTAGTCCTGGAGATACACATAATACATTTTACAACTTGTAAAACATGATATAAATATGAGGTGCTATCATAGTTAATGAAGCAAAGTCAAGTTTACTGCTTGCTACTGAAAGACTGAATATAAAAATAGGCAATGTCTGGACCATATATAAAAATAGAACTTTGACCTGAGTCAGGTTAGTGAGATGCTAGGAGAATGCCTTAACAAGTGGACTAAGTAAAATGGAGACAGATAGTTAAATAGTTTACAGCCTGATAATGAATCTCAAGATCTTATCTTCCCTAAGGACACTTAGGAGCAAATGGTTTACACATTCCAGACTGTGCAGGAGAAGGGGACAGGGCAGACCAACCTCAGTCCTCTCAGTACCTCTTTGGTGACATTCTTTGAAGGTGAAATTGACCAGAGAATGACCCTGACCTCTGTATATGCTCAGTTTGATTCATCAGCCTATTAAAGGACACCCCTGGAAAGCTGATGAATATTCTATTGAGATCCTCCCTGAGATCTCCCCTAAAATTCTCACCTTTAGAAAACAGATAAAAACTCTTAAGACAAAGGACCCAATACACACTCTCTTGAGCATGCCTATGCCTTTTCCTGCTTTCTTTCCTCAGGCATGTATCTTTGCTTTTTTTTTTTTTTTATCTTAAGCTCTAAAGGCCCCCACAGCACTTGCAACCAAGAAAGCAGTGGGCAGTGGCAGCTTGTCCTGGGCTAACTCCCTGAACTTGTCTCCAAGGGGACTCCTTTTGCCTCTGTAACTTGTTTCCTGCGTCCATGCAGCCCAGCTGGCTCATTATCCTGCCTCTGTGACTTTCTAAAGGGCCAACCTCTCTGAGACTTCACTCTTTTCTCACATTTCCAAAGGGCCAAGGCAGCTCTGCCTGGGCACACTCCTGTTGCTATGATCTTGTCTCTTCTCGATTAAGCACTTCTTTTTTTTCACTGTCCCCATCTTTAATAAACATGCTTTCAAAATCACCTGTACTCATTTCATGAAATCTTTCCTTTGTGAAGTCAAGATCTGCCTCAGTCCCAGTCCCATTCCAGTGACAGACCCACAATCTGCAGCAACCCGCCCAGGAAATCAACTCCTTACCTATTATAAACAGCCTAAGATGCCAGCCTGCTGTAAATCAGACTTGCAAGAAGCCAGTTTGCTATCTCTAATGACAATCCAGGAAACAAAACAATAGCCTCTGTTACAGTCAGCCCAAAATGGCCAGGAGTTGGTTAATAACTGACAGCTTCCATAATTTTTATCTCCACTTCCAACTTAGGACCAACTAAAGGAAACCAAATATGCACCCCTAACCAATGACATAGGTGTTCCACTTCCAGTTAGTCAGCCTGCAGCTTCCTCAGGCCAACAGCCTTGTTTTTTTGTTTTTTATCATGCCAACAGCCTTTAATTGGAGCAACTGGAGGCTTCCTTTTTTTCTACTAAAAAGCTTTTCCATTCCTCTGCCTGCCTTTGAGTCTCTGCCAAAACAAAAGTGAGGATGGCTGACTCTGAGTCAATAGCCTTTGCTTTTCTCATTTGTTTGGTCTTCATTTATTTCCACACCTGATATTCACACAGGGGACCTTGAATGGGATTTTCCATGTTTTTGTTTTTGTTTTTCCACATTTTCTTGGAATTGTCAATAAAGCTTTAAAGCTGAAAAAAAAAAAGGTACTAATTGAGGCAGGTTGGTAAGGGGCTCGCAAAATTCCTGGCAAGTGGAATAGGGAAACTGAGACAAATGGTTAAACGAAGGCCAAGCAATTAGCAGCCAGCTAATAAATCATAAGGTCTTATCTTCCCTAACCAAAGACACTTAGAACAGGTGGTTTACTTCTCTCCTCCCCAACCATAGAGGGAGTAGCTTACATCACCCAGTTAGTGAGATAGATAACAGGGACCCAATTAGTGCTAAACAAACCCAAGAATGGATAAAGTCAAGGGAATAAATAATAGAAACCCCAATTAGAGCCAGACAAATCCAAGACAGAGGTAAAGCTGACCAGAGAATGATCCCAAGACTCACTGTACCCTCATTTTGATGTATCAGCCTAACTTTTCTGAGTTGAAGCAGCCCCACCTTAGCTCACTCCTGTTGTGATGTTGCTTCTTCTATCCTAAGCCTTTTCTTCATCCCACTTAATAAACGTACTCTCAAAATCACCTGGATTCATGTCTTGGAATCGTTCCTGCACAAAATCAAGAACCCACACATCCCAAACTGTGCTGAGGCAGAACCACGTTGGCCTGGTTCCTTTCCAGTGACACAAAGTACATCCATAGCACTAAGAGTAACCTAACAGGTCCTGCTACCATTATGTCATCAATCTCTACAAACTAAATCTGAGTAGAAATATCCCTGGGGTAGTAGAATTACTCTAGAGGGGGGGGATGCTGCGGCTTCTCAAGAAAGGATATTTGCATTTCCTGTGATGCAATTGATTCCACAAAATTAACAGGGCTGGAGCCTTTTCACTGGTATCCTGGGTGAACAGCTGCCTACTGATGAGAGGACCCCCGCGCAGAAGGGGCTGAAGGTGGTGATCAGTAAAGGGTATACTAGAAGAGGTCATCTCACCTAGGGTGCATGTTCATTTGGAATAAAGACAACATTTCCCATCCATTCTTTCACCTAAATGGGCTAAGTTCTGGTGAATCAGATGAGCAGCATCTGCACAGTACATAGATCCTATAGTGCTTCTTTCCCTGGAGAGGTTTTTGTTTTCCCTCTTTAGTCCCTCCTCTGCCTTCTCCCCTGTTAGTGGATGCAGACATAGAGTAGAAGGAGTGAGAGTAAACTGTTTCCCCTTCCAAGTGCAGGCCTCTTGCTTATACCCAAATTGGGGAGGAAGCATTGAGTTGGATGTGAAATTGAAATGTCTCATTGGACTGCTCTAGGCTAGACTTTTTAATACCTGAGTATGACCAGAAAACTTTGGGAGCTTTCAAAATGTCATTAAGGAACAGAAAACAGGTGTCCCATGGATATTAGTTGAATGACACTGAACTATTTTGTACATCCAAATTTTCACATGTTTCATTTTCTTACAATGGGGGTACATTGGTATGCTGTACAGAATACTTATAGATTGGAGTTGGGGGAACTGACAATTATGGCAAACATATACCAACAAGGGCACCAGTAGCCCATCATTATATTATTTTCCTCTCCTCCTCCTCCTCCTCCTCCT
>NW_005371274.1:1967345-1992321 GCF_000412655.1 Myotis brandtii
CCTCCTTCTCCTCCTCCTCCTCCTCCTCATCATCATCTTAATCTCCAGTTTCCTTTTGTAGCCAGGACCTGTCCTAAAGACTCTTGGCTTCATTATTGTTGGAAATGTTAGGGTTTGGCCAGTGACTTTGCGCTGTGAAAGAATTCACAAATAAAAGAAGAGATGCAGAGAGAAAGTTTATTTTACTTTCCCCAAGGAAAGGGCTGGTGCATTGCTAATCAATAAAGGGCAAGAAAACAAAGAGTGGCTTTCCCTTTTAAACCCAGGCTGTTGCTAAGCAACAAGGAAGGGAAGAAGATTTAAAGCCGAGGTTGAGTTTGTTTTCCAGGAGACAGTCACCCAGATGTCCTGGGAGGTGTCTTATCAGTTTTTTCCCAAGCCTGTAAAATATTCTTAGAGCAAAAGTTATGAAGAGTTCAAAAGAGACTTGTTTGAAGGGGAGAGGGGAAGGGAACTTTCTACTAATTAGAGACTCCTTGATGTGAATTATCCCCGAGTTGTAAGAACAGCAGGCAGGAGGGGAATGCAAGAATATAGCCTTGAGAGTAGCTTATTTTGCTTTGCAATTTGAACAGAGGGGCTAACAATCTTGGGGTTTAATTACCAGGTGCTTCTCATAAATTGTGGAAAGATAAAGAAAGGCCTTTGTTCCTGTCCTTACAGGAAACACAGAGCATGATGGTCAATAAATGACTGATGGATCAATGAATAAATGATATTAAATAAAAATTATTTTTCTTCATCTTTTTATCAAGTAGGCAGCTTCTATCTTCAAACTTTTCCCTACATTGTAAAGAGGTTAAAATATAATTTCTGTATATATATCCAATAAAATGGAAGTTTGGAAATGGAATTACAGTTTTCTAAGCACTAATAAAGTAGGAAACTAATTTGTTTTACATAATTTGAATCTGAGTTTAAATGTAAATGTGGTTTAAGCAATCTCTCTTTTTTGTGATAGATGCTGACACCTACAGGCCATATTTCATATTAAATACTTGATAAGTTTTCACCAAGAAAAAAATGTTCCCAGTTCTTGGAGGCTGAAGTTTGGAGGGAGACTGTGGGGGAGAAATCCTGCCTCCAGGATGTGAGCGTGGAGCCACTGGGAAATGGAGACCCAAGGATTAGAAAGGATTTAGGAAAAGAATCATGGATTAGCTTCTGAAATGTCATTTAGTTAGTTGACTCCAGAACTCCTGACTTGCCCATCTAAGCCCTTCCTCTCCTTGAGTTTTTCACTTGATGTTCTAAGGAATTTTATTCCGGGTGCACAATTCCATCTTCGAAGCAGACTTTGGAAAATAACTGACACAGGATAATAAGAAGCTAGGGAAAATTCCTTGGCAAGTGGAATGAGGAAACTGACGGATAGCTGAACAAACTGGCTGAGCAATTTACAGCCAGGTACAGAAGGTCAGCAGGGCAGAAAGCCCAGGGTGCCTAGAAACTGGCAAGACTAGTGACAGACCTTGCCCCCAGGGTCACCTTTCATCTCCTGGCATATCACTGGTCATGTAGTTCAGACCCCCCCCCTCCCACCCCCCCGAGACATCGTTTCTCCCTAGAGATAACATCTAGGCCTCAGGTGCATTTCAGCTCAGGGCCCAGAAAAACAACAAAACACAGGCAGGTGACACCAGGACCAGCTGCAATGACTAATGTCCCCTGACTTGGCACTGACCAATCAGTGGAGACCATGACCCTGAAAGGATTCACATGGAAAAGCTGATAAATATTTTATTGAGATTCTTCCCTAAGACCACCCCTAAACTCCTGCAGAGCATACCCAAGCCTTTCCCTTCCCCATCTTCTTCCCCCACAGACCTGTACCTCCTAAACTCTTAGGGACCCCATGAGACTTGCAACCAGGGAGCAATGGGCAGCAGCAGCTTGTCCCAGGCTGACCCCCTCAACCTGTCCCAAGACCCCCTTTTCTCTGACTCTCCAGTGAGCTGACAGCAGCCCCACCTTGGCTCACTTCTTTCCCATAAAGTTTCTACAGAGCCAAAGCAGCGCTGTTTTGCTCTCTCCCGTGGCTTCTGTCCTGGGCCCTTCCTTGTTTCACAGTCTCAAGCTTTAATGAACGTACTCTCACAATCACCTGGACTCATCTTGTGACATCTTTCCTGCGCGAAGTCATGAACCCACACACTAACAGGCTGGCCTGAGGCAGATTCACTCTGGGCCGAGTCCTTGTAAGGTAACAGAACCACCCTCCAACCACCAGACATAAATGCCCCTGTATCATTTTTGGACAATCCTGTGTAGCACTTAACCATCAACATTATTATTGTTGACATGTTTTGGATGCTTTCTCTGTGCTGATGTGGTAGTCAGACAGAAAGGTCATCAGGAGTGAAAAGCCCCAGGTGCCTGCAAAGAACAATTGTAGGGTGGGACCTCCCCACCAAGGTGACATTCCCTCCCCTTTCATGTGGTTTGGACCCCCTGACCTTGCCTCCACAAAGATAACATCTAGACCTCAGTAGTATTTCAGCTCCAGGCCCAGATAAGCAACAAAACCAGACCATCTACCTCATGGCTGACCTCAGGACCAGCTGCAATGAATAATGACCCCTCGTCCCAGGGCCAACCAATAAATTAGTGGAGATCTAGACCCTGAAAGGACCCACCTAGAAAGCTGCTGAATACTGTATTGAGACCTTCCCTAATAGGACAGAGGACCCAGTGAGCTCGCCCTCCCAGGAGCACACCCACAACTTTCCATTTCCCCTCCCTCTACTCCCTACCCTCAGGCGGATCACCATGACCTTCCTCACTCCCAAGCTCCAGGGGCCTTCCTTTATCTCTACAAATTGTTTCCTAAGCCCATTTCTTCTACGAATTACTTCTTCTATCTCTGTGATTTTCCAAATAAATGTTCTCTTATAGTCTGAATCTTGGCTCTAAATTCTTTCCTAGCCAGAACTCAGTACCGAGGTTGCTGAACCCAGGTTCTGTCTGACCCCACCAGTCTAACACCTGGTGCTGTTCATGCCTACAATAGTTGTAAATGCAGGGGGTACCTAAGCTGCTTCCCTCCAGGAGAGCCTGGGAGGGGCAAACAGCAGGAACTCTAGGTTTGACCTTCTGAGAAGGAGAATGGGAGGACTGGAGGCAAAACCTCAGACTAGAAATGGCTGTGGTGGCCTGGGCAAATGGGCCCAAGGGATGTTCACTGGAGTCTCCTACACCCTGCTAAGTATGGGGACAGTAGATGATTCCTCTGAATGCAACCCAGGCACAGTGAAGGGCAGAAACCACCCCATGGGTTTCATGTGGGCCTGGCATGATGTGGAACACCAGGAGCCCCATGCTCCTGAGAAGCACCCAATGAGCTGAGAGACTCCACTGGCACCTGTGTGGGTTAACAACTAAAGACAAAGTGAGAATGAGGACTTGCTAGCAGATGACAGCAAACAGAAACCAAGCATTTCACTTGCCCCTCCCTGCCACCCTCTCCTGTACTTTAACACTAGATCCCAGAACTTTGATGCAATGCTGGGGAAGTGGGGAATTCCTGATTGACTAAGACTAATCAAAATGGGGCTAATAACAGAAATTAAGTTCATTTACAGAAAACTAAGTGCTTATATTTTGCAAACCTGAGTTTGTACATGAAACATTCTCCACTTGGATTTTGGTAAAATCGTTTGCAGATGTACCAGGAGTATCTGGACCTGACCACCACAGTTACATGGGTGCCAGATCATGAAGGAGAGCTTGGCCAGCAAAGTGTCACCACTGGCACTCAAGCAGTTCCACAACTCCACAATGAAGTTCCCACTGCCCCACCAGGTCCTGACTGCCAGCACAAGCCATGCTTCACCAACCAGAGGCCCATCTGTTTTTAGATGCAGAGCCCTCCCCATCCCCAGGTCTGCCCAAATAAATTCCCTGGGGGCAAAATATATCTATATCTATATATATATATGAAAGCCCAGCGACCAAATGGGGGACAACCGGAATGACTGGTTGCTATGACATGAACTGCAACGGCCAACCAGCCCGATCCCGGCCTCATTGGCCCCTCAATCATCCGTGGCTGTGGGGAGCCGATATAGGGTTAAGCCTCGGACTGACCTGTTAGCAAAATCACAAACAAGCCTTCTTCCGAGTCTTAAACAACCCAATCTGAGAGGTGGCCACTGATTTATACGTGCTGTCATTTAAAAAATAAAAATGGGGGAATTTGCTGGAAGCCGGTCCACCCTTGCTGCTTGACACAGTTGCTGCAGGGAAGAAACATCTGCACAGCTTATGTTTCAAGGGACCCGGCGTATATGGCATATGTTTGCTCCCCCTCTTAGTGCTATGTGTTTTAAACAGGACCACCTCCCCGAGAAAGGTTGTTTCCCCAGGTGAGGATTTTTCCCTGGAGTTAGGGATTAACAGGACTAAGACTGTTGGCAATAAATTTGGGACTTGTTGGGCCCACATCCCCAGGGGTCTGCCCACCAGGGAAAGCACCAAAGCCTATACCCCTGGAGACCCACCGACACAGGGCAGTCCCAGGGAAGGCAAGCAGCGAGGCTGGGAGGACATAACCTTTACTGGGTAGGATAATCTCCTTCAGTCACTTCCTTGTAGCTTATCAGTAGTTTATAATGGAACACAGAGATTAACCTAGACAGGATTAAACTCAACAAAACTAGATTAACAAACGCCCTAACCTTTGGAATAGAATGGATAGGATTAAAATCAACTGGTATAAATACAGATGTAACAGGACAATAAATACAGAACCACCTGGCAAAGAACCTCGCTATGCTGATCAACTGAATGCTGTCTCCGTGTCATTCCTTCTTCGACGACTCCGTCCACACCTTTGGGAACCCCTGGACCTGTTGGGGCAGGACCCCAACACATGGCCCCTTCCCCCAGTTGGCCCTGCCCCCGATCGGGGCCCCCACCCTGATCAGGGACCCTCCCCCTGGGGTCCCTCACCTTGGGCTGGTCCCCAAAAGGCCTCGATCACTGGCCAGGCCAAGGGACCCCACCCGTGCATGAATTCATGCACTAGGCCTCTAGTATACATATATTCTCCACCTGGGGAATGTCTAAAACAGATATTTAAAAGATGGGTATGGAATTTATCTAATATAGAAATGAAACCAGAAAAGTTAGCATTTGTGCTACTTGTCACTACCCAAACCAATAAGCAGAGACAGGCTTGAATCTTTTTTAAAAATTATTTTAAATATATTTTTATTTATTTCAGAGAGGAAGGGAGAGGGAGAGAGAGATAGAAACATCAAATATGAGAGAGAATCATTGATCGGATGCCTCCTGCATGCCCCACACTGGTGATTGAACCCTGGGCATGTACCCTGACTGGGAATTGAACCATGACCTACACTGGTGAAACCCTGGGCATGTACCCTGACTGGGAATTGAACCATGACCTCCTGATTCATAGGTTGACACTCAACCACTGAACTGCGCTGGCTGGGCTTGAATCTTTTTTTAAAAAATATATATTTTCGTTGATTTTTACAGAGAAAGAGAAACATCAATCAACTGAAAGGGCGAGGGCTACGCCCTCCATATTGCCCCAGGGTAAGGGCTACACCCTCCATCTTGCCCCAGGGTAAGGGCTACGCCCTCCATCTTGCCCCAGGGTAAGTGCTCCATCTTACCTTGGCCGTGTGTTTGGCAAGGAGCTTCTTCCCGGAAGTCTAAGCCTCTGCTAGCCACACCCAGGAACAAGACACCGACTTGCGCCTGGCCAATCGGCAAGGCCACAGCCCTTTCTCCTCCCCTTACTCCAACCCCCTATAAAACCCCTCTCCACACAGAGTTCTCTCTCTCTCTGCTTCCTGTCGCTGCGTCGGCAAGGTGGGGGAGCCGAGCTAGCTCGAATAAAGACTCGTATGCTTTTACATCGGACTGGCTGGCTCCCTGATGTTGGTTTCTTGGGGATCCTGAAATCTGGGCATAACATCAACCACAGGGGATAAAGCCCACAACCCAGGCATGTGCCCTTGACTGGGAATTGAGCCGGCAACCTTTTGGTGGATAGGACAATGCTCAACCAACTGGGCCACACCAGCCAGGGCAAGGATTGAATCTTTATGGGCACTGTATTCAGATGACCAGCAATCTGAGAAGGGGGTGAGTTATGTACCCTAAAAAGACTGTCTTACATCTCATTCCAAGCTGACCCTTTTTATAAGGTGAAGAAAAGTGTAGGTAAAAGGTTTAGAATTCAGGAGAAAGTAGGTAAGGGGTTTGGAATAAAGGGAAAAAAGGTTAATCAGATAAAAGCTGCAGTTTGGTTATTTTCTGACCTTCCCTTCATTTGCTGACCAGTGATGGTGACTCTTTATCTGTATCCTAGGTCACAGATTTTCTCTCCCTGGAGCACAGTGGCTCAGATACTGTCTTGGTCACTTGCAGTCCTCCTGGGTGGGGCACAAAGGTCAAATTGCTTGTGAGTTTCCTAAAGTCAGGGCAGGTCCAGTCATACATTCCAATCCCTGGAACAATAGCTTTCCACATGCTTTAATTACCAAGCCTATTAACTATATATCTAAAGCTAAAAATGTTTTCACTTCTTGAGTTCTTCATCAGAAAGAGAGGAAGAGAGTTCCAGGCAAAGAATATGTGTCCTCTTGTTTTCAGAGAACTGTGTAGTTCAGCGGTTCTCAACCTGTGGGTCGCAACCCCTTTGGCAGTCGAACGACCCTTTCACAGGGGTTGCCTAAGACCATCCTGCATATCAGATATTTACATTATGATTCATAACAGTAGCAACATTACAGTTATGAAGTAGCAACGAAAATAATTTTATGGTTGGGTCACAACATGAGGAACTGTATTTAAAGGGCCAGAAGGTTGAGAACCACTGGTGTAGTTCATTTTGAATAAAGTCTCATTTGTTTATTTGTATGTTTTTTAATGCCATTAAAGGGACAGCTCTCAAAAGCTAGTGAGGCGCAGTAGTTTTTGGATAGCTAAGATGTACTCTATATTCCATGCTGTTATTTCACTTACCCAACCTTGCATAACATTGGGGACCATTTTGAACTACATTGTTTTAGGAAAAACCTACTGGAGTATCTGCCCATTTCTCAGTGACCCTATTCACAGAGAATTGCTCACCCATGAGAGTGGACTCCTGGCAACCTTGTTTGTAATAGATAATCCTTGGCAGATATAAATTAGATCAAGGGAGACAGCTGGCTCCATTTGAACAATCAGATTCTCCCCTGGAAATCAAGCTTGGCAGCTAAGCACCAGCTGGTTATTTTCAGGGTGCAGCTGGAATTGAGGGATACATAACCCCAGGAGCTGAGAGACTTTTCTTTCATTGAACAGAGGAGTGAAGGTAGAGAAGAAAGAAGCAGATGGGCAGGAAGATCTAACATCAAGGAACCATCTGGCTCCAGAGGGAAAGAGAGAGGAATATGAGAGGATGCCTTAGCTCCCAATGGCAGTCCCACAGGACACACAGCTGCACTCCTGCCCTTGAGCTCTAAGGTACACTTTGTATTTCCTTCCATACATTCCCCTCACTCCCCTCTGTCCTTTCTGAAGCTAAGTTCAAGTGCATCCCATTACTTGCAAGTAAGAGTTCAAAGATAAGGAATATTTGTGTACCTTGAATGAGTCAGTAGCTGTGTGCTCAAGCAGCAATGTTGCAAGACCTCAAGTTAAGATTATTCCCTGCTCAAAATGCATGCCTGTAACTCAGCAATTTTCTCCTCAAAGTCCCTACAGAGTCCTGGTAAAACTCAGCCAACTGCTGTCTTCTCCTTGTTCGCCAGTAGGTTAAATTGGCCACTTCGGCTTGGCACAATAGGTGACTGTCAACCAACATAGGATTATACAGTGGTGAATGATATGGACGAGTCTCAACCCACCTAGAGCTTCTAGCTACTGGGTGACACAGGTAATTAAACACACAATTATAATTCCATTTAAATGCTGTTTAGCCATGGGAAGTACAGCATGCTAGACAGACACATGGCAGGGGGTGCCTAATCCAGTCAAGGAAGGTGGGAGAAGAGTGATTTGTCAAGAGTGAACACAATCCTGAAACAATCACTAATTACATAGGGCTACTATGAGTGCCAGACATCATTCTGGGCCCTTACCTATATGAGCTCATTTAATCCTCACAAGTCTATGTGGTAAATATTATTATTAACCCCATTTTATAGATGATTCAAATACATAATAGAGAGCTTAGTAAGCATGTCTAAGAACACAACATTAGTAGTGGTAGAGCTGAGATTCAAACACAGGCAGTTTGATTAATGGATGTTTATTAATTATTTGAATAGCTATAAACTGGTCAAAGTACAACAATGTTTATTCATCACCCATGCTGGTCATTTTTATTCCTAAAATATAAATATCTTTAAGCTTTGAAATGTGCATGTAGTGTGACCCAACTGTATATGCAGAGTCAATGTCAAGATTAAAAAAGAGCATTTCAAGGCAATTCTGCCATTATCACACTCCAGATAATAATGAATAGCAACCACATTATTATCAGCAGTGACCTCTACCCATCAGGGAGCAGGAAAACAAACAGGATCATTTCAAGGTTGCACCAGCTGCCAGCTGAAATTACCCCCATTAAAGGGAACTCCAGAGGAGTGGTTGCTGGGTGACAAGAGAAGCTTGTTGACACGAAGTGCTCCTTTTCAGGGAAAGCCTTCCATGCAGATTTTTATTTCCATTATTTTTCAGATTGGTTTTGTGGCTTCATTATCAGTAAATGATTATTTGGTTATTTTATTTAACAAAATGTACCACCGCAATCACTTATGAAGCCATTAGAGTGAATCAAACTCCTGTACAAAAGTTTAATTAACCGTTTGGATGGTATTTGGCTACCCTATATTTTGTACTGAAAAGAAGAGATCTAATTTAAAAACAACAACAACACATGTTTTTGTTTATTTCAGAGAGAGGAGGGAGAGGGAGGGAGAGATAAGAACATCAAAACATGGATCTGTTGCCTCCTACACATCCTCTACCCCTAGTATGTGCCCTGACTGGGATTGGTGACCTCCTGGTGCATGGGACAACACTCAACCAACTGAGCTACACTAGCCAGGGCTGATTTACATTTTAAAACATGTATAGAAGTTTGCCAGCCCTAGCTGGTTTGGCTTGGTGAATAGAGCACCGGCCTGCGGACTGAAGGGGTCCGGGGTTGATTCTGGTCAGGGGCACATGCCTGAGTTGCGGGCTCGATCCCCAGTGAGGGGCGTGCAGGAGGCCGCCGATAGATAATTCTCTCTCTCATCATTGATGTTTCCATCTCTCTCTCTCTCTCCCTTCCTCTCTGAAATCAATAAAAATATATTTAAAAAAAAAGAAGTTTGCCAACTAAAGCAAGGGAGGGGTTCATTCCACACTGATGGAAGAGCTTGTCCTCTGTGCAATGATGTAGGCATAAAACAGCTGGGCATGTGGCAGGAAATAGCAATCATTAGATAATATGGTATGAGGTGATGAGTGCTGGAGATGAGAATAGAGAAGTTGGCAAGTGTCTGGAGTTGGAACTTAATCTTGTAGCTAGTCCTTTCTACCCTTTCCATTTGTGTCACATATGGAAAATGAAAACACGTATGGCACACTGGGGTAAAAATTGAAGTTCCTTGTGACTGGTAACACACCTGGTCCATCATTGGCCACCTTTGGCATA
Organism: Myotis brandtii; assembly: GCF_000412655.1. Lineage (NCBI taxonomy): Eukaryota > Metazoa > Chordata > Mammalia > Chiroptera > Vespertilionidae > Myotis > Myotis brandtii. The sequence continues at coordinate 1,977,013 of NW_005371274.1, forward strand.
TGTTAGTCCATTGCAATACACAATTAGGGCACATGTTTTGGAGTATCATTGAAGATTTTTAAACTAGAAAATAATATAAGATTTGCATTGCAAATCATGGTTTGGAAGATTAATGAGTATGAAGAATAAAATTGAAATCAGGAAGATCTGTGAGGAGGCAATGGCAATAATACAGAAAGAAACAGAAAGCGCTTAAATCAAAATAGTGGGCATGGGAATAAAGAAATTAGACAGATTCAAGATACAGTGGGGCCTTGATTTACGAGTGTCCCGACTAACGAGTTTTTCGAGATATGAGCCGTCTCTCGGCCGATTTTTTGCTTTGAGTTGCGAGCTATAATTCGGGTTACGAGCCAGCTTCAGATACCCCACCGCTAGTTGGCGCAGCGAACTTCACAGTGAACACCACAACATCAGCCCAGCATCACATGTCTCACTCGTTCACTTTAAGATTTGACATATGAGTAATTTGAGTTATGAGCTCCGTCACGGAACGAATTAAACTCGTAAGTCAAGGCCCCACTGTATAGTTACAAGGTAGAATTAACAAGCCTTATTGATTGATGTGAAGGATGAAGGAGGATAAAGAGTCTAAAATGGTTCCCATTCTGAGGAATGGTAGTGGCGCCCTGGGGTAGGAAAGAGAGGAAGCAGAGGACTATAAAGACAGTAGTTTGTTGGGTTAGGGACCTGTTGAGCTGATGGGTTGGTCAAGGTATCTAAAAGGCAGTTACATACCAGGGTAGTTAAAAATGGGCTCACAGAGAGGACTAGAGTAGAGTTAAAGATATGGAGGTCATGGACATATATCAGTGGTAGTTAATGCACAAGAAATGGATGAGCTGGTTGAGAGAGGGCATAGGTGACAAATGAAAAGGAATGAGATCATTTAAGGGGAACAGATGGAAGAAAAGCTTGTGGGAATGATACTACATAATAGGATCTTCTCAACTGACTGAACATTGAGACCCTTTGAAAAGAATGGCTCTCTTTAATCTTTCTAAATCTGTCTAAATTATCTGTAAAGGCACCTTGGAAATTCCTGAAGATTGAACCCTAAGAAAGGCGGAGTCAGCCTTTTGTAAAAAACTGAATGTTTAAAAATTATATAATCTAATTTTAACAAGTCCTAGCTATGGTTCTCTCTAACATTACTATAGTATATTGTGATTATCTACTCCTATGTCTACCCCTTCTCAGTATTCTGCAAAATCCTCAAGGGTCCCCAGCCCTAGTGTTTAGACTGGTACCTGCCACATAGTACACAGTTGATAAATATTTGTGAATTAATATGAATTTGAGTTCTAGAGTTCAATATAGAGAGAGTATCATATAACACATTTGGAACTCAGACCCATTAGTCTCTCCAGGGTTCTGCAATGGAAATATGTTAAATGGGTAAGAGACATTACAATTATAAATGAGTGGTGCTCCTTGTAATAGTCAATGTTGATGTATAGCATATTCATACAATATAATGTCATACAGTAAAGCGAATCAATCAACTACAACTACACAAAGTAACAAGGATGGATCTCAGAAATACAATATTGAGTAAAAAAAAAAAAAAAGCCGTATCAAAAAATGTGGTGGGCTGTTTCTGTTTCCCGCGACCCGCACGGGAAAATGACAGGTTCTTGAGCGGAGGAGCTGGGGATTAAGAAATTAAAGAAAGACCATGATGCAGAAATAGATTTTAAGCTGGGGCCAGGTGGGCGCCATCCTCTCTGATGGAGAGGCGGCAAAGAGCGGCCTGAGCCACACAGCAGGTTTATTTTAAAGGCCTGGATTTACATATCTAGTTCCGCCCCTGCCTGATTAACATGTCCAGCCTTATTGGGGAAGCATGTTCCCAGGGCGTGGCTGCCTATGCTCTGAGTTCAGCTGACATTATAAGAAAATCCCTAGGTGCCTCCCAGGCGGCCCTCTACAAAAAAAGAGTGCATATTGTATAATTTCAATCATATGAAGTTTAAAAACAAAACTAATATATAGTTTTAGAAATCTGGATAGTAGTTACTTTTGGAAGGGGTATAGGGGTAGGGAGGAAACATAATAGGGACTTATGGAGAATTGATTATATTCTGTTTCTTGATTTGGATGTTGTTTACATGAGTGTGTCCAAATTATGATCATGCATTCAGCTGTACACCTATAATTCGTGCATTTTTTGTATGACTGTTATATGTCAATAAGATGTTACTCTAAAAAAATATTTTTGGCATGTGGTCCTATCTGATAAGTAGTAACATTGAAAAATATTATCTAAAGTAAAGTAAAAGTATGGCATAAGCAAGTAGTTGAACCTAATCCACCAATGAGAAAGGAGAGTGAAAGAAATATGTTGGTGGGTTTCAGAAGGTATGGGAGACTTAGTTGGTTTACTGGCTGAAGACTCAAGATGTTGCTGGTAACTGTGCATATATTCATGGAATCAAAACCCAAAGTGGCCTTGCTCTTTGATAAGAGCATCTCCATTTCTGAGCTTTCAGTAAAACTATTACCAAAGGGATATTCATTTCATTAGATCAAAACTCTGAAGATGGAGGACTGTCACTTCAGGTTGTGACAGAATAACTAGTATTAGCCTAGTCCCTCTGCCATAAATAAAATACAAATAAATATGGACAAAACAGTAAAATTATCTAGTTAGAGACACTGAACAACAGTCTTTACAACACTGTAATTTCTGAGAGAAGTGAAACAATGAGATAAATTCTACAATTGCCCCAGTTTTAGATATAAAAGGCACTTATATTCTGGCACAGAGAGAAGGAACCCAAGCAAAGCATAACAATCTTTTTTTTTATTTTATTTTATTTTTTTATATATATATTTTTTATTGCTTAAATTATTACAAAGAGTATTACATGTTTCTCCTTTTTTCCCCCCACCCTTGACAATCCCCTGGCCTCCCTTACCCCCCCAGTGTCTTATGTCCATTGGAAAGCATAACAATCTTACTCAGTTGAGGAGATAGAAATTTTAGTTTAGTGTGACTGAGATAACTTGAATTTCAGTGCAAAGAAAGAGCCCCAGAAATCTGCATAGCATAGGGATATCTACAATTCTAGGCTGTACTCATCATAAAGTAAAACACCACAGTGTAGTGGGGAAAAGAATCTATTGGGGAAAGAACAGCTTTCAGGAGCTATGAAATGAACAACTGTGGAACTCACAAAGTTTTGGAGACTTCTCAATTTTGATCAACCAGAGTGGAGTGTCTTCATTAAACACCCAGGACATTCATTAGAAATCTCAAAAAGTCCAGATATTATGAATAAAAATAATCAAACCATAGAGTTAAAGCTAGACCCATTCTAGAAGACCTTAAGGTCAAGCTCTGAAAGGATCAAGCTGATCCACAGCAAATTAACTGCAGGCCAGGACAAATCTCAACACTTCTTAAAGGAAGATAACAATAACTAGACTTTGTCAAGCATCCAGTAAAAGAACACTAGACAGTCAAAGAAGTAGAAAAATGTGATCTTTAACAAGGAGAAAAATTAGTCAATGTAAAGACCCAGAAATTAATGAGACAGTGGAAAACAGATAAGGACTTTAAAACTGTTATTATAAAAGTCCAAGGACTTAAAAGAAAAACATGAAATCAATGAGGATAGAAATGGAAAGTATGAAAAAGAACCAAATGGAACTTCTAAAATTGAAAATATAAAACTTCAAATGAAAAATTAATTGGATGGGCTTGACAGAAAATTAGACATTACAGAAAGAAGAAAAGTGGATTTGAAAACAGGAAATAAAAATTATCCAAATAAAAGCACAGAGGGGGAAAAAAGAAGATTTAAAAATTAATAAAGTATCAGTGATTTGTGAAACAAAATCAAGGAGTCTAACATTTGTATAATTGGAGCCTCAAAAATTAGGGAGGTAATATAGTAGGGGAGACAGAGAAAACAGTTGAGTAAATAATGGCTGCTAATTTTTCCATATTTGATGAAAATATCAACTCAGAGATCTAAGAAGCAAAATGATCTTCAAACAGGATAAACACAGAGGAAATGATAAATTACACCAGTGATGGGGAACCTTTTGAGCTCTGCGTGTCAGCATTTTGAAAAATCCTAACTTAACTCTGGTGCCATGTCACATATAGAAATTTTTTGATATTTGCAACCATAGTAAAACAAAGATTTATATTTTTGATATTTATTTTATATATTTAAATGCCATTTAACAAAGAAAAATCAACCAAAAAAAAAAAATTTCGCGTGTCACCTCTGACACGTGTGTCATAGGTTCGCCATCACTGAATTACACCAATGCATACTGATAAAAAGCAATGATAAAATGTTCCAGAGAAAACAAAGAAACAGAGACAAGAAAATCACTGACATCTCCTCAAAAACAATACAAGCCTGAAACAAGATCTTTAAAGGGTTGAAAGAAAAACTATCAACGTATAATTAAATATCCAATAAAAATATCCCTCAAGCACAAAAAAGAAATAAAGACATGTTTCAAAGACTAACAGAATAAGATGCCAGCAGATCTACTCCACAAGAAATATTTTTAAAAGTTCCTCAGGCTAAAGTAAAATGATACCACATAGACACTTAGATCGCACAAAGGAATGAAGACTGCCAGAAATGTTAAATATTTAAGTATATATAAAAAATATTTTTCCTGGTATTTAAAAGATAATTGAATGTCCTGATGTATTAAAAGATAATTGAATGTCTTGAACAAAAAAACAAATGTATCTATGAGGAACTATATAAACTTCCATTTCCCCTCCCCCATTCTTTAAGATATCATTCTCATAATTGCATATTATAAAAGTGGACACACACACACATAACTTGCAGGAAAAAGGAAATACCTTGGTGGAACTAGACTGGCCTTAAATTTATTGTTCTAGGGCAGTAATGATGAAGAATGTGGGATTGAGTGTTAGAGAATCCAGGTTAAATCTAACTGTGCTTATTATCAACTACAGGACTTTGAGCAAGCAGCATAACTAGCCAAAACCTCTATTTCCTTACCTATAAAATGGGGATAGTGCCTACTTACTAGCATGGGTATGAAGATTAATGAAATCCTATACAATAAAGAGCTAATATGCTAATTAAACCAGATGGCGGAACGACCTTCTGGAATGACCTTCCAGAACAACCAGTGGGCTGGGGGGTGGGGCCTTGGGGCCATGAGGCGGCTGAGGCAGCCAGGGCTGCGAGGGCCGAGCCCCTTGCACGAATTTCATGTATCGGGCCTCTAGTTATCATATATCATGTGTTAGCACATTACCTTTCTGGCAAGAATAAGGACTTTGACAAAAGGCAGTCATTATTATCCGAAACTCAAACATGTTTCCACCTTGTCCAGAAACCAGTTGATCAAGAAGATATGACAGGAACAAGGAAAAGAAGGAGGTGGTAAAAGGAACTAAAAATCTTCATCTTCCAAAGCAGAATAAAATCAATCATCTAAAGTTGATAAATCATTAGCTAGAGACCTAAGAGTGTATAAGAGTATAATGGCAACCACCAGAAGAGTTAAGAACAGAAATTGTTTACAGTGATTGCCTTTGAGAAGTGGGATTGGGAAGAGAGAAAAAAGATTTCATTATTTATAGTACACCCTTTGTACTGTTGAAATATTTATCATACATCAAATAGTACATAAAACTTTAAACCTAGTTCTATAATTTAAAAAGAATATACTGAGCAAGTAGAAAGGTTAAAAAAATGTACCTGGATGTATAAAAATGAAATTTCTTGAGTACTTTCTGTCCTTACCATCCCTGAAGGTCAAACTGCTGCTGCTTCAGAAGACTAGTGCTGGTACTTCCAGTCAAGATGCAGGTAGGTAAATGTGGTACTGGAAACCTACAACCACACCAGAATTACAATGAAACTACAGAACAACCATCATTCAGACCCGCCAGAGATCTAGCTGAACAGAAGTCCTATAACTAAGGCTATAAAGAAGCCACATCCAGACTGGAAGAAGGGGAGGAGATGGGAAAAGGGCTGGTCCCACACCCTCATGTGGCAGTTAAAAATTGGGAGGGCCGAAACCGGTTTGGCTCAGTGGATAGAGCGTCGGCCTGCGGACTGAAAGGCCCCAGGTTCGATTCCAGTCAAGGGCATGTACCTGGGTTGCGGGCACATCCCCAGTAGGAGATGTGCAGGAGGCGGCTGATCGATGTTTCTCTCTCATCGATGTTTCTAACTCTCTATCTCTCTCCCTTCCTCTCTGTAAAAAATCAATAAAATATATTTTTAAAAAATTGGGAGGGATATCTCAGCTGCAGAAGTCCTTCTGAGAAGCCCCACACCCAGCCCCCCAGCCCAGGGTTCCAGTGCTGGGAAGAAAAGCCCCCATAACTTCTGGCTGTAAAAACCAGTGGGGATTGTGGCCAAGTGTGACAGAGGGCTGCTGGAGTCCCAAGTGTTCCTCTTAAAGAGCCCACAGAGAGACAAATTCCAGATGATTTCACTTATATGTACAATCTAAAGAACAAAATAAATGAACAAACAGAACAGAAAAAGACTCAGATACTGAGAACATTTTGATGGTTGCCAGATGGAATAGGGGTTGGAGGAATGGGTGAAAAAAGGTGAAGGGGTTTAGAAGTACAAATTGGTAGTTACACAATAGTCATGGGGCTGTAAAGTTCAACATAGGGAGTATAGTCAATAATATTGTAATAACTATATATGGTGTCAGATGGGTACTAGATTTATCAGGGTGATCACTTGTAAGTTATATAAATGTCAACTCATAGGTTATACATCTGAAACTAATATAATATTGTATGTCAACTGTAATTTTAAAAAAATCTTTTTATTGATTTTTAGAGAGAGAGGAAGGGGGAGGGGGAGAGAGAGAGAAACATCAATGTAACAGTGAAACATCAATCAGTTATTTCCTGCACACCCCCTACCAGGGATCAAGCCCTCAACCTGGGCATGTGTCCATGACTGGGAATCGAACTGGCAACCTGAGTCAACCAACTGAGCCACACTGGCCAGGGCAGGTCAACTGTAAGTTTTTTTTTTAATTAAAAAAGAAAGAAGATGGTAGAGGCTGTAGCACCGGCACTGGGCGAGCACTCCAGAGGCTTGGGCGAACCTGTGGTCGCTGCACCGGCATTTTCTCCCGGTGTTCTGACCTGTGGCAGCTAGTGCGGCTGGACCTGGGCTGTGGTGGGAGGGAAGCTTTTTGTTTATTGTTATTCTCTTCTGAATTGGGTATGATTTTTAATGAACATGATCAGGAGTTGAGAGACTTGGGGTTTCAGAAGCATGCTTTCAATATGCTCATTCGCAACCACTTGGGCTACCACAGAGATGTGCCAGATACAAGGAATGTAGCATGTAAAGACAAAGACATACCCTACAGACCTGGAAGGCACTAGTGTTGTTATTTGTTTCTACAATGAAGCCTTGTCTGCTTTGCTGCAGATTGTGCACAGCATCCTGGACCACACACCAGCCTGGCTTCTCCACGGAATCATCCTCATGGATGACAACAGTGACTTCGATGATTAGAAAGGAGAATTAGATGAATTTGTCAAATAACACCTCCCTGGAAAAATTAAATTAATAAGAAATACAAAACGTGAAGGATTAATTCAAGGAAGAATGTTAGGAGCAGCTCATGCAGCAGAAGTCCTGGTGTTTCTGGACAGCCACTCTGAAGTGAATGTAACATGGCTGCAGCCCTTGCTGGCTGCCATCCAGGAAGACCGAGGACGGTCGTGTGTCTGGTGATCAATATCATCAGTGCAGACACGCTGGCCTACAGCTTGTCCCCTGTGGTAGGTACGTGGAGGGTTCAACTGGGGACTGCACTTCAAATGGGATCTTGTTCTCCTTTCTGAGTTCAGAGGACCAGAAGGAGCTACCGTACCACCTACAATGGCGGGAGGACTATTTGCCATGAATAGAAGCTACTTCAGTGAACTCAGGCAGTATGACAGCAGTATGGATATCTGGGAACACTTGGAAAGATCATTTCAGATTTGGATGTGTGGGGGGTAAGCTCTTCATCATCCCTTACTCCAGAGTCGGACACATTTTCTGGAAAAGGCGACCCTATGGTTCCCCTGAAGGCCAGGACACAACTCCTTGAGGCTGGCACATGTTTGGTTGGATGAATATAAGGAGCAGTATTTTTCCTTAAGACCTGACTTGAGGACAAGAAGCTATGGAAATGTCAATGAGTGTGTTGAATTGAGGAAGAAGTTGGGTTGTAAATTATTTAAATGGCATTTGGATAGCATTTACCCAGAGATGCAGATATCTAGGCCCAATGCCAAACCCCAGCAACCCATTTTTATCAACAGAGGGCCAAAACACCCCAAAATTCTTCAGCATGGAAGGCTTTATCACTACCAGACTGGCAAACGTCTAATGGCCCAGAGCTGCCCAAGTCAGAAGAGAAGCCTAGTAGTGCTTAAGGCATGTGACTACAGTGACCCAAATCAGATCTAGATTTATAATGAAAAGCATGAATTGGTTTTAAGTAATCTCCTTTGCCTGGATATGTCAGAAACTCGATCATCTGACCCACCCCAACTCATGAAGTGCCATGGGTTGGGAGGATCTCAGCAGTGGACCTTTGGGAAGAATAATTGACTGTACCAGGTGTCAGTTGGACAGTGCCTGAAAGTGGTTGATCTACTGAGTCACAAAGGCTATGTTGCTATGGCAACCTATGATGGCTCCTCTGCACAGCACTGGCATTTGGAAGGTCAAGGTGGAAGCAATGCCTGGAATGGAATGCTTGTCTTCCTGGGAAGATTAGCAGAGGTGAAACAGCAGACATTCTATATTGTCTACATCAGAGCACCAAGTGACCATCAGGAGGTGAAGAAGTATGTGACATTAAGGCCATTTCTAGGCCACTGTTAAGGAATTTCTTACTTAATGGTAGGAAACCAGAATACAGTTTTAATATAAAGAGTCAGGTTTATACAGAAGGATAATACCCAGGCAATTGCTAGGTCTATTCAAATTAGCTTATAATTCTTTTTAAACCCCTTTAATGGAATGGAATGTGTCATGATTTCCTTTCTTAGAATACTTCATAGTATACAGCTAACTTTAAGCAAACTAACTGAATCCATGCATTGTTTATATGATATTTAAGAGGTGGTTAACTACTGTAAATTTTTTGATGAATTATGGCACTATATACATTTAAAATAAAAAATCCTTTTAATTAAAAAAAAAAGAAGAAGACTATTGCTGGCCTCTGATTCAGTTGTAGTAGCCAAGAACTATATATGTGTGTATGTGTTTGTCTGTGGTATAGCTGTTTGTCTCTTAAGCGATACTGGAGTTCTCTACTCACTGATGCCTTACCTAAGCCTTCTTCCTCTTTGAGGTCTCTTATTATTAAAAATTAATATTTTCCCCCTTTTTGTTTGACAGCATGAAAAGTTGGAAGAAGATCAACTCTGGTAATGGGAAAAGAGAAAAGGAGCAGACAGCATAAGAGTGGAGGGAAAACAGTAGGATGGTTCAGACAGGCAGAAAATCCAGGAAGGAACGAAATTCAGAGCTGTGTTATTTGAGGGTACCTATTCACTTGGCAAATTGCCTATGAACTCTCCCTACCCCACTAGGTCCTAGCTAAGATCCCCAGCTTTGGACAACAGATGTGACGTAAAAAGAGATCAGAGTTGTGGTCACTGGAGCATAACTGTTCTCAGAGCAGATAAGGAAATAGGTTGACTTCTGTTAATAGCGTTATAAAAATTGCTGCTCTTCTTTATTTCATAGCATTTTACTCCAAGAAAATCAAGATGCAAACTACACAGCATCACTGTAACATAGAAAGTAGTCATAGAATGTTGCCATAGCAAGGTCCAAGTCAGGATTCAATGTGAAAGAAACTATGCTCTAAGGAGGTCCTCTAAGAAACCAGCAAACCTGGTGGTAAGACTTCTGGATGAGTAGAGTTGTCTGGACCATGACTTTGACTTCAGACATTCCTGGATTCCAAACCTATCTATGCCCTAACCAATCAAGGTGACTTTGGCAAGTTGTTTAACATCTCTGAGCCTCAATGTTCTCATCTGTAAAGTGGGGATAATAGAATGCACACCTCTTTTTTTTTTTTTTAAGAGTACTTACTATCTGGTGTTTTATGTTTTTCTCTTCATTCTCAGAGCAGCTAGATTCTATTATAGAAATGAAAATAGAGGTTCAGAGAGAGGCTAAGTCACTTTTCTGAAGTCACACACCTGTTAAGACAGCCAGGATAAAAACTCAGGCAGTCTGACTCCAGAGCCCTGCTTTTAATACTTATGCTAAACTGCCTGAAAAAAAACTCACTTTACAATGAAATGAAACAATGCACTTAATAGTGCTTGGCATATTTTGAGCATTTAGTAGATGATAGTTATTAAAATGTGCACTGGGTAGAATCAAAATCCCAAATTTATAACAAATTCAAGATTAAAGTGCATTATATTGCACTTTTATTATCTAGGGCCTAGTCTCAAATTCAGGCATCCTCACTCCCAAAGAATCTGTAAACAGAAAGCAAGTTCCCACAGGAGGATACAGGTTCTGCGGGGTGCTAGAAATCATTTACATGGGAGTTACCTTTGGCAGTGTGGGAACAGATGAAAGTAGGAAAGCAAGGAATCACTGGAGCAAGTCTCAACCATATCAAGGCCCGAAGGGCAGTTTTCCACCCAACAGTGACTGCTTGGGAATCCAGTCCTGTGCCTTCTGAGCTGAGAAAATAGAAGTTGAGAGAGCTGAGATTTGCCCAGACCCATGCAACCACAGAGAACTCAGTGTCCTTACTCCTAGGCCAACATGTCAAACTGGGAAGGAACAGAAAGCTAAACAAGACACGATCCACTAGGTAAAGGTAGGTAATGCTAGCACCGATTTTCTTCCTCCATCATCCCCACCCCTGTCACGGTGAGGACTGAATGCAGCCCAGTCTCCTTTGTTCCCCACTCTGCCTCTATTAAGAACTGTAAATGGACCAGGTAGGCATGCAAACATTAGTTGAATGAGTTATATGAAAAATGGTACTGAGATAAATATATTAGAATAGAATGGAAAGTTGACATAAATTTTCAACATGGGACACAGGACCTATTTCTGAAAAAGGCTTAATTTCTGTTCCCAGAAATTAAAGTTTAGAGTTCACTTCACTTTTTTTTTTTTTTTCTCGCTATGGGGGATACTACTTGGATGGAAACGTTTCATAAGCCTGGGACACTCTATACCACGTGTGTTCCTATTCTTCCCTTATTTTATGCTCCACATCATTATCTGCCAGAACTAAGGATAGACTATGGCCAGTGCTGGAGAAAATACCTTGCATGTCTCAGTTTGTATACAGACTATGGTTTACTTCGAATTTGGATCTACCTTGCTGGTTTATTAGCTGCTGTTGCATACTCTCAGAATAGTTTCCCTTGGCATTTTTAGAAACTTTTTTATTGTGTGTATGTATATATATAATAAAATTTACTATTTTAACCATTTTTAAGTATACAGTTCAGTGGCATTTAAGTGAATTCACAACCGTCACCACTATCTATCCACAGAATTCTTTCATCATCCCAAAATGACACCCTGTGCCTGTTAAACAATAACTTCCCCATTCCCTCCTCCCTGCTAGTCCCTGGCAACCACCACTGTATTTTTGGTCTCTATGAATTTGACTATTCTAGGTCCCTCATATAAGTGGAACCATATAATTTTGTCCTTTTTATGTTTAGCTTATTCTACTTAGCATAATGTTTTCAAGGTTTATCTATGTTGTAGCATATGCCAAAATTTCATTTATTTTTTAAAGCTCAATGATATTTTATTGTATGTATGTACCACATTTTGTTTATCCATTCATTTCTTGGTAGCCATTTGGGTTGTTTCCACTTGTAAGCTACTGTGAACAATACTGCACATGGGTGTACAGATATTTGTTTGAGTCCCTGCTTTCTATTCTTCCAGGTATATATCCAGAAGTGAATTTGCTGAATTATATGGTAATTCTGTTTACTTTTTAAAAAAATATACTTCTATCCATTTCAAAGAGGAAGGGAGAGGGAGAGAGAGATAGAAACTTAAATGATGAGAGAGAATCACCAATCCGCTGCCTCCTGCATGTCCCCCACTGGGATCCAGCCCCGAAACCTGGGACCGGAATCAAACCTGGGACCCTTCAGTCTGCAGGCCAACACTCTATCCACTGAGCCAAACCAGCTAGGGCTATGTTTAATTTTTTAAAGGAACTGACCCTGGCATTTTTGTTGTTGTTGTTGTTATAATTCTAGAGTCACTTCTTATCACCTCGAAGTTTATTTTGCCGACCTAATGTGTAAATAGTCTCTCTTCCCCGCGTCCAGCGTGGCTAGAGAGCAGTCGGGTTCCTGAGTAGGGGCGGCTGGGGATTGAGAAAATGAAAGAAAGAGACAGACACAGAGGTGGAAGGAAAAAGCTGGGGCCGGGTGGGACCATTGTCCTCTGATGATGAGACAGGGACAGGGACCCTGAGCCAATACAGCGTGTTTATTTTATACAGCAAAAAACAGGAAGTTTTACTAAAAGTCAAGACAAAGGAGATTATGTGCATTCTTGGGTGGGCCCAAGTTGTATTCATTACTGGTGCTTGGCTGGATTTAAATAACAAAACCCACCCCATGAAACCTGGGCTGAAGGTCAAGCTGACAACACTCCTGCCTTTGGCAAAGCGTGTTTCCAGGACATGGCTTTGCCAACGTCACTGGCTTCAGCTGACAATAATTAAAGAAATGCCCATGTGCCTTCCCAGGTGCTCTCTACACTAATGTACCATCCTACATTTATGCTAATCCACCTCTTTTGTTTGTTCCCTCTTCATTTACCAAGGTTATTTAGAATTACGATCTTAGGTTCCACGGTACTGATTTTTCCTAAAACACAAATATTAGACCTTATTTCTTGGAACAAACTGCTGTTTTCCAAGTTATAAGTTGTATTAGCTGAAAGGCTAAAAAAAAATTAAAAAAATTTTTTGGGAAAAAAAAAGCAGTCTTTCAAATCAGTATCAAGATACTAGTCTAGTATGAATCAGAGAGACACACTAGGAAAAGAGAGTTCCTGATTTATAAGACTCACTGTTTTGTGCTGGTCTCAGCCTATCAATAAACAGTGTAGTGGTTGGTTTGGCCCTTACAATTTTTATTATGATTGCAAGACACCCTTCAGTAATAACCATCAGGAAACTTTGGAAAAAACAAAGGTTAATTACTCACAGGGCCTGGAAATTATGTTGGAGGCCATACAGTGGGGTCTCAGGTAGAAAGAGAGCACGAACACAGGGCCTGGCATCCTGCTTTCATTGGAGTCCAGACTAGGGGCCTAGGGTTTCTGGAGTCACTCTTTATTGGTGAATTTATTTAAAACACGAGAAAGGAGGCGGGGAAAGTGGCCCAACTGATTTTGGCTATTGAAATCAACCAAGATCTCTAAAACAAAGGAGCCTCAGGACGAGGAGGTGGCCTCGCCCTTTATCTAGTTCTGTGGCTGGCTATGTGTTTATTCCATATAGCTGTCCCTGGAGTAGACACATCTTTGAAATGTATGCCTCAGCATTCAAAGTTCAAGTCAGGCAGTTGCATTACAAAAAAGAAAACTACTGTCAAGGTGTACACTACACTACATTTGTGTAGGAGCATACCTGACTGGCAAACAGTACTAGAAATCAGGAATCTAACTCCTTCTGTGGAACCTGGAGGTCTCCATCTGCCACCACTGGGATGGTGAGGATCTTGGACTTCATTTGTTAATGAGGACTCTAGAACCCAGCTGTCCTCTACTTTCATCTTCCTTCTCCCATCTTGAGACCAGAATGATGGGAGTGCCACCCCTGTCTGTGGTTACCTGGCAACATAGTGAGAGGTGCTATCCTCACTAGAGGATCCAATTCCTTCAGAAGCAGAAGAGTTTCCGTTGTAACACTGAATAATTTTGCATACAGAAGCAATAATCTTTCACATCAAGTCCTAGTCCATTCCACCTCCTAATCAATCTTTCCATCTGGCCTCCTCTGCCTTGAGTCATTAGAGCACTACAGTAGGCTCTGAGCTGGTCTCCCCCATTATCAGGATTTCCTCATCCTTCACACTGTGGAGAAATCCACTTCTCACCAGCTCAATGTCATTGATATCGAGACTTGAAACAACAATGCTCAAAGAATTTAATCATGCCACACGCCTGCTAGGTGAAGCCCAAACAGAGCCAGTTCTAGCCTGGTCCATACTTTTCTTACCAGTTACTTTTTATGTTTTCATGGCTCCTATAGGCTTAGTTAAGATGAAAGAAAGACTATAACTGATACCATTTACATGTCAGGATCAGCAGAAGAGGAGAAATAAGTTAAAGGGAATATATAAACTGTAATACTAAAATCATTCTGAAACCAGACAACCAATGGGTCTGGGCTGCCTGTCACTACTTGAGCCAATTATTCAGAGACAGGGCTGAATAATATATGAGCATTTATTCCAATAATGCCAGCAGTATGGGAGAGCAGCGGGTCATCCACAAAAATCTGCTATGCAACCCCCCACCCTCCATATGCCAGCTGCTTATATGAGGTAGAACAAACATTACACAGGGAGGTAGGCAAACGGAATAAGAATGGGTATGCAAAATGACTATTACAGGCCTAGACATTATCACCAGGGAGGAAAGGTCAGGGAATGCAAACCCCATGACCAGTGATATGCTAGGGAAGGACAAAGTTACCCCCGGGGCAAGGCCCCACCCTACAATGCACTGTCCCTTGCTAGGCACCTAGGGCTTTCCATCCTGGTGACCTTCTTCTGTACCTGGCCCATCCTCCTCACGTCTAACTGCCTACAACAGAAGGACCCATAACGAATGCCTAGTGTTACAAAGAACATATAAATGGTTCTACCCCAGTCCTATAGATATATTTTCCTTATGGTTATGTGCTAATCCCCTACCCTCTTTTCAAGACCTAGCACCAGTAAAATTCTACCCTCCGTGGCAATGAGTCCTAGATAAAACAGGGCTTGACAAAGCTTCCAGAGGTGATTATGGGCCACACCAATAGGTAAATGGGTACCCAGTCTGCTAACCTCCTGAAGGCCTGCCCAAGAGAAGGGGTCCAGTGTGCCTGGGAAAGATGACTCCAAACCTCTGGCCAGTCTAGCCAGACCGCACCAGAGGGGTGGACGCCTTCAGGTCTACTGTAGCCAAGAAGCCCCATCAGAGAGTTGGCCGACCTCCAGTGGCACAGGAGGGTAGGGAGCTGGAGGTGGGAGGGCGGCGAAGGACAGCCCTACCCCGGCCCTGGCCC
>NW_005371274.1:1992675-2003887 GCF_000412655.1 Myotis brandtii
GCGCCGGTCTCGCCTTTGGGGGGCCTGGGGAGGGGGCGCTAGCGCGGGGCTCATTGCGGACCACGATCTCCTACTCTCCCCTGCCCAGAGCCCCGGGAAACCCGGGAGCTGTCACCTGGGGGCAGCACAGCAGAAGTCCCCTGCGCGAAGCCCGAGAAAGTTTCTGATTGTTTGGAACCCTTTGGGGATTCTAAAACTGTTAAACTGTTCCTATAATTGAAGTGTTGCGGGCCAGTCGGTGGAGTCAGATTGCAGTTGGGCGCTCCAGGCCGAGGTCGGAGGTTGGGTGGTCAGCGAGAAAGGCCATCCCACAGCCTGCCCTGCTGGGAGGAAGCTAACCATGAAAACTGATCTCGGTGGTAAACGGTGTACCCCGAAGAGGAAGTTGAAAAACATTCGAGTGTAACAAATGTTTGTCCCAGAATCTTGGGAAGGCAGAGTTGGGGTTAGGAGGACTTGTTAGCAATGGATGCACAAGAAGGCAGAGGTACCATCTTACTGATGTGGTTAAGGGGTTCACGGACTCGTCCCCCAAACCAAGGACCCGTGGGAAAAACCCATGATCTCCTGCAACGCCTTACTTTGACAAATGAAAGTGAGGCCCAGGAAGGTGAGGGCTTGGGCTTTTTGTTTTGTTTTGTTTTTATGAAGATCTGGTGTAGGTCCCTGCAGCACCAGCTTGCCAGAAACCTAGCCCAGGGCCCTTTCTATTAGCCTCAAGCACGTTTCTCCTTGAACTCCACCACCCACTTGGAGCAGCTGCTTGGAAGAAGAGGGAAATAAGCAGATGCCCTTTCAAGACACAGTTACACAGTCTGCACCACCTCGTCTTCTGGGTCACATCCCCTAAGTGCGACTCGGGATTTCTATGTCTCTTACTGCACCCCAGCTTCCCTCCTCTCTGTATGCCCTTTCTCCAATTTAGAGATAAACTCCCATAAAATGACTCTTGCTCCATTTTTGTCCTAAACGCTAACGGAAATGAACAGAATTCTATTCTTTTATGCATGGTAGAGCCTCTCTCTAGAGCAGGAGTTACCCCAAGCGGGGTTGACCAGATGTGCAGACCTTGAAGAGGTCAGTTCCTCACCTTGTCAGCCTATGGCTAAATGTCATTCTGAGGGAATGCTGAGTCAGGCTTTGCAAACTCTTAAACCTTTCCCCTGTTTGTGAATGGAAGAGGAATACTGTTCACTCAGGTGGCACATGGCAAAATGACAAACCAATATAAGTGATTGCACTTAGAATGTGTGGGGTCTTATAACTTCAAAGAAAGTTGGTAACAATAAGGTTTAGCAATAGTTATTAAAAGGGGACCAGATGATATTCCAGAAACAGGATTGCCACAGGAACACTTTAAACCACAGTACTGTTGTCATTGAACTTTGTGACAGTATCATTTTAGCCTCTTAAATCAACTGGTTATCTCAACAAAATTCATTTTCAAGTTCAGGTTGAAACTGTTACCGGTGTTTCTTACATTCTTGGATAACCTTCACAGACAACATACATCTACCATAAGGCATCTATTTATTTTCTTGAGGGGCTGTGTGGATCTTAGACTGAAGCAAGAAGCTGTCTTGGGCCTGTGCCTTACATTCCCCTGGAAGGAATGAGTTCCTTAGCAGTGATTCTCTAGCCAGTAGAGCTTTGACAGTTTACGGAGATCCTGCTTCAATAGGTCTGGGGCAGGCTTGGGAATTAAAGTTTTAGGGTGGGGTGGGTGGGAAGAGATCAGCCAAATAACTTGTATGCATATATGCAAACCCATAGACACAGTTGATAAAGGAAAGGTCTTGGGCAGATTAAAGACATCAATTTTCAGGTCTTAAATCCCAACATGCTTTTCTTCCTTTCTCTTTAAAAAAGAATAGGCTGCAGGTTCATAATTTGTTCTTACCCAGAGAATAAATGTGCTAAATACAAAGACTTGGACGTCACTAGGTAGTGTGATTTAAGCCCCAGAAATAGCAATGACAGCAAGAACTGATCCCACTGAGTTGCTTTATGATTCTGGCACATCTGGCACAGTGGCAAGACCTCTTCCACACAACAGGTTGCCACCAGACTTCTCAAGCCACAGTTCTAAGAGCTGAGAACCAAGAAGCCTCTGAGATTCCCAGACTTGTGATGGGAAAGCCCCTCTGGACTCAGGTACATTCCAAATATACGGTGAGCGATCTCTATCTAACTTAGAGAAAAGTGCCACATGGGCACCTGGTACATCAATCCACAATCGTATTGAATCAATAACAACAGCCCTGAGTGGCGGCACAGTTGGTTGGAGTATCATCCAGTACATCAAAAGGTTGCAGGTTTGAGTCCCAGTCAGGACACATGCCTAGATTGAGGGTTCGATCCCCAATTGGGGCACATATAGGAGATAATCTATGTTTCCCTCTCACGTTGATCTCGTTCTCTCTCTCTCTCTCTCTCTCCTCCCTCCCTCCCTTTCTCTCTAGAATCTATTTTTAAAAAAAACATATCCTCAGATGAGGGTTATAAAAAATAACATCAGCAATAAATGCTATTATTTTTATTATTTACAAAATACCTAATATATACCTGGGCTTTACTAAACTCTCCCTATATTAGCATTAATCCTCAAATACCCCTGAAGGTTATATTTTCTGAAAATACAAAATTATGTATTTATTCACTTATTTGCTCAAGAAAAAACTTTGAGCACCTGCTGTATGTCAGGTGAGAAAACCAAAGCTCAGAGTAGCTAAAGACCAAGCCCAAGTCACTTACTAGGAAGTACCGTATATTACTGGAATCAAACCCAAGCAAACTGCTTCCAAAATTAGTATTATTTTAAGGACTAGTGGTTTCTCTCTCTTTCTCTCACATGCACACACACACACACACACACACACACATCATTATGTAATACCATTCTACAGTGGAAGAATACATTGTACTTTCCTAGATGGAATGTTGATCCTGGTTTTACTACAAGTTGCATGTCCCCACACATCCTTTAGCTCTTTGTGCTCTTAGCAAATGAGAGTCAGTATTGTTTACTTCTTATTCTCTCCTTTTTGTGTGTGAGCGTTCAGGTGTGGCCATTTAGGGAGTTCTCTGCTCACTCTACTCCATTTTGCTCTCCTGAATGCCAGGGGGTGAGATTGAAAGAAGGTTCTACTCCTGTTTTAGGCAACTAAGACAGAGGAAGTGGCTAAACAGAAGTTTAATGCTCAGTCAGACTGTCATTAAGAGATTGAATACTTGATGGCCTGGAGAAAGCAAAAGTGTCCTGGCTCAGGTCAACCAGGTAGTTGGTATTAGATGACAATTCTAATTTTAAAATGTATTTAAAAAGCACTTTGGGCCCTGGCCGGGTGGCTCTGTTGCTTGGAGCATCCTCCCATACACCAAAAGGTTGTGGGTTTGATTTCCGGTCTGGGCACATACCTAGGTTGCTGGTTCAATCCCCAGTCAGGGTGTGTACAGGAGGCAACTGCAGGAACTATGTTACTCTTTCACACTGATGTTGCTTGCGCGCGCTCTCTGTCTCTCTCTCTTTCGCTCATTTTCTTTCTCTTACTTTTACTCTCTCATCAGTATCCTTGGGTGAGGATTAAAAAAGAAAGGAAAAAAAAAACGAACTTTGGGGTCAGAAGGGTAGGTAGTCCCCCCTCCCCTTGCCCTGGAAGAGTTTATGCTCTACATGAAAGATAACATTGTAAACCATGAGAGGTTTAAATAAAGATTTGACTAATGGTTCAAATTAACAAAAGACAGAGCCTTCCTAAATCATGTTGTTGCCGTGGTTTTACCCTCTGCATCTTTCCATGAGACCCTCTCACATCCTTTCATTCAGCAACTATTGAGGGTCTTCCATGTGCCGGGCCTGAACAAGACAGCTGAGGCCCCAGCCCTGGAGAAGCTCGCAGGCTTGTGGAGGAAGTCAGCTCATCAACAAGTAGCCATAGAACACAGTTATAAACTGCTTTCCAGGAAAGATGACTTTCTTCATAAAGCACAGTTCACCAGTGAGATGATATAAAGCATCATTTGGAAGCATTTTTCTCTAGCCATCTTGACAAGCATTTCTTAAAAGATTTCTCTACTGTCTTTACTTCTTTTTTGATTTGTAGGTGAGGGGGTGATTCTTCAGGGAGTTAAAGGAAATCCATTTTATAGGGTGAAATTGCATTTCAGAAAACACAGGTTTAAATTGTTTCCTTGGTCTATGGTTCTTCATTTTTGGTGGGAAAAATGTTTCCGATCCAAAAAATAGACATGCTTAGGAGGTAATATTTGCAGCTTGTTAGCCATTAACACTGTCCCATTTTTCTCAGTTTCTAAGTGAAAATGATAAACTTGGAAGAAAGGACTAACCAGAATTTAATCTTTTTCAGAAGCCAAGAAGAAAGCACCCTGTCGTGGACTTGGCTTGTTTTACACATTATTGTCTGCCTTCCTTTTCTCAGTGGCCTCTTTATTTGTTAAAAAAGTGCAAGACCTCCATGCTGTAGAAATTAGTGCATTCCGATGTGTGTTCCAAATGTTAGTCGTTATCCCTTGCTTAATATACAGAAAGTAAGTATTTCTTAACTGCAAAGTAGATAATAATAAACGGTTGTAATTCTTTTGACCTGCCCAAATTTACTCTATAATATCTGTTTTAATCCCTCTCATAGATTTGCCAGTCCCTACACCCTTTGGCTCTGATTACTGAAAAGTCACAAGGATCCCACCTAAATAAGATGCTCATAAGCACACACAACATGCCCAACAGAGGGGAAGAAAGAGATTCAGTTATTCTCCATTCTCATTTTGAGAACAAAACTCCCCTAGTATAATTCCTCTCATCGTGTACCACCTTCCCTTCTTTGTTTTGGCATAACTAGTATTTGGAAGAAAAAGTAAACAAGAGGATGTGGTAGTGTCTTCCAGTGTCAGAGGTTTCTTTAGGTAGAATAGGTTGCTCTGCTACAAGGGCAGACAGAAGGCTACCATAGTAATATTTAGGTGTAAGGTGCTGTGGGAAAGGGGAAAGGTAATCTTGAGGAGAGGCTTTTTAACTGCTTTCCATATCCAGTGTTCTCATCTGTAAACTGAAGGGAATGACATTTATCCTCTACCTTTAGAGGGCATACACAGGGTGCCCTCTAAAAACTGTATTAATACTTTAACCTGTGGTTACAAGAATCAAATGGAATTTATTATAGATCAGAGTGTTTTGTAAAAAATGTAGCATTGATCTCACCCATCCCATCTTCTTCATTCATGTGAATTCTGCCCCCTCCCTCCCCCCGACACACACACACACCCTCCCCAGGTTAAAAGTATGCCTCTCCCACACTGTTATAACCTCTATAAACCCCTGTGTACTTTGAACTCTGGGAAAAGAGACCCGTCTGGTTCCTGGTGGCTTCCTCGCTCTTTCTCTTTTTGGCAAAGATGTTTAAACCCCAAATTAAAAGCTTCAGTTGCTTACCACCAAACTCTCCTTATATCTAGAATACTGTGCATATTCTCTCAGAATTGTTTCAGTCCATATACTGAGGATTTGGTGAAAAAAGTTAAAATTTGCTTAGATCAATATTGTTCATCTTCCCAATTTTGGAATAAAAGTATTGTCAGGGGAAGGCACTAGAAAAATTTTCTTAAATCCTTGGTGATAATTTAGTTTGACCCATTTCAAATTTCACTATTGAGGAAGATTCCTAGCTTCTCAAAGTATGGACCAAAGGTGACCATACTTTCATTTCTGACTCCAGAGACCCAGGGTCCCCATGTCTGGCCTAAATGCTGCCCTAAAGATGTCCAGCCCCAACACAGGTCAGCAAGATGCACCTAGCCAGGAACTAACACAGGACTCTTTAGCAAATATTTAATTGGCAAAACTTTGATGGCAATTATTATACATACTGAATGCTGCAGGTTCTTTTTCAGTGTGTTTTACCTCTTTCCCTAAAGAAAACAGTGAAAAGTTGTCTCACATTCAATGACTTAAAGAACATGTGGCATTGGTACCGCTTTTATAGAAAAACTCATAAGAATGCACAATGTCCAGGACCAAGTTTTCTTTTTTTTTTTTAAATAGCAAATTCCCCTTTATTCATTATAATAATTTTTGTATATGTAATCTGTTTTATGAAAGGACCAAGTTTTCTTATATGGGGCAGCTAAATCTTGAAATTTTACTTATTATCAAAGTAACACGCTTTCATATATGTATATATTTAACAGAAAATTTGGGGAAAGTAAATATAAAGAAGGAAAATTACTAGAATGAGGTCTAACCACAATGAGCATTTCAGTATATTTTCCTTTGTCTTTTTTTGCAAGCAATACACAGGGTGCCCCCTAAAACTGTATTAATACTTTAACAGCTGATTTTTGTTAAATTTTGAAAATGAAATGTACTTTAATAAACACTGCCTTTGTAAGAGTGTGTATACATTTTGGGGGACACCCTATTTATACATGTAGCAAATTATATCAAACATAAGAAAAAAGAAAAATATATCTGTATTTACTAAATGATACTGTTTATGTAGTTCTCTTGTATTAGTTTTGCTTATACTGTGAACACTTTAATGTCATTAGCTATACTTAGAAACCATTTTTTAAAGGGATATAATAGTTGTGGACATTATCATATTTAATTTGCTGTTCCCCTATTTTTTGATAGTTAAGAATTCTAAAATAATACTTTATTAAAAATTATAGTTTAAAAACAAATAGCAAGTTTCGTTTAATATGCATTACTTCATTTGAATTTCCAGAACTGGGTTTATAGGCCCAAAAGATCTACGAATCTTCCTCATTCTCAGAGGAGTCCTCGGTTCTACTGCCATGATCCTTTTATACTATGCTTTCCATACGACGTCCCTCGCCGATGCCACGGTGGTCTCGTTTAGCTGTCCAGTGTTTACGTCTCTATTTGCTTGCATGTTTCTGAAGGAAAAATACAGCCTTTGGGATGTTCTCTTCACCGCATTCGCCATCACCGGAGTGATCCTCATCGTGAGGCCGCCGTTTCTGTTTGGTTCCAACACTGCGGAGATGACTGGAAGCTACTCAGATCAACTGAAGGGCACGTTCGCATCACTCGGACAAGCCGTGTGCGCTGCCTTGACTTTCGTTATCCTCAGAAAAATGGGGAAATCTGTGGACTACTTTTTGACCATCTGGTATTACACGGTGGTTGGCCTCCTGGAGTGCGTCATCATCCTCTTCGCATTAGGAATGTGGAAGCTGCCGAACTGTGGGATGGACACGTTCTTTCTTCTCCTACTAATCGGGCTGTTTGGTTTGGGGGGTCAGGTGTTTCTCACCAAAGCCCTTCAAATAGAAAAAGCTGGGCTAGTAGCACTAATGAAGACCATGGATGTGGTTTTCGCTTTTATCGCTCAGATTATTTTCCTGCATGATATACCAACGTGGTGGACAGTGGGTGGCGCGCTCTGCGTAGTAGCCAGTAGTGCTGGAGCGGCCATTCGTAAATGGTGCCAGGGATCCAAATGAAGCATCATTGCGGAAATGTGTATTTTTTAAGTCCACCTTCACCAAGTACAAACACACCACATATGCACATACCTGGAAAATCGGAATTTACTTAATTGATTATATTTAATAAATTTCATAGTTCAAGTATAATTTTTTAATATGATATGTCTTTTTTTTTTTCATCCTTATCCAGGATATGTTTATTGATTTTTTAAAATTTTTTTTAGAGAGAGAGGAATGGGGAGAGAGAGAGAAACATTGATTGGTTGCCTCCCCTATGCACCACAGTCGAGGATCCAACCTCAAAGTTAAGTGTATTTTTTGTAATGATGGGATTTAGGTCGGGAGGAAATTTTAGATGCTCTTTTAGCAGTGTAGAGGCTAAGAAACTTATCAGTAATAATGCTGCTATGATTAGTATGTTGAAAATTCATTGGAAACATAATTCCATTTAGGAGGCCAAACAGAAACTTGGAATAGGTGCCTACTTAATGGTGTTAAAAATAGGAATAAATTAGCCTTATTTTCAAGGCTTTTATAAATGATTATTATTCTTTAAACCCATATCTGTGCCTTTTCATTTTAATGCCAGATTTTTTATATGTAAACTATTTGAAAAGTTTAATCACCAAATTTGACTAATAGTTTCTCTTTCAGTGGCATTAGCAACTTTAACTGTCATTCCATAATTTTAATTGTCTTCTGATTTGGGGTTTTTTTGAAACCACACTAAGTTTTTTTAATCACAAGAAAGAAATCTTGGCATGGCCAATGTGCACATTTCCATCCTAAAGTGTTTTCTCCTCACTGGAAATGTGATTTTTCTGTAAATTACCTTTGAATTTATAGTGTGATGCCAAATAAAATTTTCTCAGGAATTTATTAGATTGAACCATTTGAAATGACAGAGATTTACCTTTTAACTTACAAAACCCATAATTTCTTAGGGTTCATCCTAATAGATACCTCCCTTACCCTCTAAGCCAAATACTTAGAGGACTTTGGAATATATATTTTTAAAACAACTTTCTTAAAGTTCAGCAATCCTATTCAACTTATTTTTATAGTCTTTTTGCCTTATGGGATTATTTGTAATAATGCTTCATATTATATGTTAAATGTAAAGACCTGTGAATTCCATGATTGGTTGACTTTTGTGGTTTCTTGAATAGAAAAAAATAATCACTGTTAAATTCTAGTATGTCAGTATGGTATTAAATGTCAGTGCTATATCATGATATTAGTATCATGAAATAAAATGACAAATTTTATATCTGGAACTTCAGAAGCCAATACTCTGCTGTTAAAGAGAGAATTGAATATTAAGAAAGCTTGGGAATTTAATCAGAAAGTTGGAAATACATGCAAATGATATTTTGTAACAATGAACCCTTTATTGCTAAAGCTGTAATGGTCTCCAGCTCTTTGTCAGATGTACCATCTATTATTTTAAGCCTTCAGATTTGAAAGATTATAGGTTCTTTCCCACCCTTTCATCACAGTTCTTCCAAAGTAAGAAGGAACTTAGCTTCTGAGGTTTATGCCTTAGTAAGAAAGGACCTTCTCCAATAGTTCCAAGAGGGAATTTTTGGTTTACTGATCATTCCAAATGCTCCCCACCTAACAAATCCTAAATCAGTGGTTCCCAAACTTATTTGGCCTACTGCCCCCTTTCCAGAAAAAATATTACTCAGCCCCTGGATATTAATTTTTTTTAAATTTTAATAGCAGTTATTCATCGCCCCCAAATGCACCTGTGGCCATCACCGCCCCCCTGGATTGCTGCAGTGCCCACCGGGGGGCGGTAGCGCCCACTTTGGGAATCACTGTCCTAAATAAAGTCTATTTAGGGAAGTCACACTATCATAACTTTATCCTAATTCATTCACAATATAGGAGTCTAGACTTGCAAAAATACCATTTTGCAAGCATCTTAGATAATTATAGAATCAGCATTTTAGAGCTCAAGGGTTAAAAATCCTCTTGTAGGAGCCACACTACATAGATAGGAATGCTAGGGAGGGGACCTGCCTGAGATGAGTTTCCATGGCCTTATTCCCCCTGACCCCCTTGATAAAGTAAACCACAGCTTGACCTACCTAAGATAAATTAATGCTCAGGGAACCCTCTCCTGGTTCTTGACCTTGCACAAATAAAAGAACCTATGGGGCCTTGAAAGTTACATCCCTTTGGTCCTGGAAACTAGAGACATTTTATTTCAACAATGTAGTTTAAGTACTTGAATGTCACAATATATGACCAAGGTTGGGGGAAATGTTTCTTCTCCCAACTTTTATAGGGTGTGATTCTTAAATACTTTTATAATGTCCAAGGTATATATAAGGATATGTATTGTAACCATTGTGGGTGTGTATTTTTTGCAAAGATTGTAGTTTATCTTGAAAAGGGAAATATTTTCATAAATTGTTTTTATTTTATAAGTACTAATAAAGTGAAAAAAAGCGCCATATTTTGGTTTTTATGACTATAGCAAATGTGCTAGCTAATATAACTTCCTTTTTCATCCATGTGCTTCAGAATTCATTTTATAAAGGAGACTGACCTCTGGCCACTCAGCTGTGATGTACTCTTCTAGTTACAAACTGTCCCTCTGAGACTGTCACATCAAATCCAGTATCTCTAAAGGCTTCTGTTCCAGTGAGGACTTCATTGTTCTAGACCAGCGGTTCTCAACCTGTGGGTCGCAACCCCTTTGGGGGTCGAACGACCCTTTCACAGGGGTCGCCTAAATACATCCTACATATCAGATATTTACATTACCATTCATAGCAGTAGCAAAATTACAGTTATGAAGTAGCAACAAAAATAATTATGGTTGGGGGTCACCGAAACATGAGGAACTATATTAAAGGGTTGCAGCATTAGGAAGGTTGAAAAACACTGTTCTAGACCCTCCAGAGCAGGGGTCCTCAAACTACGGCCCGTGGGCCACATGCAAATACAAATATTGTATTTGTTCCCGTTTTGTTTTTTACTTCAAAATAAGATATGTGCAGTGTGCACAGGAATTTATTCATAGTTTTTTTTTAAACTATAGTCCGGCCCTCCAACAGTCTGAGGGACAGTGAACTGGCCCCCTGTTTAAAAAGTTTGAGGACCCCTGCTCCAGAGCTTGGAACAGCTTTGTATTCTATTTCCATAGCTGATTTGTTAATTGTGGAATGTCTGTCTTATAGTGATGTGGATTCATTCTTGGCCATTTCCACTGATACCACCTTACTCCAAGATTTATCACTTCATAACTGAATTACTACAACGAGAGTATCTAATTGGGTTACCCATGTCTAGACTCTTTCTTCCACTCAGATCCTTGTCACACTGCCATACTAATCTTCTGAAAGTCCTGCTTTCATTGTTACTCTGGTTACTGTGGTGAAACTACAATGGTGCCTTACCATACACCACTCGGTAACTATGCCAGCTGCCATCACACAACCCTAGAATCTCAGATAAAGTTTTATTTCTTAACTAGTGGCCCAGTGCATGAAATTTGTGCATGGGGGAAGGGGTGTTCCTGAGCCCGGCCTGCACCCTCTCCAATCTGGGACCCCTCAAAGGATGTCCTACTACCGGTTTACAGGGATTGGGCCTAAACAGGCAATTGGACATCCCTCTCGCAATCCAGGACTGGCTCCTAACTGCTCACCTGCCTTCCTGATTGCCCCTAACCACTCTGCCTGCCAGCCTGCTTGCCCCCAACTGCCCCCCTGCTGGCCTGCTCACT
>NW_005371274.1:2004740-2006510 GCF_000412655.1 Myotis brandtii
TGGCCGCCGCCATCTTAGTTGGGTTAATTTGCATACTTGCTCCTGATTGGGCGGGTGTGGTGGCTTGTGGGCATAGCGGGGGGATGGGTAATTTGCATGTTTCTCTTTTATTAGATAGGATGACATCACAGTCTGATGTAAATTGTAAGCTCTCTGTACTCTCTCCCTTAAGTGATAACTCAGTCTTCCAGGCTCCTTCCAGCCTATAATACTGATTTCTTAAACATATACCCTCTAAGCTTGAAGCAGATTTTATGTCCACACAGGCTTGGAGAGCATCAGTCCCACCTGCATGCCACTGACCTTAACCTCACTGAAGAGGAAGGTAGGAAATAAGGTCTTCCTTTGTGTCCACAAAGAGGAAAAGATAACAGGATTTTGTGAACACAAAGCCTTGTCTCTGCCACAACCTCCTTCCTTTGTAGAGCCACCCAAACCTAAGCCCCACAGTTCTTGGGGAGCTGGCAATCAGAATCCCACCCCCAGGGCCTAAAGAGTGGGTGGACCCATGACCTAAGCTAAACAAAGTCAAGTTTTTCTCTCCTGGTCATTTGAATATTGAGCAAAGTCGAAAAAGCAAAAGGCACATAGTGGAATGGTAGGGTGGCAATACCCCTTGCGATGGGTCCTGGGTGTTGGCTGCAGAACCCCTGTGGTTTCACTGGGTCCTATCCCTCCTAACACCCAGTTGTCCAGCTTTTGTCAAATCTGTGGTCTCATTCCTATAATTGTAGTTGATCCCTTATTTATGATTAAGTTTCTGTTGTTTGTACCTCAAATACCTTAATCAACACCCAATATTTGCTATCTGTATGCTGACCAACCAGATTCTCATTCCCTAATGACTCAGCCCTGAAGTATAATAATTTCACTGAGGCAGTGCCTCCCCTTGGGGATATGATGGGGTGTCTGACCAATCTTTTCTAGGTGACACTTCTCTATCTCATTAGCTACTGTCTTTGGTTTTCTATGCTCATGAAAAAGCAATTAACAGTACAAAGCAGATGTTTAAGACGAAATAAGCGGTAAAGACAACATGACATCATCCTCAGCAGGGATTCAAGTGGGAGATGGAATCATATCCAGGAGTGATCTCTAAAGAAAAATCCCAGACAGCAGTTTGTCAAACTTTTCTATTTCATAGCCAAAATTCAAGATTCTATAGTAGTGTAGTCCAACTGAAATGTAGTGCAAGATACCTACATGTTACAGACTGAATGTTTGTGTCCCCCTAACATTCATATGTTGAAGTCCTAACTCCAGGATAATGGCAGTAAAAGTGGAGGGTTAGGAGGTAATTACTTACTTACTTACTTTATTTATTTATTTATTATTCTTTAAAAGCATTTATTATTTTTTTAAAAAATTCTTTTTGTTGAAAGTATTACATATGTCTTCTTTTTCCCCCTTTGACTTCTCCCTGACCACTACTGCCCCCCAGCACATGCCCTCAACCCCCTACTGTCTGTGTCCATTAATTATGCTTATATGCATGCAAGCAAGTCCTTTGGTTGATCTCTTACCATCCCCCAATCCTCCCCACTTTCCTGCTGTAGTTTGCCAGTCTGTTTAATGTTACTCTGCCTCTGTATCTATTTTTGTTCATAATTTTATAATCGTCTTTATTATCCATAAATGAATGAGATCATGTGGTATTTTTCTTTCATTGACTAGCTTATTTCACTTAGCATAATGCTCTCCAGTTCCATCCATGCTGATGCAAATGGTAAGAATTCTTTCTTTTTTACAGCAGCATAGTATTACATTGTG
>NW_005371274.1:2006833-2007348 GCF_000412655.1 Myotis brandtii
TACCTCCCCCCCCCCACTGTCCTCATCCATAGGTGTACGCTTTTTGTTGCCAGGTCATACACATGGAAAATATAGCTATTTCCATCCACGACATGTCCCTGTGTTCGGCCTCACAGGGACCGTCGCAGCCTCACAGGGACTGTCTCAGCCTCACAGGGGCCGTCTCAGCCTCACAGGGGCTGTCTCAGCCTTGCAGGGGCCGGCGCAGCCTCATAGGGGTCATCGCAGCCTCTCAGGGGGCGCCACATCCCATGTTGGGGGTGAAGGTGCGAGACAGAAGCTCCTCTTGCTGTCTCTCCTGCTGCTCCCTTGCGTATCGCCGATGCTGAAAGTTTCTGAGAGCAGTCTGCAGGTGCTGGACATCATACTTTAACTGGTCAACACGAAGTTTGGCATTCTGTCTTTTGTTGGGCTGCTCCTTGTTGGACAAAATCTCCAGGTGTTCTTGCTGGCTGAATATCTGGTATGCTTGCTTGGATTTCGTTTTCTACTAAGTGCACAGACTGCTTGTCTGC
>NW_005371274.1:2007547-2008185 GCF_000412655.1 Myotis brandtii
CTGGCACAGCTTGGGCGGGGATGTAAATTGAGTAGGGCGGAGTCTCAGGGAATCACCAGGGCGGAGCAAACAGCAATGGCGTCTCTGCGACTCCTCGCCACTCTGTGACTCCACGTCTCTGAGTGCCAGCGAGTAGCTCCACAAGAAAGCTGCCCTCACTTTCCAACCCGCTGCAAGGCCGTCCCGCCTCTCCCCGTAAGGGTCTGGGTCCTCAGAATCCCGCCCCAAACAAGCTCAGTGTTTGTAACCCCTTTCAATTGAAAAAAACCGCGCATCCAGTTGCAGCTCGCCTGGCGCCTCTGGATATTCTACTCAGTCTCAATGCTCTTCTTTCTTTCCTTCCAGTTGTAGAACTTCCACTGGGCCAGCTTTCCCATGGTTCTGAATGATAGCTGTTTTGTCTTATAGTTGGTATTTTCAATGTTGTTGTGGGGGGCAGCACGCATAGGTCTGTACCTTATGCCGCCATCTTGGTTCTCCAAGAGTTCTTTCTTTTTTACAGCAGCACAGTATTCCATTGTGTAGATATACCACAGTTTTTTAATCCACTCATTTGCTGATGGGCACTTAGGCTGTTTCCAAATCTTAGCTATTGTAAATTGTGCTGCTATGAACATAGGGGTGCATATATCCTTTCT
>NW_005371274.1:2008617-2019531 GCF_000412655.1 Myotis brandtii
AAAGTGTCTATTTAGGTGCTTTGCCCATTTTTTTGATTGGTAGGAGGTAATTACTTTAGATGAGGTCATTAAGATGCAGCCCTCCCTATAGAATTAGTGTCCTTATAAGAAGAGAAAGAAACCAGAGCCCTCTCTCTCTCTCCATGTAAAGATACAGCAAGAAGGTGGCTATCTGCAAGCCAGGCAGAGGGCCCTCACCAGGAACCAATTCTGCCAGTATCTTGATATTGGACTTCCTAGCCTCCAGACCTATAAAAATAGATATCTGTTGTTTAAGCCACCCAGTCCATGGTATTTTGTAATAGTAGCCCAAGCTGACAAAGACAATTTATAATTTTGAATTTCCTGGTAACCTTATTAAATTATGTAAAAGGAAATGTGTGGAATTAATTTTAATAACATATTTTATTTAAGTTAATATATCCAAAATATTATCATTGCAAAATGTAATCAATATGAAAATTATTTGTAAGATACTGTGCATTCTTTTTGTCACACTAAACTTTCAAAGTCTGGTGTGGATATTACAGTCATAGCACATCTTATTTGAGACCATCCACGTTTCAGGTGCTCAATGGCCACATGTAGCTAGTAGTTACCATGTTGGACAGCCCAATTCTACAAAGTGCTGGGAGGAAAAGAGGGGTTATAATAATAACCACCATTTCTTGAGCCCTGCTATGTGCCAGAACATGTCAAAATTTTTTACACATTTCTCTCATTTGGTCCTTGGAATAACCTTATGAAATTGATGTCCTTTTTCTTTTTAAAAGAAGATAAGACGTAGAGAGTTTAATAAACTTGTGTAAAGTCATATGCTTTCCATTTACAAACATGAGAAGATGATTTGTTCTGGACTTTAACCCAAAGGTAGTGAAGCAGGGAAGAACCTAAGCCCAGAGGAACAGCACTAATACCACCAGTAAGGTATGCAACCAAGCCTGCCATTCCCTCTGAATGCAAATTAGAGATGCAGCAATGAGGTAGTAATAAATTTCCCTAGCCAAAAAAATTCTCTGAGAAGCAATGAGAGGGCATGAATAAGATGAAAAGGAAAGCAACACTAACCAGAAGGAGATAAGTGAGTTTGAACATTAACAAATGGCAGAATTGGTGATATAAGAGCAATCATAAGCTTGGCTGATATGCATGCAATTTCAATAAGCAAGTAGAAGTGGGTGCTATCGCTCCCATCTGTAAGGTTGCCCTTGGGAGGAGGAGGAACTGGAACCTGGATCCAGGTCAAGAATTACCTAGATTAACTATGAGGACAAAGGGAAACAAGACATAGGAAGAGTGAAGGTCACAATGGAGGAAACAGGATTATGCAACCATGCAAGGTGTGTTTGAGAGGACATCCTGCTCTAGCGGACTCCACACAAGCTACCAGGGCAGACACAGATGCTTATATGGGCTTAATTATGACTAATCCCCAAAGCTAGAGTCCATATAAACAGTCTCAATGAAATGAGAACATCATGCTATATTTATTAAATGCTTACATTATAGCTTTTCTGTGTTTAGAGTTTAAATACTTTTATTTGTAAAATGATGGTTATAATGAGTAGCCATTATTTGGATGATTTTATCTTTAATTTTTTTTAATGTCCTCACTTGGTAAATATAAAAGTTGACAATCTTATATTGGTCCTCCACTTTTATTAATTAAAAAAAATTAATGGTATCCTATATAATAAAAGCCTAATATGCTAAGTGTCCGACTGTTCAACTGTTTGACCAGTTCCTATGACATACACTGACCACCAGGGGGTAGATGCTCTGACCGGTAGGTTAGCTTGCTGCAGGGGTCCTGCCAATTGGGACTGGATGAGATGGGCCAGACATGCCCTGGAGCCCTCCCGCAGTCCTTCCCCAGCCCCGTTCATGCACAGGTGGGGTCCCTCAGCCTGGCCTGCACCCTCTTGCAATCCAGGACCCCTAGGAGGATGTTGGAAAGCTGGTTTTGTCCCGATCCCCACAGGCCAGGCTGAGGGAACCCCTCTCCACGCCCATGCACGCATCTGTGCACCGGGCCTCTGGTATGAAACATAAAAACCACTGCTTAAGATTCAATCTTTTCTCATATATATTGGATTTTGCTTCTCTCTGGTATAATTTCAACTACTAGGTACTTCCTCTATTCTAGCTCCATGCCCTCAACACATAAATATGCTCAAATTTCTTCCAATTAAATCAGATTAAATAAAACTTTCCTTAAATTCTTCTCCTTCTCTCTTGGTACACCTGAGCACTTGTTTCTTCTTTAACTATCATTCTTTTCTCAACTCTCCCAACTGTTTTATCCCTTAATTTTTTACACTGGAAATTTAATATTACACACTTGTGCATTAGTTTCTCCACCAAAATAAAAATTAATTAAAATCTTTTATTCAATTTTAATGTTTTCTCTTTTGATTGAATCACTATTAAAACAATATTGTCCAATGGACACAAGACACTGGGGGGTAGGGGAGGCTGGGGGAAGATCAAGGGGAAAAAAAAAGAGACATATGTCTACTCTTTGTAATACTTTAAGCAATAAAAAACAAACAAACAAACAAAAATATTGTGAGAGGGCAGTTCAAGATGACAGCAGAGGAAGATTCTGAACTCATGTCTTCCCATGGACATAAAAAGATTACAACTACATACAGAATATTTTTTTTCCAAAAAATGACCTGAAAGTCCTAGCCAGTTCAGCTCAGTGGATAGAGCGACGGCCTGTAGACCAAAGGGTCCTGGGTTCAATTCCGGTCAAGGGCATGTACCTCGGTTGCAGGCTCCTCCCTGGCATGGGCCCTGTTGGGGCTAACGCAGGAGACAACCAATCAATGTGTTTCTCTCACATCAATATTTCTCTCTGTCTTTCCCTCTCTCTTCCACTCTCTCTAAAAAGCAATGGGAAAATATCCTTGGGTGAGGATTTAAAACAAACAGCAATAAAAAATGACCTGAAAATTGGATGAACAGTATCTCCACAACAAAAGTTAAAAGGGACTCACTGAGATGGGTAGGAGAGGCAGAAACATGGTCTTGCTAAAAACCCTACCCCAGGTATGGTGAGCCACAATCAGAAAGGATCTCAAAAATATGGAACTTTTCCCTGGGGAACTAGGGGTTTTTGTCCCACATTAGGCACCTCTGAAACCCTATAGGGATTACATCTAGGAGAATTATAAAACTGTAGGGAATGGAGAACCTGCTCTTAAAGGGCTTGCACACAGACTCACTCACCCCAGGACTCGGTGCAAAAGTAACAGTTTAAAAACATCTACACCAGTGGCCCTTTAAATACAGTTCCTCATGTTGTGACCCAACCATAAAATTATTTTCGTTGCTACTTCATAACTGTAATGTTGCTACTGTTATGAATCATAATGTAAATATCTGATATGCAGGATGGTCTTAGGTGACCCCTATGAAAGGGTTGTGCGCCCGCCAAAGGGGTCGCGACCCACAGGTTGAGGACCACTGATCTACACTAAAAGTGAAAAAGACCCACTTACTAGTCTTAAAGCATCTTCCAGAGAGAAAAGAACCTGCTGGGATCTCTCCTGGGATGGAGGCACTGGTGGGTGCCATTTTTGCAATCTCATTCTACCTTGCTAGTGCTGGCACTGGAAAAATGCCATTTTGGCACTCTATCTAACCTGCTAGTGCCAGTGGATATGCTCCACCCACCCCCATGCCACAGCCAGGTGAATGCCCCTCCCCCCCCCCAACGCACCCAATGCTGCAGCCATAACCCCACCACAGCTAGTAGGCACGAGCAACCCACACAGGGGATGTCCCTAGAACACCTGACTCTGGTGGTTAGGGGGGATTACACTTCTGAGTCCCACAGAACATTTCCTACAAAATGCCACTCCTGCAAGACAAGAAGAGACAGTTGTCTCACCTAATACATAGAGACAAACACAGAGTCAACTAAAATGAGGAGAAAAAGGAATATGTTCCAAATGCAAGATTAAGACAAAGCATCATAAAAAGACCTTAATGAAATGGAGATAAGTAATCTTTCTGATAGAGTTCAAAGTAATGTTCATAAAGACACTCAGTGAATTCAGGAGTAGAATGGATGAACACAAAGATAAACTATAAGAAAGTACCAAACAGAAGTCAGAGTTGAAGAATAGAATAACTAAACTGAAAAAAATACACTAACAATTCATCAGCAGGCTGGATGAAACAGACAGAAAAATCAGTGAGCTGAAAGACAAAGCAATGGAGCTTATCCAACAAAGCAGAAAAAAACCCCCAGCATTTTAAAAAGTAAAGATACATTAAAGGGCCTATGAGTCAACATCAAGTAGAATATAATTTGCATTAGAAGGCTCACAAAAGGAGAAAAGAGAGAAAAGGGGGCAGAAAACTTACTTGAATAAATAATGTTTGAAAACTCTAATCGGGGGAAGAAAACAGATGGCCAGGTCCAGAAAGCCCAGAGAATTCCAAATAAGATGAACCCAAAGAGACCCACACCAAGACACATTATAATTAAAATGTTAAAAGTTAAAGATAAAGAGAGAATCCTATAAGTAGCAAGGAGGAAACAACATGCTACTTACAAGGGAAACCCCAATATGCTATCAGCAGATTTTTCAGCAGAAACTTTGCTGTCCAGGAGGATGTAACATAACAAATTTAAAGTGAGGGGAAAAAAAATTTCCAACTAGGAATACTCTACCTGGCAAGGTTATTATTCAGAATTGAAGGAGACATAAAGAGTTTTTTAAATAAGCATAAGCTAGAGGAGTTCATTGCCACTAAACTGCCTTACAAGAAATGTTTAAAAGACTTCTTTAAGCTGAAAAGAAATGGCACTAATTAATAACAACAAAACATATGAAAGTAAAAATCTCACACACACACACACACACACACACACATAGGTTGGAGCAAAAGTAGGTTTACAGTTGTGAATACATGAAACGGTTTATTCTTATAGTATTATTTATTAATTATTGTATTATTTTCCATACAAACAACTGTAAACTTACTTTTGCCCACCCTGTATAGTAAAGATAGTATATTAATCATTTGTAAAGCTAATATGAAGATCAAAAACAATGGTAGTAAAATTAACTAAAACTACCACAACTAGTTAAGGGATACATAAAATAAAAATATGTAAAATGTGACATCAAAAACATAAAATGTGCAGGAAGTAAAAATATAGAGATTTGGAATGTTCCAATTTAACCCTTTGCAGTCCAATTTTATTTTTGGAGTTCAAACAGTCTGGTCCGAATTGGAAGTCCTTCCTCTCTTGGTTGCAGTAGTTCCCTGGTGGAAGTTGCCAATTAGCTCAATCACCAACTCAGCTCGACTTTAGACCTGCTACTAGCGCCTGGTCTGTTGAGTCAGCCTCGATGTGGGACCACAAAAGGTTAAGTTGCTATCAACTTAAAATAGCCTGGGATATACATAGGATGTATATGTGAACCTCAGGCAACCACAAAGCAAAAACTAGTAGCTCTAGCTGGTTTGGCTCAGTGGATAGAGCATCAACCTGTGGACTGAAGGGTCCCTGGTTCGAGCTCGGGTTGTGAGCTTGATCCTCAGTAGGGGGCATGCAGGAGGCAGCCAATCAATGCTTCTCTCTCATCACTGATGTTTCTATCTCTCTTTCTCCCTCTCCCTTCCTCTCTGAAATCAATAAAAAAATATTAAAAATGAAATTTTAAAACTTATAGTTAATACATAAAAGAAAATGAAAAAGGAAGGTAAACATAACACTAAACAAAGTCATCAAACCGAAAGGCAAGACAAAAGAAGAAAAAAGGAGCAGAGAGGAACTATAAAAACAACCATAAAATACTTAACAAAATAGCAATAAGTACATAACTATCAATAATTACTTTAATTTAAATTCTCTAATCAAAAAACCTAGAATGGCTGAATGTATAAAAAAATAAGAATCATCTATATGCTTACTATAAAAAACTTCAGAAGTCAGAACACACACAGACTGAAAGTGAAGGGATGGAGAAAGGTATTTCATGCAAATGAAATGGTATAGCATTATTAATCTTAAGATAGACTTTAAAACTAAGACTGCAATAAAAGTTGAAGAAGGGAGTTGCATAATGATCAAGGGTCAGTCCAGCAAGAGGATAAAATATAAATATACTAGAGGCCTGGTGCATGAAAATTCATGCACTGGATGGGGGGACCCTCAGCTTGGCCTGCCCCCTCTCACAGTCCGGGAGCCCTCAGGGGCAGGAAGTGACCCGGCGATCAGGGGAAGATGACATCTCATCACACCTCTGCTGCTGCCACTGTCAGCAGCGCAAGCCTTGGCCGGCCCTGGTTACCTGAGTCTTGGGTGGTCCTGGCAGCTGGGGGGCTGAGGGGACTGGAGGTCTCTGGAGGCAGGCACACAGAGCGACCGGGCCCGTCCCCAGGCCTTGCCACGTGCCTGCTGCCCCAGCGGGACTGAGGGGACTGAGTGCCGCCATCTTGTGGCTGTGGGCACCGCCATCTTTGAGGGAGTGGCAGTCAATTAGCATATTCCCTCCTTATTGGCTGTGGGCACTGCCATCTTTGAGGGTGGGGCAGTCAATTAGCATATTCCCTCCTTATTGGCTGTGGGCGCTGCCATCTTTGCAATGGTGTGAGGGTCAATTAGCATATTCCCTCTTTATTAGATAGGATATGTACCCAACATCAAAGAGCACCAAAATATAGAAAGCAAATATTAATAGACCCAAAGGGAGAAACTGATAGCAATACAATAATAGGAGGGGACTATAACACACTTAAACAATGGATAGATCATCCAGACAGAAAATCAATTAAGAAAACATTGGTCTTAAATGACACATTAGGCCAAATTGACTTAATAGATATATACAGAATATCTAGCCCAAAACCACAGAATACATATTCTTCTCAAATGCACATGGAACATTCTCCAGAATAGATCACATATTAGGCCACAAAACAGGTCTCAATAAATTCAATAAGACTGAAATCATACCAAGCATCTTTTTCAACCACAATGGTATGAAACTAGAAATCAATCATAAGAAGAAAGCTGGAAAAAAACTGAAACTGTGGAGATTAAATAACATGCTACTGAACAACCAATGGGTCATCAATGAAATCAAAGGAGAAATAAATTTCTAGACAAATTAAAACAGAAAAATGACATACCAAAATTTATGGGATGTAGCAAACGTGGTTCTAAGAGAGAAGCTTATAGCAATACAGGCCTAGTTCAATAAACAGGAAAATGGGGGGGGGGGGGGGAAGACATATGTACTACTATTTGTAATACTTTAAGCAATAAAATAAAATTTAAAAAAAGAAACAGGAAAAATCTCAAACAATCTAACTTTACACCTAAATGAATTTTAAAAAGAGCAAACGAAGTCCAAAGTTAATAGAAGCAAGGAAATAGTACAGATCAGAATGAAAATAAATGAAATAAGGACTAGAAAAAAACAGGGAAAGATCAATGAAACTAAGACATGGTTCTTCGAAAAGATAGACAAAATTGACAAACCTTTAGCTAGACTTACCAAGAAAAAGAGAGAGGGCTAAAATAAATAAAATTAGAAATGAAGGAAAAGTTAAAACTGATTACACAGAAATACAAAGGTCAGGTACTACCAGAGGTAGTTAACACTTTGTAAACTAGAAACCATTAGACAATTATAGTCATTTCTCCCCCCTGAATTCAAGGTAATAAAAAAATCCATTACTTAAAAACTTTATTTTAATTTTTTAAAAACATTCTAATTATTTACTGATATTACAAAAGCATTATTTTGTATCTCTCCCCCCCCCCCTTATTCCTTTTTGGCACATTCACATTATTTCAATTATGTTGTATAAAATGAGCTATTGCCTGGCTGGAGTTGCTCAATGGGTTGGGCATTGTCCTGTGCACTTGAAAAGTTCCAGGTCGGGACACATGCCTGGGTTGTGGGTTTGATTCCTGGTCATGGAGTGTGTGTGAAGGCAATCGACTGATTTTTCTCGACTCTCTCTCTCTCTCTCTCTTCCTCTCTAAGCCTATCCTCCAGTGAGAATTTGAAAAAAAAGAAAGAAAGAACTATTGATGGATACTTAAGAATCTAACCACTGGCACTATATATGACAAAATTCCAAATTGGCACACAAATTAACTTTTAATGATTCATTTGCGAGCTGGAATGCCCTGAAATCTATCAGTTAAAGGCAATGCTATGTTGGTTATGGCTCCTAGACTTTCAGTTCAATATGAGTTACTGTAATGCAATATTTTTTAAGGTTATGTGCACTTTCTTATATACGGTCCTCTCAAAAGGTTGCCTGGCAGCTTGGTCTGTAATATTTCAGCAAAGATAGGAATAGTATTTCAAACATATAACCTTTTAATCATTTACAGGAAAGTGATTTTAATGAAGTGGCTTAGTTCTCACTATCAAAGAATGTTGATTTGGATGTCTGCCTGGACTACACTGTAGGGAAAAAAGAATTGTCAAAATAGCTTTAAGTCTATAAACTCACGATCCCCTTGGTTTAGTGCTCAATTTTACCAGTAGATGTCGCTATAGTCAGACATTATTTTAGAACACAAAAAAGTGACCTCATTAGTATTAAAGGATATCAGGGGGGAAAGCAAACAATTTCTTCTATATCTAAACATGTGCTGTCTTATTTTTGAAAAAAGTACAGCAGGCATCTAATAAATCTTTTCTGAGTGAACAATCAACATATATTAATTATTCTGCCTTGAAATCTTTGTGACTGAGTTATGTTCTGATAGGAATGTCAGAAGCTTTAGAATTTGCAAATTAAAAAAAAAAATGCTCTCTAGGATGTGAACAGATAAGTTCAGAAGAAACAACTTGTCTAGAGTTTATTCATGAGAAAAGACCTAACAATTCAAGCAATTCAATTTCA
The DNA here is from genome assembly GCF_000412655.1 of Myotis brandtii. NCBI lineage: Eukaryota > Metazoa > Chordata > Mammalia > Chiroptera > Vespertilionidae > Myotis > Myotis brandtii. The sequence goes on from NW_005371274.1 coordinate 2,017,513, forward strand.
AAGACATTAAGTACACCCAAAGTCAACACGGAGGTAGGTTCTATGAGAAACAGAGAAGCAGATATGGTACCCAGAATTCCATGGGAAAGTGAAGCAGAGGTCATTTGTTCTGTCCTCTGTCTGTGAAATGGGGAAGGGGCATATTTTCTTGGCACCAGAGATGGACAAGTTAAAAAATCTGGGTAAAGGAGCCAAGAAACAATTCCTCCTAGCTCTCCTTCAACACATACTTTCCTTTTTTTTTTCAACTGAGGCTCACCTGCAGACAATATAAAGAGATTAGGAAAACAGTTTACCAAGCTTCCATTTTCAGTACTTGCTCATTTAATCTTACTATAAGCTTTATGAGGCAGGAATTGTTATTATTTTCATTTTAATAAACAAAGTATCTGAAAAATAGTGGGATGGGACATTGAGAAGTTCAACAACTTGTCCAAGATCACCCAGTTAAGGAACAGTAGAACCAGATGCCAACCTAGCCCTGTGTGAAGCACTCTGCTGTGATCTTTCTCAGTTCATTTTTTCCAAGTCAAGAGGCTTCAGGCAGGTTCTGACCGCAGATAAAATCTGAAGTCCATGTTGTTTAGTTGATTTTGCCCTTTTTATGTAAAAAAAATCTTAATTATTGACCCATGCCTGTGAACTAGACACTGCTTTGTGCTACAACAAAGGGAATATAATGGCAAGAAAGCCAAGTGCCCTTAGAAGAACTTACTGTATAATTGAGTAGGAGTAGAGATGGGAGTGTTTGGAGATGTGGAGGAACTTGAATGAGCAAAGTCATCCAGCCTCTGTCTTCCACAGCCTAGGAGGGTTTGGGGAAAGTGGAGAAGATTTGGAGCAGCTGCTGTGAGGAATGTGCTAGGTTAAATAATATGTCTGAAGAAGTGAGTGGTATGTCAGGATCCTTCTTTCCACTTTTCAAAATTAACTGAGCTTATTTCCTCAGATTTTCCAAAACAAAATTTCACTTCTGGCTAGAGCTCAAGCTTGAGGAATTCCAGTACAGAATTTAGTCTTGTCTCTTGAAAATTTGTCAGTATTAAAAAATTTTTATCACGAAAATGGATAATTGATAACACTACATGAAGGAGGAGGCTGAAATGCTTACTTGACTTTCAGTGTTGACTATTGAACTTGATATTTCTCAGTGTCACCCTGCTTCTGAAATAAGGAAAATGAACAAGTAAGAAATGTTTTCAAAACCACAAGTTACCATGAGACAGATTTGATCATTTCGGGACATTTGTGTTTATATCGTTATGGTACATGGATTTATTGCTCTAATTCTTGGATTTTGAACAATGTCATCTGCCCGCTTTGTTTCTTCATAAATGTGTAGATACTTTCTAACTCCATCAAGATGTTTTCGTTTCTGCCTCCATTCCATTTAAAATACTTTGTTAAAAATCTCATTGCATTTTATGTTTAGAAATCCTCTCCTTGAGACATTCCATCTTGCTTCTGGCAAGGGAGGAAAATCTGGTTGAGTATTAATTACTAAGGGAATTTCTTCAGACTCAAATCTTTCCCTATACACTTTGCCTCAGAGCAGGTAAAAAATGTTGCTCTGAAGAAATCACAGAATAAATATATCTAAATCAAGAGCCTAACAACCAAGTCCATAATCAGTATATATTTCCAGAGTGGCCTTAAAAAATGTGTATGTTCATTATTAAAGCCCCAAACAAGGGGGAAAACTCCCCAAATAGGAAACACAAATGGCTAATAAACATATATTTTTTAATTCAACCTTTCTATAAAGAAATAAAGAAAAGTACATGAACAGAGCAATGAATTCTTTTCACTTCAAGTTTTTTTATTTTAATATTTTATTTTTATTACTTTTTTATTTTTATTTTTATTTATTAATAAACATATTTTTAATTCAACCTTTCTATAAAGAAATAAAGAAAAGTACATGAACAGAGCAATGAATTCTTTTCACTTCAAGTTTTTTTTTTATAATATTTTATTTTTATTACTTTTTTATTTTTATTTTTATTTATTTTTTATTTT
>NW_005371274.1:2021124-2048650 GCF_000412655.1 Myotis brandtii
CGAGCCACATGCGGCTCTTTGGCCCCTTGAGTGTGGCTCTTCCACAAAATACCGACTTCTGCGCACAGGTCACGAAGTTTCAATTGCACTGTACATGCGCGCCCGCATGTGGTATTTTGTGGAAGAGCCACACTCAAGGGGCCAAAGAGCCGCATGTGGCTCGTGAGCCGCAGTTTGCCGACCACTGCCCTAGCCGATTTTGCTCAGTGTTGGCCTGCGAACTGAAGGGACCTAGGTTCTATTCCGGTCAAGGGCACATGCCCGGGTTGTGGGCTCGATCTCCAGTGTGGGGCAGACAGGAGGCAGCCGATTAATGATTCTCTCTCTCATCATTGATGTTTCTATCGCTCCCTCCCTCTCTGAAATCAATAAAAAATATTTTTAAAAAATCTTTAACTGATTTTTAAAGACCACTCCTAATTTTAACTACATACATAACCTGACACTTCAAGTGGGGATGCAGCCACAAGGCAGAAGCTCAAGTGAGAGAGCATCCCCTTCCCGACAGGCACCACCACTGTTTCCAGGGCTTTGGTCACCTGGTTCCCTGCTGGTTGCAGATGTGCAGAGGAGTGAGGAAATAGGGTTGAGTCTCCCTATTGGCTCTGCGGCCTTGATTTCTTTGGACCATTTTTTCCTCCTCAATAAAATAAAGCAATTAAATTAAAGCAGTGAAGCGTCCTTAATCTGGACCTGAACATCTCTAGGAATTCTATGAAAATTCAGCCATCCAAGCAGTTCTCTGGGATTAAGGTGCATGATTTTCATCAGATTCTTTAAAGAGAGGGTGACCCGACAAACCTGACTTCCAGGCTTCCTCCTCCTCCAGCATTTAAATGAGTGTGAGTGGAGACTTAGAGCAAAGGAGGAAATTAAGCATTGCATTCTTTGTTCTGGTTTCATAAATACAGTCAATGAGAAGAAGGATTCTTTGGTCTCATCTTTCCTCAAACCCCCTTCAGATTTAGAATTATTAAAGGCAGGCTCCCAGGACACAAAAGTAACTCTCAAGGCTACATCTCCACCGCTGCCTTGTGATTCATTTTACAGAGGAGGAAACTGAGGTGCTGGTGCAGTGATTCATCCAAAGTCCAACAGCACCGCCTTGTGGCTTGGATCTAAGTGATCAAGACTTCCTGTGGTGTCAAATGTCCGACTAGGGGACATATTTTTATTTTTTTAAAAAATCGCTCTTGTTCTCTTTCAAAAGTGATACTTTAAAAATTCAGCAACACAGAATTGTATAAAATATAAGTAGAAGGCTCAATTTCTCAGTTTACTTCCCTAAGTAATAGATTATTTTTTACAGATGCATATAGATTTGTTTGATTCATTTTTATAAAAATGGAATCATATTATATACCTTGTCCTGCAACTTTTACCCAGTTTTTCATGAGCATTTTCCATGTCAGAACATAAATATGTACCCTATTCATTTGAAAACTGTAAAATAACAACACGTGTGTGTGTGTGTGTGTGTGTGTGTGTGCGCGCGTGCACGCGTGTGTGTCAAAGACCACAATATGTTAATTTGAGCTGTTAGGTTAAATTGGTTTTTTGAACGACATGGAATAAAACTTCGCCCATCTTGGAGCAATTATTCAAACTTCTTATAAGCTAACTATGACTTTATAGCTCTGCTCAAAAAAAGTTAGGACCAGCTCAGGATCACTCATATGAAATTGTTTGAGTGAGCCTGCTCCCACAGTCCCATAGAGCTGTCCTCCATTAAGTGTCCGGCAAGGTTCAGGTACATCTGCTTTGTACAGGTGCTCATCACATCGTAACTATAAACTGCAATAACAAGAGAATGTATCAGCAGCCTTGCCATGATTCTATTGCATTATATATAGCTTCAGCTCTTATAATTTTAGTGTACTACCTGTCTAACTATCTACTTATAGTAGAGTTTTTACAAGTTTTGGATACTTATGATTTAGCTTTTAATTTGATAAGTGGAAAAGGTACAGAAGGTCTTAAAGTTAAGTACAAGAAAAGGCAAGTGTTAACAGTCAGAGGAAAGAGTCCTGCTGCTGCCCTCTGAAGAAAGCCACCCAGAGGGTTTGATGCTAACCTGATCTGAATGAAGAGCTGACTTTCCAGGCTAGAATGCACAGTGAATTTATTTTGTCTTCTTTTTCATGAAAGTAATATGTATACTTCGTAAAGAAAAAAGTGCACACTACAGAGAAATGAAACATTGTTTCCTGTCCCTAACTACCTCCATTTCCAATTCCTTGCTCTGTTTTAACTAGTGGTTTTGGGGTCTTTTGGGGTCATATCCATCAGAAGTAGATTGAATGAAACAATCTCATCCCAGGGTTTGTTAGTTCTGGGGTCAGGAAGTGCCGAACTAAAGGAAACAAGAGGATTCTGTGTCCTTCTGGTTAAGCCAGTGTCAACACTAGGAATTAGCAAACACCATCCTGGCAGAATTTGAAAATGGAAATCTGAAATAATGAACAGTTTATGGTCAAAAGGGTCAGCAGGGCCAGAGGAACTGGGATTGGCATTTCTGTTTATCCCTGACCTCACCCATCCACATAGTCCCTATGTAGAGTCAGAGGACCATGATAAACTAGGCAAAGGCCTACAGCTGGTCCAAAAAGAAAGGCTTGGAAACCAGACTAGGAACCAGATCTCTTCCTGTACAACCAGGCACCTGGGCTAGTGACAGAATGAATTTGGCTCTGAATAGTCCGGACCTGGCACCTACACAGATCCCTTGAAAAGAAAGGGAGGAGTGAGTCCACCTGATGAGATGCAGGTTCCCTGAGCCAAGCCAGCCACATGCAAGCTGGGAATACATCAAGACTCTACTCTTCTTCCCATAGATTCACCAGGCAACTTGTGGCTTACCTAGCAGGCATTTGGAAGCTGATTAAGGAAATGAAAACAGACCAAGTTTATTTCATTAAGGTCAGATGCCAGCAAAATAAATATAGATTATCATTATGTATTTATGCCCACACACAAAAAAACTTGGCATGGATTGCAAGGTATTTAATTATAATTTAGATATATAATGGCAGTCAATGTTTTGTTTCATTGTGCCTTTACTTTTGGGCATGCCAACATGACCACATAATATGCTAGGTTCCTGCCAGTCCTTCACTGACTTCCTGTATTGTTAGGAAAATAAAAATTAGCTGCACAGAAAAAAATTCACTTTCATAAATAGCATGTGATGTAGAGAAGAAAAGGTGTATCTCCTTAAGCTCTCTGATGTTTCTCTGCCTTCTCAAAGGCTCTTCTATCCACTTCCAAGTTATCCTTTCAGAATCATGCCTTTTTAAGCCTTTCACTTCCGAGTTAGAGTGAGTTTCTCCCCCTTTTCTACTTCAGGAGTGCCCTGTTCTTGCATAACTAATTTTACCAGCAGTATGTTCATATATGTAAATAATTGATTTCAGAGAGGAAGGAAGAGGGAGAGAGAGATAGAAACATCATTGATGAGAATCATTGATGGGCTGCCTCCTGCACGCCCCCTACTTGGAATCGATCCTGCAACCTGGGCATGTGCCCTTGACCGGAATCTAACCGGGGACCCTTCAGTCCACAGGCCGACGCTCTATCCACTGAGCAAAACCAGCCAGGGCACCAGCAATATGTTCTAATTATTCGTTTAACAGTCTGTCTCTCCTACTGGTCAATGAACTCCTAAGAGGGCAAAAAACTCCCAGAAATTGCCTTGCTCATTATGGTGCACCCACACAAAGAAGTGCTATGCTGCAGTCGAAGAGCAGGAGGAATCACCAGGCATCTGAAAATCAAAGCCACAGTGAGATACCCTTTTATACCCAGAAGGATAGCTGTAGTCGAGAAGTCAGATAACAAATGTTGGCAAGAGTGTGGAGACACCAGAACACTCATACATTCAGGGGGGATTGTAAAAAGGTGCAGCCACTGTGAAAAACAGTCTGGCAGTTCCTCAAAAAAATTAAACATAGATGATCCAGTAATTCCACTCCTAGAGTATATGGCCAAGAGAACTGAAAAAAATTTGTCCATACAAAAACTTGTATAAGAATATTCATAGCAGCATGATTTGTAATAGCTAAAAAGTGGAAACGACTCAAGTGTCCATCTCCAAAAAAAAAAAAAAGCAACAAAATGGGGTATATCCATACAATGGAATATGTGGCAATAAAAAGAATAGATGTTCTGATACACGATGCAAAATGGGTGAAGCTTGAAAACATTTAAAAAGTCAGTTACAAAGGACTACACATTGTATGATTTCATTTTAAAAAAGGTCCAGAATAGGCAAAAACTATAGAGACAAAATATATTGGTGGTTTCTTAGGGTTTGTGGAATTGGAGGGATGATGAGTGACTGCTAAAGAGTACAGAGTTTCTTTCGGGGGTGATAAAAATGTTCTAGGATGGCTTGTGGTGATGGTCACACAACTCTGAATAAAAAACAAAAAACAAAAAATAGATTAAAATAAAATAAAATAAAATGAAAAAAAAAAATAAATAAAATAAAAAGTCAGTTACAAAGGACTACACATTGTATGATTTCATTTTAAAAAAGGTCCAGAATAGGCAAAAACTATAGAGACAAAATATATTGGTGGTTTCTTAGGGTTTGTGGAATTGGAGGGATGATGAGTGACTGCTAAAGAGTACAGAGTTTCTTTCGGGGGTGATAAAAATGTTCTAGGATGGCTTGTGGTGATGGTCACACAACTCTGAATATATTAAAAACCATTGATTTATATACTGTAAGTGGGTGAATTGTCTGGTGAGCTATATCTCAAAAAAGCTATTACTAAGAAAAATAAGGAAGAACTCTTTACAGTAATACTGAAAGACATGATTTCTAGGATATTAAGTTAAACTTTAGAAAGGTAAGTTGAGCCCGGCCCATGTGGCTCAATGGTTGAGCTTCAACCTATGAAGCAGGAGTCACTGTTCAATTCCTGGTCAGGTCACATGCCTGGGTTGCTGGCTCGATCCCCAGTAGGGTATGTGCAGGAGGCAACCGATCAATGATTCTCTCTCATCGTTGATGTTTCTATCTCTCTCTCCTCCCTTCCTCTCTGAAATCAATAAAAATATTTTTTAAGTAAGTTGAAAATTTATTGTATATGTGTGAGAAATGAGGTAAATAAAAGTGCATGCATCAGATTATTTTTGCAAAAAGAATCACAAGAAGTATAAATCAGAAATGAATGATGATGATGTTCCCTACAGAGGGAGAGTAGGAAAGGGTTGGAAGAGAAAGTGGAGGTAGTCATTCAAGTAAACCTGTTTTGTATAGATCGATAGACATCCTTACATTGGAAAGTCAATTGATGAATGTCGATAGAATGATGGAATTAGAAAATCACTATTTGTCAACCATCACAGTAATAATAAATTCAGCCAAGAAATATCAATGAATGTTAAAATTAGTGGGTGAATGTTTGATGAGGAACAGAATACTTCCACAATCTCAAAATAACTCTCCATAAAACACTTGTTGGAGTACGAAGCAAAATAGAGTAACTATAGTAGAGAAAGCTTGCAGCAAATGCCATTTTAATCTAGTATTGAAGATTAACATCACCATGATAGGACAAATTAAAATTGTATGCCACCTATAGGATGCACTTCTGAGATATCTCTCCCAAAATGCAAAACCTGAATCTAATCTTTTCCCCCCTTCATTTTGTTTTTATTATAGCATGTTTGCTTAATTTACAGCAAACAGAAAACAAGCTGGATCTTGTTTTCATTCAAACATTGATGTTTTAAAGGTTGCACATAATATTAGTTAAAAAGAACGTCTAAAATTACCTTTTAAGAAGCTTTTATAAGAAAGAAAATACAAAGTTTAACCCCACAACTTTCCTCTTTCCTAGAACTGGAAAGTACTGCGACAGTTTTAAATAGACATTTTGTTGTTTAATCTATACATCCAGAAAAATCTAAAAAAATTTGAGGAAACATGCATATGAAATGGTTGCATATCAGAACATGAACACTAACGTAAAACAGTAAAGAAATGAAAGTTAGAAATACTATCGAATATACAAAGGTCCTAGAGTCAATACTTTAAACACATTCCACAAAAAGTATGTAAAACCCACCTTTTGTTCTTTACAGGCAAGGCCTAGATTGATAAAAAGCAATCCTTTAAAAAGAATCCTTTCCCCACAATATTTCTTACTCATAACCTGCAGGAAAGCAATCTAAACATTTTAAAGAAACTGCCTTTTATTCTAAAATGAGATTGGACATGTCAAGTCACTTTTATTGCCCCCAAATGATCTCTCAGAGAAATGCTAGAAATTGTAAGTGGTTAGGAACATTATTTTCTAAGTTTTAGTCAGTTACCACATTGATAATCAAGCTCAAAGATGTGACTTGTACTCAAAGTCAATTCTTTTTCTGAAATTATTTAAAATTAGAGGCCTGGTGTACGAATTTGTGCATGGGTGGGGGGTCCCTCGGCCTGGCCAGCAATCGGGGCCATCTCGCTCGACCAGCCAGGTGAGGGACCGCGGGAGGTTGGCCAGATGCGGGAGGTTGGCTGTGGGAGCGCACTGACCACCAGGTGGCAGCTCCTGCATTAAGCATCTGCCCCGTGGTGGTCAGTGTGTGTCATAGCAGCCAGTCATTCGATCCATTAGGCTTTTATATATATAGTTTTCATGGCATCACAGAATCACATAGAATGGGAGTGTTGTTTTTAAACTTGCCTCACATTAGATAAACTGAGGTGTGAGGAATAAGCCTCCTTCATAAAGAGGTAGGCAAATTTTGATACAAATGCCCACACTGACTTCTTTTACACTAGGTACACACACACCTACTTTGAAACAATTTACTTGCTTTTAACAGGAGCAAAAACTAAGCTATTGTGGTCGACGATGTTCCTTAAAGTTTAGAATAACTACATAAGAGCATTCTTTTCACCTTAAAATTATTTCTGCCATCTTTGACCTGCTCAAGTTTTAAAATGAGTTTTTCTGATGTTTGTATGCTCCAAACTGTCATAGAAACCAGAAGAAAAAAAAAAAAAAGGCCACGAAGGCTCCATGTTTCAGTGAAAATTACAATCTTCCTACATAACCACTAAGGATCTATTACTGCCCCTAGGTGCCAGGGTGTGGTCAAACTTTGAGTTCCCTGCAAGTTTCGTGGATTCAAGGGCAAACAGAAACCAAGGAAGATTAGAATTTGGGCTCCATAAGAGTAGGGTTTTTGCCTTCCTATAAATCTATGTCTAAAAGAGTGCCTGGCACATACTAAGCACCAATAACATGTGTTAAATGAAAGAATGGACTGAGGAAGCCCAGAAAGTGGGAGGGAAAGTGAAGGCTGAGTGAGACTTAATGAGGAGGGATGGTGGTAGGGAGGGTCTTTAGGAAGGATGGGGAAACATCCAGGCCTAAAAAGACAGGGCAGCTGGCAGGATGGGGCAAAGCCACACCACACTGGAACCAGTGATTCACACTGGTACAGAAGTAATGAGCTGTAGAGGGCCGTGGTCACAGGTTAGCAGCCCACAGGCTAAATAAGCTGGCAGATGTGTTTTGTTTGACCTTCCCAATGTTTTAAAAATTGGAAAGTCTTATAGGGACGGCACCCAGATTTCTGGCTGCTCTTGAAAACTCAGAAGATCTGGTAGCACTGAGCTGACAGGCTCACACAGGAACAAGTGGTTGGAGGTGAGCAGCCTCAGAGAGCACATCCTCTTCAGTTCATCACAGCCCCACCGCCACTGATTTTTTTACGCCCCAGCCAAGTCTCTCATTTACACAACCTGTGGGCTCTGCTGGCATGTGAGCTTGGACAAGTATAGGTAAATGGTGAATTTCCCAGCTACCTCTGAAAACCCACTTAGCACCTCCTCTGTCAGCCCCTCGTGGTCTCTCCATCCTCTTTGCATGTTTCTGCACTGCATTCTGTTCTCAGTGAAATTTTAAGTGATTTTATTTTAATGTTAAAGAAATAAAAGGGACTCAAGTTTGCCAAAACTAAGCTTATGTTTGAAAACTATAAAATAAAGAGGGATACACAGATATTTTATCACAAACTACCTCAAATAATTCCCATAGTCCTGCATTAATAACAGGTTTTGGAAGCAAAGGCCATTGATTATTCCCACTCCCATCCCTTTCACCCCCACCTGCACTGTCCTAGGACAACAGTCTCTTTAAGGACGTCGGTATAAATATTTTTGCCATCTTTCTTCTCTAGTATTTTCAGAAACTTAACACATGCTGGACGTGGCAGGTGTGATTCTAATTTTAATATGGGTGGGAGTCCGCACAGCCAACTATTTCAGAAGGGCTCTGGGGATTGTATCAGAGCATCGAGCTGGCCAGAGCACCGTGCTGCCTGAACAACAGCCCATTTGGGCATCAGTCCCTTGAGTGTGGGCCTCCTTCTAGCTAGTTAAACCCCTGTGAGCTACGAGTGATTAAAAAAAGAAAAAAAAAAGTTAGCACCTGTTCCAGCTTTGGCAAGAGCCCTAAAATAGAGCAACCATTTCTCATGGAAGCTGAACTTCAATACTTGCAGCTGCTGACTTCCTTATCAAAAATCAATTTCTATTATACAACATACATATATAGGACTTTCTTCCTATCTAATTCACCACTTTTCTTCTTGACCAAAGGAAACTTTTTGGGCATTTCTGTATTGATATGGAGTTAATGGGGAAGGTTGTTTTTTAATCAAAAGCTTTTGGCCCGAGAGGGTGCAGGCCAGGCCGAGGGACCCCATCAGTGCACAATTAGGGCCGGGGAAGGACACGGGAGGTTGGCCAGCCGAGGAGGGACTGTGGGAGGGCTCCAGGGTGTGTTCGGCCTGTCTCGCTCAATCCTGATTGGCCAGACCCCAGCAGCAAGCCAACCTACTAGTTGGAGAGTCTGCCCTCTGGTGGTCAGTGCATGTCATAGAGAGCAGTTGAGCAGCCTTAGCATATCATTAGCATATTACGCATTGATTGGTTGAATGGCCAACTGGACGACCGTACACTTAGCATATTAGGCTTTTATTATATAGGATAAATGGAGAGAGACAGAGAAAATGGAATGGCAGGAAAAGGACAGAGAGAACGAAGGAGGAATAGAGAGGTAATGAGAGAAACAACCATACTAAAGATGAAAGGTAAAAGCTAAAAGCCGACTCCTTGTTCAGACCACTCACCAGGTTCCCAACAACCTTCCCTCCCAAACTCATCTTACATCCTAATTGTGCAAATCCCACACCTCATTGGCCTGGCTCCATGAGCTCCAACATTTCTAATCTATTCAGCTTGGTCCCTGATGCTGTGGATCCAACTCCTGGGATGCCCTGATAAAACCAGCCATGGGATCTGTCCCAAAACGTGCCTCAATCTTCTTAAAAATAATGGACACACTCAGAGTAGTAATGACTCTACAATGTTTTTATTCATCTTAATTATCCAGATCTTTTTCTAGAGTGTGCTATTTTTATTGTTTGCATTCTGAATAGCTCATTTTTATAAATTGTGCAAAAGTACATACCTCGTGCTTTAAAGTTCATCCATTCAGCTAGCATTTCCTGATTTCCTGTTGAATGCCATCTGAGATATTGGGAATGACTGACTTAGGAGGTTGTTCTCACCTTCCACAACAGAATTCTCTACTACCCAGAGCACCAGCCATTCTGCCAAAATATCTTGTATGCAGCCCTAATTCTTTTATTTAAATACATGCAAGTTGTCAATAGTGAAGTTAGCTAAGCAGAGTAAAAATCTTAGAGAAAAAAATCCACTCCTTAAAATTCACCTACAGCCCTAGCCGGTTTGTTCCAGTGGATAGCACGTCAGCCTGTGGACTGAAGGGCCCCAGGTTCGATTCTGGTCTAGGGTACATGCCCAGGTTTCAGGCTCGATCCCCAGTAGGGGGCGTGCAGGAGGCAGCCAATCAATGATTCTCTCTCATCATTGATGTTTCTATCTCGGTCTCCCTCTCCCTTCCTCTTTGAAATCAATAAAAATATATTTTTAAAAAATTCACCTACAGAAATAGGATGCTTTAGAATGTATTTTTAAAAGTTTTATTTAAAATGTAGAGAAAGAAGAAAAATATTAACATTTAGTTCTGAAAAACAATAAAGAATTGTAAGCCATCAATAAAGTAAATAAACATCATCACTTCCTTCCTCCCACACTCCTCACCCCCATTGGTTCTGCAGTGTCCCTTGATAAAAAAATATATACAGAGAGAGCAGAAGTTAAGAATAGATAAATGGACTCTAAAGTCTGTTAACTCAGTAACTTATCTTCCCTCCACCTATCCTTCCATTTAGTCAGGGACTCAGAAATCAGGCTCTCTTGCTCATCTCAATCACTGGCCTTCCAGTTATATTAGATAATCCTTTATGGCTTTGCATTCTTGTTGTCAAATACAAATACAATTACCGGTAAATCCAATGCTGTTTCCTCTAGTAAGAGAAAAAGTTTTTCATAAACCCAGATGGAATTGCGTCAATCTAGCCTCAGCTCCAAGCTCCTCCCTAGCCCCTAGTTCCAACAGTGAAGACTGAACAATTTCTCAGCAGTCCTGGTTAAAGGAGACCCTTTCTCTGGTTCCATTTATATTCTGAACTTTAAGCCCAGAAGTGAAGCCAGAAGGTCCTTTGAATACTGTTATGACATTAGTTGATTTTCTGATATATTATAACGGTAGCAGAGTGATTTGTCTAAAAATCATGTCATGGCTCTGCTCAAAAGCTTCCAGTGGTGGCCCATCTCACTCAAAGAAAAGCCACAATTTTCCAGGGCCAAGTCCCCCCAACACATCCCCACTCTATTCTGTTAACTGTCTTCTTCTTCTACTGCCTCCTCCTTGTTCACTCCACCAGCCATGTGATCTTCTTGCTATTCCTCCAAAATCTCAATCTTTTACTCACCACAGGGCCTTTGCATTTGCTGTCCCCTCTGCCTGGAATGTTCCTCCCCCTGATATCCATAGGGTCACTCCCTCAATTCCCCTACTCAAATGTCACCTTATCAATGAGACCTTCTTTGACCATCCTTCCTAAAGCAGCAGCAGACCACTCCCGCCCTAGTACTCTCTCTCATTCTTAAAATAGCTTTACTGAGATATAATTCACAACCCATGCAATTCACCCATTTAAGGTGTACAAGTCAATGGCTTTTAGTGTATTTACACAATTGTGCATTAGTGGAGACTATCAATTCTAGAACATTTTCACCACCCTAAAAAGGAATTCTGCACCCTTTAGCCATTACTCCTCAATCACCCCAACTTCCCAGCCCAAGACAACCACCAATCTACTTTCTAGATATTTGCCTTTTATGGACTTTTCACATAAATGGAAACTATAATTTGTAGTCCTTTGTGACTGGCTTATCATAATGTTTTTGAGATTCATCCATGTTGTATCGTGCATCAGAACTTCATTCCTTTTTATTGCCAGATAATATTCCATTGTATGGATATACCACATTTTATTGCTCTATTTAACATTTGATGGATATTTGGTTTATTTTGATTTCTTAGCTATTCTGAATAATGTTGCTAAGAACATTTCCATGCAAGTTTTTATATGGACATATGTTATTATTTTCTTGATTATATACCTAGGAGTGGATCTGCATCATTTTTATTTGGGCACTTATTACCATATGATATATTATATATTTACTTACTTTTTTCTTGCCTGCCCTTCTCTCACTAGAATATAAGCTTCCTGAAGGCACAGTTTTGATATGTTTTGTTCAGTGCTTAGAACAGTGTCTGACACATAGTAGCATACAATAAATATATGTTGTATGAATGAAAGGATGCTAAAGTTATTAGGGCAAACTGAAGCAATAAACCTATTAATGCAAACACAGTAAGTTGACTGTGTATGCATTAAAAGTCAATTCATGGGAAGTGGTTCGAAATGACAACTTGCAGGGAAATAAGAAACTTTTGTGTCACCAGCCTGTGTGACCTCTCTTTTGCCTCATTTTCTCCCCTGTAAAGTGTTAAGATTCAACTGTTGTTCCTGACTCCTTTCAGCTCCATATTCTGTAATATAACAAAAAAAATTAACAAGTGATTTTATTTGCTCATACAAATATTTATCTTTCATTCATTCATTCATTCATTCATTCAACAAACATTTATTTAGTGCCTTCATGAGCCAGACACTATTTAGGTGTCTTATGTGGTATATTGATATTTACAATCTATTTGGACAATTACTGTACTCTTGCTAATTTAAAATTTTCTTTCCTTTTTAATTTTTTTCAACAAATACAGCCAAGTTGCACTTTAAAAAATAAAAACCATCTCTTAACTAAGTTTCTAAGACATAGATAGAAACTGGCAAACAAAAATATCAACATAATAAACTTATTATTTCTTATTTTTGTGTCTTCCAGTTTCATACAGATACAAAATGCATCTAATATCTGAAATAGAGAGAGGGTAAAGGGTGGGTGGGAAAAAACCTGTATCAAACTCACTGGCTGTGGCTTTTGCTGTATCGAACTATGGTCTACATTCTGAGTGCTCATTTAACAGCAGTTCCTACCTCTTCCTGCACTTTTCATAGTTTTCTTAGACTGAAGTTTTGCCTGAAATCAGACAAGCTTCTCTACCATTTCTTTACCCAGGCAATTTATTCCACAGCTTAGCAAAATTCCTCAAATAATGGGGCAGAGGGAGCAAGAAAGTAAAAAAAGCCTTTTTCTACTATTAACATTGTGTTTATGAGCAAGTCCCATACTTTGTCTCTCAGTTTTCTCCTTAATTAAGATAGTAAGTTTAGAGCTTAGATTGCAGTCTCTTCCAAGTTGAACTTGACCATCTATAGAAGCAGAGCAATCCAAGTAGACAAGAAGCCAAAGGAATAAGAGGTTCTACTGTACAAAGGCCTTGTTTTTGCTGGAAAGATATGCTTGAAAAATCACTGGCTATGTTCCTGGACCAAATACCCAAAAATGTACTTTGTCAGAAATATTTTCTATGATTAAGCCCCCCAGGAACAGTTTTACATCATCTGCCTAATGCATAATTTTAAGAAAGCGTTTTGGGAGAGCAAAGTGGACCTGGAAAGTAATACACAAATGCTTCACTCAACAAATGTGTTTTTGCCTATGATTGGTGCCAGCCTGCAAGCAGGAAGTGGTTAACATTGTCGGATCTGACCTGTACTGGGTCTCCATGAGAAAGGTATCACGGACGAGCCCTGTTTTATAAATAAGAAGACTAAGGCTCTGAGATGTAAAACAATTACCTTGGCTAGGATTACATAGGCAATAGACAAAGTCAATGGAGCCCAAAAGACTTGACATTCTTCATCCAGTAAAAACCACTCCAATTGCATATTTTACATTCATGATGGATCTAGAATGTTGTCTTTGCATACGAAGTGTACGATATGTATTAGAGATAAGATACTAATAATTACAACAATTCCTTTCAGAGTCAAGAAGGAGGCTATTTTAACCTCCTGTAACTGGAGAATTTTGTGGAAAATTGAAAATTCTGACTAAATTCCTTTATATTTAATTACCAAACATAAGTCACAGGACATCTCTTTAAAATAAAAATAATTCTAATGAACTTTGGAAGCTCTGAGATGCTGTTTTCAAGAAAATTTAGGTGAATGAATTATTCACATTTTGGAGGGGCTCTAAATGTTAAATAAATGCTTCCCCTCCCCATCCTTTAGAAGTGATAGATAGTTCCCCTAATATAAACAGTACATAGATGATCAAGGCATTTCATGTTACCTGAATTCCCAAAATCTCAGTTTCCTCATCTGTACAATGTGAGGGCTGTATGGGAAGATCTTTAATCTGTTTCTGCTCTACAGCCCTTTAATGTGATCCTAGGATATAAATTATCCTTTCAAAATAATGCTATAAAACCATAAGAAAAACACGTGGGCTTTAAACCGGTTGTATTTACTGGTCACAAACAATAGAACCAGTTCTTGTTATTGTAGAAAACAATAATAAAGTAACTCTGGGAATGAAAGAAAAAGCTGTGGAGCGAAGGGCTAGAACTAGGGAGTTCAGAGGCTCTAGGTGCCAGAAAGAAAAACACAATAGCCTTGAAGATAAGTACGTTAGACTATTTGGGGCCACTGTGAATCTTTTATTACTCTGCTCCATTCAAGTTTCAGAGAGACAGCATCCAAGTGATTTAGTTGGGACTTCTGCCCAAGCCTTGGCCAGCAGAGGGACAATTCACACACATGATAGATCTATGTTACTTCTGATTGTGGGTGAGCATGATTCTCCCAAGCAAAAGTTGGGTGCTATTACCAGAAGAAGGGAGCGGAGGCTGGGGTGCCAAAAACAACAAATGTCCATGAACCTGATGTCAGGAATTTGGCCTCTCCATCCCCTTGGAGGGATCTGTGACATGGGTTTGAGGCTAGGGACAGATACAGACCATGAATAGACATGAGAATAAACCCTGGATCAAAGCTGTGGCCCAGGCCAGGAAGGGGCAGGCTGGAGCCAGGGAAGGCAGATGACAGGAGAGGGCACTTGGAGTTCTGAGGGGTGAGCAGCTGTATTTTCTGATACTCACTTCATCCAGCCGCCAGCACCGAGAATGCACCACATGGTCAGTGGAATGGAATGCGGGGCAGACACCAGCCCCTTCGAAGCACACAGAAACCTGATACGATGGCTTCAGCCCAATGCACATCCAGGCATTTTCTGTCATTTAATTCCAATTCTTTGTGACGTCCAACAAAATTAAAATGGCCTGGGCGGGTCAAAGGGTCAGACCAGTAAAGCCAGAGTGGGCAAGCCCAAATTGCACAATAGGTGAGACCACGGACATTGGTTGAGCCAGGGAGAAACTGTCCCATCCCCCCCCCCCTTTTTTTTTACAGGGGAGATATCTTTTTTAAAAAAAATCTTGATTGTTGAGATTATTACAGTTGTCCCTCTCTCCTCCCCAATTGCCCCCCCCTCCACCTGGTTCCCACCCTGCCCCAGGCCTTCACCACCCTATTGTCTGTGTCCATAGGTAATGCATATATGTATATAAGATCTTTGTTTAATCTCTTCCTGCCCTCCCACCCCCCTTCCCTCTGAGAATCATCTGTCTGTTCCATTTCCATGACTCTGATTCTATTTTATTCACCAGTTTATTATGTTCATTAGATTTCTTATTTATTTTGATTTTTAGATTCAATTGTTAATAGGCATGTATTTGTTGCCATTTTGTTGTTCATATTTTTAATCTTTTTCTTTCTTCTTCTTCTTTTTTTTTTCTTTAAATATATTTTATTGATTTTTTACAGAGAGGAAGGGAGAGAGATAGAGAGTTAGAAACATCGATGAGAGAGAAACATCAATCAGCTGCCTCCTGCACATCCCCCACTGGGGATGTGCCCGCAACCCAGGTACATGCCCTTGACCGGAATCGAACCTGGGACCTCTCAGTCCGCAGGCCGACGCTCTATCCACTGAGCCAAACCGGTTTCGGCTCTTCTTCTTCTTAAAGAAACATTTCATGTAATACTGGTTTGGTGGTGATGAACTCCTTTAGCTTTTTCTTGTCTGTGAAACCCTTTATTTGAGCTTCACTGGGAAGTGCCCAGATAAGGCCCAGCTATGAAGCAAGGCTGGCTGGTGCTGGTGCCGGGTCTTGGGCCTTTTATTGATAGGTTTGGGGCTCCCTGACCCAGCTGCAGCTTGTTTGAGATCAAGGATAGGCCATTCATATGCAAAAGCCGCTGCAAACAGCTTGGGTGAGGTTATAAATTGGATGAGGCTGGGTCTTAGGGAATCACCAGGGTGGAGCAAACAGAAATGGCTGCCAGTCAGCCCTGCAACGGGGGAGGTCCCAGCATAGGAACAATGATCCCTGTGAGCACCTCCATCTGGAAGAAAGCTGTCCCCGAGTTCCTGCCCGATGCCAGACAATCCAGTTCCTCTTCGTATGTGTTCCCCAGAGCCTCACCCTGGTGCTGGAGCTCAGAGGAAGCCAGACCTTGTAAGTTCAGTTCATGGTGCTGGCCTTTTAAGAGGAACAGCTGGGTCTCCAGCAGCCTCTGTGTCACTGCGCCCCAATTCCCATTGGTTTTTACAGCCCGTAGTTCTTACTGCCAGTAGGGACTTCTTTTCCCAGCTCTGGGACCCTGGGCTGGGGTCTGGTGTGGGGCTGAGACCCTTTGCTCCTCTGAGCACCTTCTGCAGAGACTATCTCCCTCCCGATTAAAAAAGCAGTACACATGGGTGTCGGACCAGCCCATCTGCACCTCTGCACCAGTCTCACTGTGCTTTTTTCTTTATTTCTCTAATTGTAGGACTTCCATTCAGCCAGCTTCCCAGTGGTTCTAGATGATGGTTGTTCTGTATTTTAGTTATAATTTTGATGTGATTGTAGGAGGCAGGAGTACAGGTGTTTACCTATGCTGCCATCTTCAAATCTCTCCCCCATTTCCTTTCTTAAGCTAAGGCTCACTCAGCTGGCACCAGAGAGGGGTCCTGGTTTGGGTTGGAAGGTGCTGGTACCAGAAAGGGTACAGGAGACTACTGTGATAATTAATGCATAGGGCGCAGTAACATTTGGAGCCAAGGCCTAGAGCCAAAAGAGCGGTATCAGCTGCCAAATCCGAGAGATCAATTTGAGACTGCGTTCTCGAAAAAAAAAAAAAAAAAGAAAGAAAAAAAAAATGAGACTGAGATCAGAAATAGGTCTGGAAACAGTAGGAAGTGGGATGGCTTGAAAAAGTTCAGGATATAAACTTCACAGCCCAAGGGACCAAAGCCTTATTCTCATTGGATGCTGGTCACATGGTAGGGCGCTCGGCAACCAATCAGACCATTTAGTAGTGTAGAGCTGGGCAGGAAAAAAAAGGGGGGGGGGGGCAAATAGCATAGGCAGACATGGATGGGCACCTCGTCCAGAACAGGTAGGAACTAGAGGTCTAAAGGCTGAAATCTAGACGCAGGGGTGGGCAAACTTTTTGACTCGAGGGCCACAATGGGTTCTTAAACTGGACCGGAGGGCCGGAACAAAAGCATGGATGGAGTGTTTGTGTGAACTAATATAAATTCAAAGTAAACATCATTACATAAAAGGGTACGGTCTTTTTTTTTTTTAGTTTTATTCATTTCAAACGGGCCGGATCCGGCCCACGGGCCGTAGTTTGCCCACGGCTGATAGAGTCTCAGAAGTCAGACTGCCAGCTAGGTGGCCACTAGCCCGTAAAAAGACTTCTGCTCCCAGTGATACCCTCAAGTGAGGATAACAGGCCTTGGACTTACCGGTGATGTTTATTAATTGTGAGCTATTTTCTAATTGGGCAAGGGCAGATGCTTAAAAAGAGGCACTGTTTCTGTAAGATAGTGGTTCCCAACCATGGCTGTATACTGTAATCACCTGGAATCTTTTGAATAGGCTAATGCCTGGGAACTGTGATTACAGAGTTCACATCCAGAAATATCTGGGAAGTAATGCATAAAGTATACAATATTCTTTTGAAGATTCAACAAATTCTGGGGAGTTTTCTAGTAAAATAGCCTCATTCCCCTCTTTTAAGGTCAAATTTGCACAGACATTAAACATACAATTCAATGAGTTTCAATAAATATATACATCCAACAGTTGGTGATCAGGATAAAGGGAAAATGGAAATTCCTTGTACTTGCAACTTGCTTATAAGTTGAAATTATATCAAAATTAAAAGTTACCAAAAAAGTATACACTTAAAATACCATTGCTCAAATTAAGATAGGGAACATTCCATCACTCCAAAAAGTTCCTTGCACTATTTTAAAATCACTCCTAGACTCTCCCAGAGGCATTAATTTTAAATTATTTCTATCACCTTAGCTGAGTTTTGCCTGTGCTTGTATTTTATATAAATGGTATATAGTATGTACTAGTTTGTGCTTGCTTCTTTCCTTCAGCATAGTTTGTGTTTGCTGTGTGAATCAGTAGTTCATTCTTATTATACTGAAAGCTGCTATGAACATTCTTATACCAGTCTTTTCATGGATATATACTTTCATTCCTCTTGGTGCCACATTTTCATTGAAAAAAGGACTTAATATGTAAATAAGTCTGGAAAGTAATTATCTCTGTGTGTGAGAAGTCCATCTAGGAATGGAAATACTGCTATCAGTAACTATCTGTTTAGTGGCAAACTGTTTTCCAGCTCGTCCATATCTTTGCTGATGCTTAGTATTTAAATCTTTCTATTTTAGTCATTTTAGTTGATGTGAAGTGGTTCCTTAGTATGGTTTTAATTTACATTTCCTTGATGATTGATGATGTTAAGGACCTTTTCATGTACTTGTTGATCATCTATATATCTTCTTTTGTGAAGTATTCCTTCAAGTCTTTTGCCTAATCTTTTTTAGTTTTGTCTTTTTAAATTATCTTTTTATGATTGATTTGTAGGAGTTCTTTATATATTTTTGATATGAGTACTTTATCAGATTGAATTGTGAATATTTTCTTCCAGCCTGTGAATTGCCGTTTCACTTTAGTTAATGTTTTTAGTTTTGTTGAAGTCAAATTTGTCAAATTTTTTTATGTCATGCTAAGAAATATTTGCCTACCCCAAGATCATAAAAATATTTTCCTTTGTTTTCTTTTAGAATCTTTATTGTTTTAGTTTCCATTTTAGGTTGACTACCTATCAAAAATTGATTTTTTTTATTTTGCATGATTGTTTAATCCAGAATTTCCCAAATAATTTTGGCCATGAAATCTATTTCTCTACATACCACCCATGTATATCTCAAGGAACTAACACCCAAAGCACAATGAGAAATGGATGTTTCCCTAGAGCGGTGGTCGGCAAACTGCGGCTCGCGAGCCACATGCGGCTCTTTGGCCCCTTGAGTGTGGCTCTTCCTAAGCCTTAGGAGTACCCTAATTAAGTTAATAACAATGTACCTACTTATATAGTTTAAGTTTAAAAAATTTGGCTCTCAAAAGAAATTTCATTCGTTGTACTGTTGATATTTGGCTCTGTTGACTAATGAGTTTGCCGACCACTGGCCTAGAGGAATCAGTGTAACAACTCAAACTGATAAACATGTCTGGATATCATGAAACCCATTTATTATAACTAAGAACAAATGAACAAGACACAAAAGGCAATAAATTAAAATGAAGCTGTAGTAGATTCAATGAGGTTGTAGTATACTTTGACATAGCTAGGATAGAACTGTTTTCAATTAGGCTTAAAACCATAAATATTCAAAACATGAAAAACTATCAAATGTCAACTAACCCTTCTACCAACAAACTAGCTGCTGATCAATTACTCAAATGCTTTATATTTGAGTCCTTGGGGACAAGGACCATGCCTCATTCATCTCTTTTTTCCCTCAGCACCCAAAAACAGTTCTGGGTTTATATTTAGCACTTAATAAATATGTTTTCATTTGAAATATAATATTTCTCAAAGTGTATATAACAAAATGTCAAGTTGTTCTTTCGGTGGTGGGACTATAGTTGACTTTTTCTTCATTTTTAACTCTCCATTTTATACTTTTCAAAAGCGAACCTGAATTACTTTTAAAATTAAATATATGTATTTTTAAAATACTCATTGGGAAGGACTCTTAAGTCTCCATTAGGAGAAAAAAATAATGTTTAATCTCATCATTGCTTAAATATTTCCCAATTTTAACAATTAATACTAAGACCTCAAAGGTTCTGTTTGAGTTTGAGGAACTAATAATAGATGGGACTAAGTGACTATAAACAATTGCGTATGTTTTGCAAATGCTTACAGGCAGCAATAGTAAATAAGGAATTATACACTGAGTGGCCAGATTATTATGACCACCTGATGTTTGTAGGCAAATTAGCTATAATTGCACGCTGAAGTTGCTAGAGGGCCAGACCATTATAAATAGGGAAGCAGGTTGTTTACCACAACAGTAGAAGTAATTTTTTTCTGAAGATATGGGTAAACAATACGATTTAACAGCCTTTGAACGTGGGATATATATATGTGTTAAATTGTGTTGTTTGCCCATATCTTCAGAAAAAAATCACTTCTACTGTCGTGGTAAACAACCTGCTTCCCTATTTATAATGGTCTGGCCCTCTAGCAACTTCAGCGTGCAATTATAGCTAATTTGCCTACAAACGTCAGGTGGTCATAATAATCTGGCCACTCAGTGTATAGTTGAATGCTTTACAAAATGGGCCTAAGGTTCTGATTACTGCTCGATGAGAACATTTGAACATTTGATCTACTGCTTCAATATCTATTTTACTTTCAGAGGCCAAATATTCAGCTTCTAAGTTGATGGCTACAGAATACTAATAGAAGAACCAAGTTAGGATTCCTTCACTTCAAAGAATTCCTGAAAAAAGCTGAGGGGGGACCTGTTCTGGTGGCTCAGTTGGTTGGAGCATCATCCCATACACCAAAAGGTGGCGAGCTCAATTCCTGGTCAGGGCACATACCCAGGTTTCAGGTTCGATCCCTGGTCTGGGTGGTGTGTGTGTGTGTGTCTGTGTGTAACTAAATATAATATCTTGGGTCGGAGTATTCATCATGTTTGATCTGTCACTGGAATAGAGTTGTATCTTGTAAACTATTTCAAATATTTATCATATTTGTGTTTGCCTTTTTTAAGGCACTTTATATACTCTCCTTGTACTCACTATAAAACCCTGCACTGACAGACAGTGGAATCCTGAGAGGGTGCCCACAGTAAAACCTTGGTTAATAAGGTTATGATGCAGGATAACCTGTCACCATAAATGAAAACTTTACAGCCACAAGTGAGGTTTTCCTTTCCCCTCAGAATGTTAAGCAATCTCTCTACTTATTTTCTTATAAACAAAGCACACTTTTAAAAAACTAAAAGGAAAAGAGAGGTGGTACAAAATGTCATAAAATGTCTGTCATTCTATTTTGTAGCATTGATGTGGTAAAGCATTATTGGAATACCTAAGTGATTGCTGTTTATTTATTTTTTTTGATTAACATGCAAAATGAAAAGAGAGAATACTTTAAGATTTTAAAGTAGTATTGCAGATGACAGACTTCAATAATTGCTCCAGCAGACCACAAAGGATTAGTTTTACAGCAAGAAACTTGGGGTAACCTGGCTAAATATTTCATTCATGTGACTGAGTGGGTTGGGGGTAGGATGGTTGGGATCTGCTTAGCAGTGGGAGTGACTGTGTCTTGGCTGGGCTAGGGTTTAATTTCTCACTTGTAGTCTCAGACTGTACAGAACAGCCTACTCATGCCCCGTGCTGGACCGTGGAATTTGTAGTTCTGCCCCTTGGGTCAAGGCTGTCTGAAAATGGCAAGGATAGCAACAGCCCTAGAGTCAGCCATTTAAAACAAGGATTGCGGGCTGGCCGGGGCTGCTAGGTAGGTGTGAGAGAAAGGAGAATGGTCTTGTCAAAAGCTCAGCCAGAATTCTTTCAGATTTCATTTTCACAAATGCCCTTAATTTAGTCAGCAGTTCCTACTTTCATCCAATGGAGTGGGTGCTAGGTAGCAGAGGATTAGAAGACATGAGAATGCTAAAAATCCAGAGAGTAAGGAGGACTGTAATACAAACTACATTTCTCTGGATCCCAGCTGAGTTCTCACTTGGGTTCAACGAACTGACCCGAGGTATCAGGGCCTCTTCCATGTTCTTTTGAATACTTTTTCAATGATGGAATATTTATGCTCTCAGTGGTTACATCTGAATTTTGGAAATAACCAAGTCCATTCAATTCTCATCAAGCTGGGCCAATAATAACTTACATTTGGACAGTGTGTTTCATTTCACAAGGTGCTATAACAATGCCTTGTTTCATACAATTTTCAGGACAACCCCTGACGTAGGTACTTTAATTCTCAAATTGTAGAGGAGGAAATTGAGGTTAGGAAAAGTTAAGAGATATGCAGAGTTATAAAACTAGTAGGTTACAGAGGCTGGACCTGAATACAGATCTTCTCGTTTAAAATTCATTGCTCTTTATCCTATATCAGAGGTTCTACTTTTATTTTTTTTTAATTTTTTAAAAATTGATTTCAGAGAGGAAGGGAGAGAGAGATTGAAACATCAATGATGAGAATCATTGATCGGCTACCTCCTGCACGCCCCCTACGGAGGATCGAGCCCACAACCCAGGCATGTGCCCTGTCTGGGAATCAAACTGTGTTTATAGGCCGAGGCTCAACCATGGAGCCACACCAGCTGGGCTCTACTTTTAATTTTTAAGAAATATGAAGCACTACAGGGCAACCTAACTAATTTCCATTCAAAACCTCATAATCTTGAGCAACAGACAATTTAAAAAGAGGATTTCCAGAACATTTTGAGCAATGGCATCCTCATCAGAACAAGGGTATGATTTCCTAAGAAATAAGTGCATGGTTTTTCTCTATTTCCAGATACATGGTTGGATTTTAAAAAGTTCCATTATTTTATTGTCACAACTGGTAAGACTTTAAAATACTTACTGTATTCGCTTCAATAAAAATCATTATGCAGGAAAAAATATTGGAGAGAAAAGCTATTTAACAGCTGTGGAAAGGAAAACTGCAAAGGACCTCTAAAGGCACATAAAACTAGACTTTCAGGCTACTTTATTTTTATAAAGCAAAATTTGGGGAAAGACAAACTATTAGCATAATAATATTTATACTTATACATCTACAAAAGAACCTCATTACACTTGGAGATTATATTCTAGAAATTCCAAGTTAGTAAAGAAATACAAAAGGAGGGTTCCCCTGGTTCATTTTTGTCCTCCCATTTTGGCCTTTCATCACTTGTCCCACCTTTCTTTTAGGTACAGTGTAAAGTGGGAAATCAGGCACTAATAATGTTACAGCAAGATAAAAGTGTCCCAGTGCTCTCTTCAGCAGCACATATACTAAAATTGAAATGACACAGAGAAGATTAGCATGGCCCCTGCACGAGGATGACATGAAAATTGGTGAAGCATTCCGTATTTTTAAAGAGGTGAAGAGATTAAGAAGTACAAATTGGTAGTTACCAACTAGTCATTGGGATGTAAAGTACAGCATAGGGAATATAGTCAATAATATCTCGATAACTATGTGCCAGTTGGGTACTGGAACTATCAGAGGGAATGCTTTGTAAAGTATGTGATTGTCTAACCACTAGGCTACACCTGAAACCAATATAAAATGATATTGAAAGTAAACTATAATTGAAAATTAAAATAAAAAAGAATGCATCAGAGGAATCCAACAAAGATGAAAGAAAAAAAGCGTCCCATAGATACCATAATTAATCACTGAGTGGCCCAACACTGGTTAGCTATAGGAGCTCAGAGCTGATTGTTAAATATTCAGCATTAATTTCTTATAACTAAATAGTAATTTAAAAGAAAGAAAAGAATCAAACAAGATCAGGTAAATTTGGTCATGCTGAGAATTTGACAATGGCGTGTTCAAAGTATAAAACTGACCCAATTGACCATTTTCATCCTCATTTGCATAGTCTCAACCTGTCTTCCTTTTCATTGTCTTGATATTTTTTTTATTACTGTTTTCAAACACACTTAAGTCTGTTGGACTCTGAATTTCCAGTTATTGTACCTGATTTAAAATACTTTAACATTAGTTCCTGCATTGCATTGAAAGACACATCAAGTCTACTGTAGGGATTGGTTAGGTCTTGAAAGCCCTAATTCCACCTGCTGGCTATAGGCAGAGCTGACAAGATTTTGTTCTGACAAACTGCTTTGTTTTCATCGTGGAAATTTTGTTAGTAGAGGAGCTTCTGGAAAACACTAGCATCCAGGTGCTGGGCTGTATTTCTGGCTTGGCCACATAATGAACAATGTTACTTTGAGTTAGTCACTTCATATTTTAAAACCTCATCTGAAAATAGGGATAATGCCCTGTTTCTGTGATGCTAAGATATACATTTCCTCCCACATTTTATTATTCCTAAAAAGGGATGTACCTAAAGAAATTTGCCAGCTTCCAGGCCCACTTTGGATGCCCCAGAATGGAACATAACTGTAATTTGTGAATGTAGGAGAACTTAGCAGGTTCCATAGAAGGTATCTGTTCATTCTGTATCACTTCAGATGAGTTATGTGCATTTGATGGCACCACACATGTTTATTTGTATTTCATCTTAAATAATTATACATTTATATTATTCTAAGTAAAGCAAAAGTTTGTCACTGGAGGACTGATGAAATCTTCTTATCCTCTTGCTAACTAACTAACAACAGACACTCTCTAATAACTTACTAAATAGAGAGACTTCAATTGATGACATGTTATAATCAAGGGAAAGGGTAAATAACACCAGCCAGCTAATGTTGTTGAAGATTAAATGAGATTATGCTCATAAAATGCTTAGTAGAGTACATTGCACATAATAATCAGTCAAGAAATATCTTCATCATTGTCATTATCACTCATTACATTTTACAATGAATTGACAATAACTTTCCAAATGCATATCTCCTGTGTAAGGAGGGCAGTAAGACTTGAGTTGATGGTTCTCAAGCTTGACTAATCCTGAGATTTACCTAGTGAGATTCTGAAAAATATCAGTGCCTTGAAACCCAGACAAATTAAACTAGAATCTTAGGAGTTGGGCCCAAGCATTTGAAGTGTCAGTAAAGCTTCCCCAGTGATTGTAATGTACATTAATTTAAGTTGTGGTTTTCATCCTTCACTGCTCATGATATCCCACAGTTCAGATCAATGTATGAGCATCCCAGGGTAGAGATCCAGGAATTAGTATTTTTTTCTTTTCTAAGTGGTGGATCAGAATCATCTGGGGCACTTGTAATTGAATCCAGACTCACATACCACAGTCCCCCCAAATTTTTATTTAGATCTCAAGTGAGAGCCTTGAAGTAGGTATTTTTAACAAGTTCCCCAATTTATGCTGTGGTGTGAATTTGGGAATCACCAATCTGTGTTCACTAGGTTGTCAGTTAAAAGACCAGGGGCTTAGCCTTGGTTCTAATAACTAGTTCTCTGAACATAGCTCCCTCCTCTAGGAAATAAGGAAGTTGAACTAAAGCTCTCTGAGATGTCTACAAAGTCCCTTTGACTCCAACATGGGGAAGTCTGGGTCATTGGTCTACTGCATCATTCTGTCCCCCTATTTTGGGAAGTTCATGTCTACCCATGTAATTCTAACTGAAGCTGCCAATATTTTTTACAGAAGTCGTCTCCCAAGCCACTGTGACTAGTCTAAGGTTGCATTTCTTACCCAAAGCAGCCCAAATGGACCAATTCTGCAGTAGTTTTTGAACTTCAGGCCAGAGAACCAAAGACTCTGACCCTTCTAGTGACAAAATGCAAGTTTCCTATCTGCCAGCCACAGATACCTATGCCCCTGCTACAACTGAGGAAATGAAGGTGATGTTCAAAAAAGCCAAGAAGAGAAGTGGAGAAAATGTGGCTCACTTGGAATCTCTAATTCCAGTGTCTGTGGCATACTGTGGTTTGATCCCGTGAATCAGTGAAGGTTTCTATTAATTATAACAAAACAAACAAACAAAAAACCCTCCCAACTAATACGACTTATCTTCACTAAAAATGACACTTGATTGTTTTACTAAGGCTTTGTGTATACTTACTATCTCTGTCTCCTAATGATAGCCCTGTAAAGTAGTACATGTATTTTCTCTAAAAAATGAGATGTAATTCACATACCTAAAATTCACCTTTTTTAAGGTATACAATTCAGTGGTCTTTAGTATATTCACAAGGTGTGTAACCATCACCATTACCTAATTCCAAAACATTTCATCATCCCCAAAGAGAAAGCCCATGTTCATTAGAAGTCACACTTCATTCACTCCTCTTCCTGCCCTTCACAACCACTAATATACTGCAGACAGGCATTTTTAAAAAATACATATTTTTATTGATTTCAGAGAGGAACAGGGAGGGAGAGAGAGATATGATGAGAGAGAATCATTGATTGGCTGTCTCCTGCAAGCCCCACATTAGGGTTCGAGCCCACAACCTGGGCATGTGCCCTTGACTGAAATTGAACCCAGGACCCTTCAATCCGCAGACTGATGCTCTATCCACTGAGCCAAACTGGCTAGGCCAGACAGGCATTTTTTATGTCCCACTTAAAGGCAAGAGAAAGGATACCTAGAGATTCTAGGCTAAGGCAGGGATTAGAACCTGTTAAACCATCCTGCCTCCCTTCTGTGGACATGTGTATACCCAGTTTATTTCTTCCTGTTATTTTTTGTATTTGTTTACTGCTTACTGTAAATGGAGGAGGGAGTTAGAACAGCCACCAGTAAATTATTGTGGTCATTTAGAAACAGTGTTGGTTTGTTTTGAGAAGTCAATTCACCGAGAGATGGCTTGCTTTAATTTTCTTAATGTTATACTTTTTTAATGAATGAGATCATGTTTGTTTACCTCTCTGCAACTGAAACCCTCTTGACCTCCCCAGGAAAGAAATATGGCTATTGAAGTTAAATCAATTGAGCTGAAATTGACTTTCTTGTAAATATAAGGAAGAAAACAAGTTTTAGTCCCCGTCAGAGCCATATATTTTACGGATAGTAATTTCATTTTAGTCTATTAACCTTCTGGTCAGGACAAATAAACCTTATATAAAACTCAGACAGAGTTCAATAGGATTAGAAAGGGGAGGTCAGAGAGAAGATGTGAATATTATATTTTGAATCATTTGAAGTTCAAACCAACTTGGAGCTTTTCTTTTTGCCAGATATCATTTTAATAAGAGTCATTGCCTATCAACTGCTTTAATCTAATTCTAGAAACCAATAAATCCCAATCTAATTGTGAAATGATGAAAGACTTATTTGGAGAAACAAATTTGTTTACATGCAATTTTGTCCAAGTTCAGCTTTGTAGAAGAGTCAGAAATATCCAATCTCTACTTTAGGAGCAAAAATGCATCTAGGGGCACACACCCAGATAGCCGGGCATGATCTCCCTTTGTGCGCCTTGCTTTTCCATGTCTGGAAGTCTATTTCTGTCAATACGAATAATACCAGGCCTGCACATCCAGCCTCCAGGGCCCCTCAGGGTACAGGGCTAGAGAACAGCAAGTCCCCAGAACAATTGGGGAGCCTGTTCACATTTTGGCTCCCTGTATCGTTGCTCTGCCAGTCTGTCTGAAGCATTTAGGAAACACCCAGTCTTTGCAGAAGCCTGAACCTGGTGCTAGAGAACAAAAATGAATATAGAATAAATTTTCCCTGAAACTGAGAACGGAGCCTTCACTCCTGTCTCATTTTCCTGCCACTCAGTTGTGCTGGTATCAGAAAACCCAGTGCACAGACGTGCTTGGAGGAGGGAGGACATAGACTCCTTCCCACCCAACCCTGCACATGCTTGGGTCTAACATTCTCTCTAATGAAGCCACGGTTGTCCTCAAACCTCTGTCCTTGGTCCATACTAGACCAAGGTCACTCTACTAGACCACCCACACCTCACTTTTCTCAAGTCTGACTCCTACATAACCAAAATGCCATTACCACACACAACAAATTTAACATTGATACAAAACAGAATCTAAGGGGAGAGATCAACCAAAGGACTTATATGCTTGCACATAAGCCTAACCAATGGACACAGAGACCTGGGG
>NW_005371274.1:2048690-2058815 GCF_000412655.1 Myotis brandtii
TCAATAAAGAAAAAAAAAACACAAAAAACAGAATCTAATATATAGTACAGAAGCAAATTTCCCCAATAATCCCAAAATGTCTTTTAAAGCTGCTTTTTAAATCTAGGATTTAATCAAGGCTCACACATTACATTTGTTCGTCACATCTCTTACCTTTTTTTTTTTTCAGTCTAGAAAAGTGCCATGGTATATTTTTAACTCTTTCAGAGATTCACTCTTTTTCCTTTTTTCCAAAAAGCTCTGACCAACTATTTCATAGTATATCCCACGTTCTGGTTTTGTCACATTGTAGTCTCCTGATTAAATTCAGATCAAACATTTTGGTCAAGAACACTATATATGTGGTGATGTATGTGTATTTCCATGGCATCCCATGAGAATGCACATAATGTCAGGTTGTCCAATTATTGGTCATGCTAAGTTTTATCACTGGGTTAAAGTAGTCTGTTGAAAAAACACCCTTTCCCTTTATAAGTAATAAGTAATTGATGGAGGTGGTAGTTGGAGACTATGTGAATATCATGTTACCCAACATTTCATCCAGAGGGTCTGGGAGCTATTGATATGCTTCTAATTGGTTATTACATTGGTGGCTACTAAATTATTTCTAATTCAATTATTCCTTTTACACATTAGCGATATTCTCTGTATAAATGAGCTATATTCCCCTTAAATTATCAATATGGGTTCTTTTTTCAACACAGTATTATAATCCATTAGCATTTTTAGTTTTTTTAATTTTTATTGATTAAGGTATTACAAATGCGTCTTTATTCCCCCATTGTCCCCCTCATTCCCCCAGTCTTGCCCTCACCCTCACCCCCTGTTGTCTGCGTCCATCGCTTATGCTTATATGCATGCATACAAGTCCTTTGGTTGATCTCTCCCCTTTACCCCCACCCTCCCCTACCTTCCCTCTGAGGTTTGAGCATCTGATTGATGCTTCTCTGTTTCTAGAACTGTTTTTGTTCATCGGTTTATGTTGTTCATTATAGTCCACAAATGAGTGAGATCATGTGATATTTATCTTTCTCTGACTGACTTATTTCACTTAGCATAATGCTCTCCAGCTCCATCCATGCTGTTGCAAATGGTAGGAGTTCCTTCCTTTTTACTGCGGCATAGTATTCCATTGCATAGATGTGCCAAAGTTTTTTAATCCACTCATCTGCTGATGGGCACTTAGGCTGATTCCAAATCTTAGCTATTGTAAATTGTGCTGCTATGACCATAGGGGTGCATATATCCTTTCTGATTGGTATTTCTGGTTTCTTGGGATATATTCCTAGAAGTGGGATCACTGGGTCAATTGGAAGTTCCATTTTTAGTTTTTTGAGGAAACTCCATACTGTTCTCCACAGTGGCTGCACCAGTCTGCATTCCCACCAGTGGTGCACAAGTGTTACTTTTTCTCCGCATCCTTGCCAGCATTTGTCATTTGTTGATTTGTTGATGATAGCCATTCTGACAGGTGTGAGATGGTACCTCATTGTCATTTTGATTTGCATCTCTCGGATGATTAGTGACTTTGAGCATGTTTTCGTATGTCTCTTGGCCTTCCTTATGTCTTCTTTCGAAAAGTATCTATTTAGATCCGTTGCCCATTTTTGATTGGGTTGTTTGTCTTCCTGTTAAGTTGCATGAGTTCCCTGTAAATGTTGGAGATTAAACCCTTATCGGAGATATCGTTGGCAAATATGTTCTCCCATGCAGTGAGTTTTCTTGTTGTTTTGGCATTTTTAGTTTTTTTAAAGCTCAACTTGTCCCAGGTTTGATTGGTAAGAGTTACCTCAAGTTAACTCCTGTGCCTTTTTGACATGTCACTATAATTTTTCAGCACTTCTTTCCTTTTGGCACAAAAAGGCTTTATATACTAGTATAGACTCACCTTGTGTTTTCACTGACCTGGACCTGGAATGAGCAGTTTCTCTTAGAAACCCTGATTCCTTTCAGTGGAGTAGTAACCAAGATCTGGGTAGTAGTTAAGCTCAATACTACTGGGGTATCATTACTTCTAAGCCCTGTCTGTGGAAAGGCTATAATGTGTGTATGTGTGTGTATAAATTTATATGAGATCATAACTTCACCTTGATGCCTTCAATTCAAATTAACACCACAAAGTTCTTCTTCACCTTCCCCTAGTACACATTTGTATTTCCCTTATACCACAGTGAAACACAGTTCCCAAAAATATCAATATATTTTCTGTATCATACAACACCACACTAAATGGTCTCAGAATTATTAAGGCAATATCACTAACAAAATAAAACCTACCAAGTAAAATTAAAGACTTTCTTGAAAGTTTCTTTTTTTCCTTTAGAATATATCTCACTGAAGATATACTATTAGGGTATTATGCTCAAACATTTTTAAAAATTCATTTTAGGGAGGGAGGAAGGAGGAACAGAGGGAGGGAGGGAAGGGAAGGGGGGGGAGAGAGAGAGACATTAATGTGAGACAGCTACATAGATCAGATGATTTCCAACCCAAGTATGTGCCCTGACCAAGAATCGAGCCCGGAACTTTTGGATGCACAGGATGACGCTCCAACCAATTGAGCCACACTGGCCAGGGTTATGCTCAAACATTTTTAAATTGATTTCTTTTTTGTATGGGTGTACTATAAATTTGATATTGTTTTTTTTAAAATATATATTTTATTGATTTTTTACAGAGAGGAAGGGAGAGGGGATAGAGAGTTAGAAACATCAATGGGAGAGAAACATCGATCAGCTGCCTCCTGCACACTCCCCACTGGAGATGTGCCCACAACCAAGGTACATGCCCTTGACCGGAATCAAACCCGGGACCCTTGAGTCCACAGGCCAATGCTCTATCCACTGAGCCAAACCGGTTATGGCTTGATATTGTTTATATTCAATTTTACAGTTTTCTTTTTTTCACCATCTTTATTTCATTTTATTTTTTAAAATGTAGAACATTAATGTGGTTAAAAGGTGGAAACTATATACAAAATATGACAGACTATTATATTGATGGCCCTCAATGAACCTGATTTTAGTGTGTTGTGTAGTCTTCTCTCACATTGATACTGGATGTAGCCATGTGACTTGCATTGGTCACTGGGCCCCTAACAAGCACGATTAAACCGAGGCTTGATTAGCTCTTACATTTCGACATGTCTTCTGAGAGCACTCCTTCTTAGAACTCGGCCATTGAGTTGTAAGGAAGTCCAGGCTATCTTGCTGGAGATAACAACCATAAGAAATACCAAGGAAAATGAGATACCATATGGAGATAGAGGCCAAGTAGAAGAGAACTGAGGCACCCCACTTGAGTTTCCAGGTTAAGGCAGCCATATGAGTGATGACACCTAATACCACATGAAGCAAAATAACCACTCCAGGATCATGAGAAATTATAAATTGTCTTAAACCACTAAGTATGGGGCGTTACACTACAATAGATAACAAAACAAAAGATAAACTCAGAGAAGTGTCAATCCCATCTATCCTAGTTGTATTTTGTTGCATAAAAAACTACCCCAAAACTTACAGGCTTAAAATATTAATTTATTATTATATCTCATTATTTATTGGGTCAAGAATTCAGAAAAGGCAGAGCAAGGAAGCTTTGACTCTGCTCTATAAAGTCTGAGGCATCAGCTAAGATAATTTGAATGCTGGAGGCAGAACCAGCTGGGAGCTGTGTGAGCATCTCTCTCTTTTTCTCTGTGTCTGTCTCTCTATCTCTCTTCTCTCTGTTTCCTTCTTGATAGATAGATAGATAGATAGATAGATAGATAGATAGATAGATATGGCTTATCCACATGCCTAGCTTAGGCTTCCTAGCAATATAGCAACTTCATGGTAGTTGCTTCCTGCCTGTGCAGTACCAAGAGTGACTGTTCCAAGAGATAGGATGTAGAAACTCTCTTTTTCTTAAGGCCAAGCCTGCAAACTGGTACAGTGTTACTGCCACTGAATTCTGTTGCTCAAAGAAGTCACAGAATCTGCCCCTATATTCAAAGGATAGGAGCACAGACCCCATCTCTTGATGGCAAAATATCAAACAATGTGTGGCCATCTTTAATCTGCCACACCAGCCCACTAAATATATTCTTCTATTATCTTGCCTTAGGATGCTATAACAAAATACCATAGACTGACTCACACTTTGAAAGAAATATTCTAGCTGTGGTATGGAAAGTAGATGGTAGGAGGCAAGAGCAGAAGTAGATAAACCAGATAGGAGGTTGCTGGCAGCTGTACAGGTGAAAGGTGATAGTGACTCTGGCCAATGCAGGTGGTGAGAAATGAATGTCATCTTCGCAGCCCTGAGCTTCATGACCTGTTTCCTGGTGGCTCTTGACTCTCAGAAACCTATAGCTGACCGATGAGTACACCCATAGGCTACATGAAGCATCCTTGGCTTCAGATTAGGAACTCCTAGGATAAGGGAAAAATTTAATCAGAGCAATAGCTCTCTGTTGTCTGATTTACCAGAATGTATTTAGCTTAATATAGATGATAAATGAAAAACTTTAATGACCCATGGTAGAGCCTCCAGCCTCTAATAAATTTGAGTATGATTGCTCTTCCAACAGTGGAATTATGCTCAGAGTTCAGACCAAATTGCATTAACTGTTACTTCCATTTACTCAATAAAAAAATAGAGGCATGAGTCACATTCTCAATTTTAAAAGTAATACTTTTCAATACTGTAGTAAAGGCTGCAGGAATGTATCCAGCTAGACCCAAAAGACTGACCCTCTGTGCAGTTACCATGGTCAAGGGCTGGTCCTTGGTTTTGAGGGGTCAGAGACTTAATTTGATTGTTGATGCTAATCCGTTCAGAGGCTGAAGGCGGCTACCGGCCTGACTGAGGGTTTATGTGGCCCAAAGCAGAAGCCATGTTGGTATATCCTTGTGGGAACCAGAGTCTGAGAGGATATAGTGAGATGTCAAGTCACTTAACTGAGATTTTATATATATAGATTATCTGGGTGAGCCCTGTTCCTTCATGTACAGGAAAAAACCGGGTCATCATAGATCAAGACAGTGTAGACATTAACTCTAGGGGACAACTGCCTGGATTTAAATCCTGATTCTGCTACTTTCTATCTTGGGTAAATTACTAAATCTTTCTGTATCTACATTAAATGTGTTCAAATATATGAAGATTATGCATAATGTTGTGTTATTATATGATAATAATAGCATAACTAAGGGAAAACAAAGATAACATAAATTAGGATAGCTACCAAGGGATCAGATTAGAAAAGAACCTGATATTTTACGAAGTGAGCCCCCAAGGCTAATTTTTCCTGATTAAAATCTGCCTGAATAATGGGCCCTAATAACATCCACATCCTAATCCTGTGGATACATTATGGTACATAACAAAAGGGACTTTGTGGATGTGATTAAGTTAAGGATTTTGAGATGGAAAGATTATTTTACACTAGAGGCCTAGTGCACGGATTTGTGCACTGGTGGGGTCCCTCAGCCTGGCCTGTGCCCTCTCACAATCTGGGACCCCTAGGGGGATGTCGGACTGCCAGTTTTGGCCCGATCCCCATTCAGTCATTCGGTCGCTTAGGCTTTTATATATATAGATTATCTGGGTGAGCCCAAGATCATCACAAGGGGCCTTATAAGAAGAAGACAAGAGGACCAGAGGAGGACATGAGGCAACAGAAACAAAGACTGGAGTGATGGAGGCCACAAGCCAAGGAATAAAGGCAGCCTCTAGAAACTGGAAAAGGCAAGAAAGATTCTCCCCTAGAGTGTCCTGAAGGAACCAGCACTGCTGATATCTTGACTTTAAGCCAATGACACTGAACTTGGACTTCCTAAACTCTAGAAACGAAGATAATAAACTTGTGTTGTTTTAAGCCATTAAATCTGTGGTAATTTGTTACAACAATAACAGGAAACTAATATAGTTCTCACAACTCAATGAAGTATCAGTACCGCCATTTGGAAGACTCCCAAATCTTTCCAGGAAGTTCTGTCCAAAGAACATTATCAGATGGTTATTTCTGGGAGTTTTCTGAAAGCAGCTATTGCCATGAAGTGACCAGTACATATTTCTGGTCACTTCAATCACAGAGGATGGTGCATGTTTTACTTCATCTATTGACTGGAACATATAGTAAAGGATCTATACTTTGGAGTCATGGTCCAGAAATGTCACTGATTAAACAAAGGCAGTTATTTAAGCATGCCTGGATTGGGCCTTATCTTTAAATTATAGATTTCACTTATGGTCTTTGCTCATTTATACATTCATCCTTTCAACCAGTATTTGTTCAGATGCCATTTAGTGCTAGCCTATATCATAGGAGCTGGGAAAATAGCATGATAATGAGTGGAGCCAGACAATAAATAAACAGTAAAATATATTAGGCTGTTAAAAAAAGCTATGAAGTAACTAAAATAAGGTGACGGAGTAAAAGTGAAATAAGATTAAAAAACTCATTACTTTTCACCCTGTAGTGATCCATGTAAGTCTTGGAGGTGTCTTGAAAAATGCCTTTCCATAAAGACTTGGCATAACTCAAAGAAGACCTGGGTAAAGAACTTGGAGAGTTTTCCCCCCATGTAACTCTGAAGATTAACTGATTTGATCTTTCTAGGGCAAAAGAGGATAATGTGTTAAAAGACCTCACACAGCAGACACACAATAAATATGTATTATTATTATTCATTATTTGTCAGTGCCCAGCAGTCCATGGTGTTCTGAGCTCACTGGGCAAATGAAGTTACAGATACTTAGCAATCAGTTTCACTTACCAGAGCAATGATCTATTTAAAGTATTTATGGTTAGAGGACGGGTGATTGGAAAGGTTATCTGAGTCTCACATTGGGGGCCCACTGCAATGACAAATGGCAATGTTCCCTCTTCAAAGGAATGCTGCACACCCTGCCTGGCCCCAGGGGTCAGCATGGCATGTGTAAGCTGCTTGGCAGAAAGTGTCCAGTGTTCCCCCAGCAAGGCACAGGCAAGGCACTGTCCCATGACTGTTGACGACCTTCAAGTCCCTTGTCCCCAAACACAAGCAGGGAGCTTTCCATACATGAACTTGCTGTTTGCTGCAAGTTCTGAACCACCTTCCCCTTACTGCTCACTCTTCCATTCTTTACAGTTTATTTTTTTCATTTTTATTCTTGTCTTTAACTTCAGATTTGACCTACAGGATCACTTTCCCATCAATGACCCAGGGTCTTTCAACAATTCTTTTTCTCTACCCTAGCTGTGCCCATAGTTTACATTAGGGTTCACCTTTGGTATTACACATTCTATGGGTTTTGCACAATTCCACAACACATCATCTGTACACTCTATTTTGTGTTCACCACCCAAGCCAAGTCTCCTTCTATTTGTTTTAAAAAGACTTTTTCAATCAGGCAAAAAATGGTGTTCAATTTAATGAAAAGCTTTCTGGTTATGTATAAGATGATAATTTAATTCCTTTGATTTATTAATTGCATTCTTTTATTAACATATTACCTAATATTCAAGAATCTTTAAATCCTGTGATAAATTCCAATTAATCAGAGTAGATGATTTTATGAAATGCTACTGAATTTGGTTTGATTGCATTATATTTGGGATTTTTATATCTAGACTCATAAGTGATACTTTATTTTATTTGCTTTGGAAAATATTTTATGAGCATTTGATTTATGTCTACTGAAAGTTTGGAAGAACTAATAGGTAAAATTATCTGGCCTATGGTTAGTATTTTACAGCAAGAACCCTAGCAATGTTTTGTAAATTAGGGAATTTCTAGGTTAGAGTTAAATAATTACTTATTCTAGGATTTTTCATAACCTTTAATAGACCTTGTTTCATAACTCTTTTCATTACATTAGTAAAATCTATATTAAAATAATGAATAAAAATTAGGCCAAGAGAATTGTTCAAAAAAACAAGTTACATGAACAAACCATGCTAGTGAGAGAGATATTGATTTGGAGAAAAGAGACCAGAAGGGCATCAGAAGCACTGGGAGAATAGGAGGAAAGGTGAGCAGAAGGGAGAGGAGTCAGAAGACTCCTTAGACTTTAGATTAAGGTACAGGTTGCTCAGAAGGACAGGTTTGGGACACATTCCAGACATGTCGAGCTTAAGTTGATGGAGACATTCTTTCATACACTGCTTACAATGTCTTTGTCAGGGTGAGATAGATAGCACAGGGTGAGAAGCTGCTTTGGAAAACGAGACTGAAGGAAAGGAAGTTTCAGCTTAAGAATGGAAGAGGAATAAGAGAAGAGTGTGATCAGAGAAGGGAATTCCAGAGGTGAGACTTTAGAGGGCTAAGATGTGACTCCTGCAAACAGCTGAGTTTGAGTAGCATTGGAAAGTGCTGAGGCAAGGAGGTCCTTGGATTTTCTGAGAACCTATCATTTTTTTAGGTATGATTTTCCAGGCTGGGGATATACTGTGTACATGTCTCTGCCCTCATGGAGGGCACGGTGTGTTCCCAATATTGGAAGGGAGCGTGGATGTGAAACTCTTCTAGGATAATGCCAGAAATAGCTTGGAGAGCTCTGGCAGCAGTTTTCTCTGCATGGAGCTTCCATCTCTGAGCCATATTGTTGCCCCAGATCTTGCCAATTCTCAGAGAATAGGAAGGAAGAAAAGAAAAGAGACCAAAAAGGCATTAGAAATGCTGGGAGAGTAGGAAGAAAGGTGAGCAGAAGCCCCAGCTTAGAGGATATTACTGGATATTGCATACTTAGTTTCTGTTCATATACCATTGGCTGGAAGTTAGCCATGTCTAGATGCAAGAGAGGCTGGCAAAGTAGTGGGCTATTGCTGGCCCAGCCAAAACAGAGTAGGGAGAAGTTTAAATTCTAAAGGAGACAAATGGAGAATGGGTACTGGAGGAAAATAAGCGAAAATAAGCTGTGTCTTCCATCCTCACTCATCTCTTTCAAGCCTTTACTCAAATGTCACCTCCCAATGAAGTGGTACCTAATTATTCTATTTAAAATTGCAATCCTCAAGCCCTGAAGCATTCCCTGTCTTCCTTCCTTGTTTACTTTTCTCAAGCATTTATCACCTTCTACTACACTATTTGCTTTACTTTTTTTTTTTTTTTTAAATTTATTGTTTGTCTATTCCAGAATATAAGCACCACAAAGGCAGAAGATTTTGTTGACTGTTGTGTTCATTGCTGTGTCTCTGGCACCTAGAACAATGCTTGCCACATAGTACGTGCTCAATACATATTTTTTGAATGAAAGAATAAAAGAATGGCACAATGGTAAGCACTCAATTACAGTTGCTATTATCATTACTATTATTTATTGTTTGTCTATTCCAGAATATAAGCACCACAAAGGCAGAAGATTTTGTTGACTGTTGTGTTCATTGCTGTGTCTCTGGCACCTAGAACAATGCTTGCCACATAGTACGTGCTCAATACATATTTTTTGAATGAAAGAATAAAAGAATGGCACAATGGTAAGCACTCAATTACAGTTGCTATTATCATTACTATTATTTTTTGGAAGAAGGAGCGATTGACAATGTGAGGATGTGCTTAAAACAATAACTGTTAACAATCTGGGAAGGCTAGCAGATAATGAAATAAAAGATAAATTGCAAAACAAATAAACACAGAGAATGAGCTTGTGGAGGCTTGTAGAACTCATCGGCACCAAGTTTCCAGTTGGAGAATCAGTGAACAAATTGGTCTATGCACACCTTCCTCCATGTCCCCAACCCTCCATTGGTAGCTACTGACAATTCATAGGGATCACCTTGGAGCCATAGCCATTTTCATAACAGACTTACTCCCTGAGCAAAGTTTATAGAAAAGATGATATTTTTCTTTTTTTTTAAATTAAATCTTTATTGTTCAGATTACTACAGTTGTTCCTCTTTTCCCGCCCATAGCTCCCCTCCACCCGGTTCCCACCCCACCCTCTGCCTTTACCCTCCCTCCCCCCACTGTCCTCATCCATAGGTGTACGATTTTTGTCCAGTCTCTTCCCGCACCCCCCACACCCTTACCCCCCCCCAACTCCAAGAATTGTCATTCCACTCCCTTTCTATGCCCCTGATTCTATTATATTCACCAGTTTACTCTGTTCATCAGATTATTTATTCACTTGATTTTTAGATTCATTTGTTGATAGATGTGT
>NW_005371274.1:2059378-2064362 GCF_000412655.1 Myotis brandtii
TATTCTTTATTTCAGTCAGTGTATGCTTAATTTCTAGTTGGTCTTTTTTCATACCCTCGATGGTCTCACTAGGTTTCTTGAGGATCTCACTACATTTATCGGCGGTCTTACCAGTCTTTTCGAGAATCTCACTACATTTATCGGCGGTCTCACCAGTCTTTTCGAGGGCCTTACTCAATTTATCGGCGGCTTCTAAACAGTTCTTTAAAGACCTTAAAAGTGTGGTTTTGCACTCTATATCCAGCAGTTTGCTTTCCTCCAATTCTGTCGTTTGTGTCCTGTTTCTTTGTCTTGGCATTTTTTATGCTTCGCTGTGTCGATAGAGTGCCTTTCTGTGCTAAGTGTCCCAATTACCTGAGGTAGACACTCTTGGTGCACCCCCTTGTGGGCTTTGTGCACAGTCTTGTTGTAATTAAGCCTTGATTGTTGTAGTTATCACTGGGAGGAATTGACCTCCAGGCCAATTGGCTGTGAGAA
Organism: Myotis brandtii; assembly: GCF_000412655.1. Taxonomy (NCBI): domain Eukaryota; kingdom Metazoa; phylum Chordata; class Mammalia; order Chiroptera; family Vespertilionidae; genus Myotis; species Myotis brandtii. Next base: position 2,059,856 of record NW_005371274.1, read on the forward strand.
TCAGCTGTGTCTGCAGTGGGAGAACTTCTGTGCTGGAGACACCCCTCCGGGGCAAGACTTGCTTCAGTGGGGCTTTGGTGCTCACTGAGTCTGCCCCCTGAATGTGTCCTTTATGGATCCAAGGAGCTGCAATCTGGATGGTCCCACTCTGACCACTGGGCACACTGGCTCCTGGATCTCTAAGGAGGTGCTAATTTGCCTCTGCCTGAGGCTATCCAGCAGGAGCCAGGTGTGAAGCAATGCAAGTTGCCTGGGGCCTTGGGCCAGCTGCAATTTGTTAGGTGATTTTCAGATTGCAAAGGGCCAGGCCTTTCATATGCAAATATCTGATATGCAGGATGGTCTTAGGCGACCCCTGTGAAAGGGTCGTTCGACCGCCAAAGGGGTCAGGAGCCACAGGTTGAGAACTGCTGTACTAGACTGAAGCATGGGAGCAACCATGCTTGGGTAAAAATTGCTGTTAATATTTTAACCTTGCTGATTTGGCTTCTGTAATTATTTGCTTGCTAAAATAATAGAAAGGTTATTTTGATTTTCTGAACTTATATAAGTTATCCCATTCGATTGAATACTCCATTGATTGTGGTTTGAATTCCCCCTTTGATTGAGATTTTATTGGTCTTTCGAAACACATTCCTCTGCACCTGGAGACCAGGACAGCACAATTACTCTAAATGGCCTCAGTGGCTCCAGATAATGTGTTTCCATTGACTCAGTGGTCCCAAGACCTGACCAGGAGAGCACAATTACTCTAAATTGCCTCAGTGGCTCCAGATAATGTGTTTCCATTGACTCAGTGGTCCCAAGACCTGACCAGGAGAGCACAATTACTCTAAATTGCCTCAGTGGCTCCAGATAATGTGTTTCCATTGACTCAGTGGTCCCAAGACCTGACCAGGAGAGCACAATTACTCTAAATTGCCTCAGTGGCTCCAGATAATGTGTTTCCATTGACTCAGTGGTCCCAAGACCCAAAACTATAATTAATCTTTGTAAGATAACTAACTTGCTCAATCTAAGCTTCTGTAACAAACTGCTTTTGGCAAACCAGGTTCCTCATTCCAAACCTTGAGATGTAATCAACACCTTTGTGATATTTGCCTATGTAAGTCTGATGATGTTTTGGCCAAGGTGGCACTACGAGATTTGGAGAGCAATTGCCCCATCATAGTCCCGGCTTTGAAATAAATGTGGCTCCTTAATTCGACTTCTTGAGGCGTCCTTGTGTGATTCGTGGGGTACAATACAACAAGACCTCCTCCAACCTCACTCCTAACCACCTCAAAGAAGACCTACCTACCACTTTAACAAAGTTGTTTTTCACCAACCTCAAACCGCCTTGGTACTTCTACCCTTACCTATCAGCTAACTCTGGGAAGCTTGTTTTGTGCCCTCTCCCAGCTGTCTGTACTCACTAGCATATTTGCAGACAGCTGGTAAACTTGCTACAATCTGATGCAGTGACTTTGAATGGGAGGAAATGGCAACTCCTAAACTAAGGGCTGGCTTGTCCCTTCAGTTCTTCTTTAGCTTTCAAAACTACCCAGTTGTCTATTGGCAAATTCCTCTGCTTAGCAATTAGCTTCTGTTGAACAAAGATCAATACATTTGCCAATGGTCCCTGTGCTGACTACTGAGTTCCTAACCTCAGAAGGTTTGTTTATAAATGGGTTAACTGATGGCTGGCTTGTTGAGTGTGGCAAAGGGCCAATCTTTTTTTCTGTTCTATGTGCAGTAGGGGATGTGGGGCCTCCCATTGGCACCAACAACCATGAAGTCAGAGACCTGTCCCCCTCCCCCATCTGAAAAATTACAGAACGGCAGAGGAAGAAAGTAGGGATATAATTCCATTTCTTAAAAATGATTTTACAACTTAAATTCTGTAGCCTAAATGTTTATAACTTATTTAAATCAATTTCCATCGAATGGAGACCATTATGTCACAAGTTCAAAAGAGATGCGTGCTCTCTGCTAAAATTTCAAATATAGATGCGCAATATTTAAAGTTTCCACAGGATCATTTCTTGGGGCTTTTGTTTGAATGGAGACCATTATGTCACAAGTTCAAAAGAGATGCGTGCTCTCTGCTAAAATTTCAAATATAGATGCACAATATTTAACTAAAGTTTCCACAGGATCATTTCTTGGGGCTTTTGTTTTTGTTGTTGTTTTTGACTATGCAGAACAGTCTTGTATACAAAGATGCATAACTAAGTTTACTGAAGCTGAATTTTCCATGGAAACTGTCCAGTGCTCCCCCAATTCACAGGCACTTTATCTGACAGTCTTTCTTCCTCCAGATAATGGCTGGCAGCGACCCACAGCATGGAGGTTATATGCAGCACTTTTGAAAAAGTCTTGAATGGAGCCATTGTTCCCCTGAGATGGTCTGTGTGTTTCTCTGAACAGAGAGCAGGGTGTAGAAAAGGCACCTTGTGTGCAACTGTTGGCGAGGTCGGGGAGTGAATTAAAATCTCCAGAAAGTCTGGGCAGTGCTGTTCAGAGAAGCAATGAACCCTCTGGAAGCACTGTTAGCTCAGACATTCCAATGCGGTGAGGCAGCCTCAGGGACATGGCTCCCTCCACTCTCATTTGGAGAGGGAGCGAGGGGGCGAGCAAAGGACATTGATCTGGACCTGCTCTCTTTGCAAAGATTTCAAGAAGGTGCCTTTTCCAGGGAAGGGGTGAGGTTGATTATCACACTCTGATAACTTTTCTGCCCAATAAACCTAGATTTGCCTTAAGTAATAACGGTGCAATGACTCATTTGGAGGGTTCAATGTTAACTGCTTATGCATCCACCAGTTTATAACAATCTACTAATTTCCATGTGCCTAATTTTTTTTTTTAAATACAAGTCCTTGGGGACTCCAGGTGATTGAGGATGTTTGATATTACCAGATTCATTAAATGCATTGTAAAACCATAATATAAAACTGTATATTAAATAAATAGCCTACCTTGTGGACAGTGCAGGGTCAGGGGCTGGAGTATATGACACTCCCTAAGATCTTGAACTCTAAGATCTTGAGCTCTACGATCTTGAACTCTTAATGAACAAAGTTTCCTCAGAGGCTTTGCGGAGACCTTTCCGAAACCAGCTCACAAGGGAGGAGGTAATGTTGACCTTCATTAAAATCCTAGTGGTAGGAAAACAGCAAAACAGTGTAAGGACCTAGCTGGCATATTTTTCTTATAGGCAGAATTCTTTGGTGCCCTCCTGTGCATTCTTGCTTCAACCACTCCTGTGTTCTAGAGGCTCAAAGGAAGGAAGGTCACTTTTAACAGTGGCCTGAAAGAAAGGGACAAACCTGAGTAGGAGGAAGGTGTGTGGGAGCAGCTGGTGATGCTCCAGGAGGCTCAGGCTAAGGACAGGTACAGAGTTGGAGTGGGAGAAACACCATGCTGGGTGGTCCCTACCAACCAGGACACACTGGGTTCCTAGTCATAGGGAGTTAGTTTGGAAGGCAGTAGGGAGCCAAATAAGGTTTCTGTGCAGATTAAAGTTGTAGAAGAGGACGAATAACATGGCTATGGTGTGAAGGATGATTCAGTCCAAGGAGAGGACGATGGGAGGGGTTATAGGCCACAGAAACTGGTCCTGACTGGAGGAGGAGGGGTCAGACCTATGGAAGGGTCATTTGCGATTCGAATAGGTAGAGGGAGGAGGAACAGATTTAGGGGAAAGAGTGGGGGACGATACTTTGATTTTTCTCCAGGTCTCTGGCTTTCCTGACTGGCAACTGGGTATAAAAACCACCTCAGCGGCTAGAGAAAGCTCACTGCACAGCCTGTAGTTTCTGGCAGCGGCGGAACATCCGGTGTTTGCCTCAGCGACGAAAGAGCACTGGGTTTGGAGTCCACAGACCTGGGTGGCCACTATTAGCAGCAAAAGGAGTATCCCCAGAGCCTGGCACGGCACTGGGCACACAGTGTTGCTCAATACACCACTCGATACACAGTTGTTGAGTGAATGAAGGACCGAACGGCTTGGAGAGGCGCTGTCATTTCTTTACTAGAGTCACTTTTAGTACTTCCACCGCCACGAGCCTCAGTTTCCCTGGCTTCTAGCAGGGACGGGCCCTGGGGTGGGTGTGAGCCTCAGTTTCCATGGCTTCCAGCAGGGACGGTCCCTGGGGTGGGTGTGAGCCTCAGTTTCCCTGGCTTCCAGCAGGGACCGGCCCCTGGCAGAGGCGTGAGACTAAATAGCAGGGACGGCCCCTGGGGTGGGTGTGAGCCTCAGTTTCCCTGGCATCCAGCAGGGACGGCCCCTGGGGTGGGTGTGAGCCTCAGTTTCCCTGGCATCCGGTCCCTGGGGTGGGTGTGAGCCTCGGTTTCCCTGGCATCCAGCAGGGACGGTCCCTGGGGTGGGTGTGAGCCTCAGTTTCCCTGGCTTCCAGCAGGGACCGGCCCCTGGCAGAGGCGTGAGACTAAATTCCCGCGGCCTGAGGTGGACCGAGTTCCCGCCCTCGCCGCCGGGCGACCAGGCAGAAATCCGCCAGCTCCC
>NW_005371274.1:2064900-2069012 GCF_000412655.1 Myotis brandtii
GCAGCCCCTAGCCCTGACCCCCTGACCCCTGACCCCTGACCCGGGCGCCGAGGCCAGGGCTCCGGGAATGCAGGCCATTCCTCGCCCTCCGTGCCGCCCCCTTCACTCCTTCAGATGTTTGCCGCAGGTCCCCGCCTCTCGCTGTGCGCGCGGTGGTGGCCAGTACAAAGACGGAACGCGTAAGCCCTTTTTGCACCAGCATTTCTGGGAACGTGCTCAAGAGATGGTTCCTGGAGAGATGGCTCTGCAGCACGTCCTAGAAAACGCAGTATTGGACGTGGGCTCACTTCACCTGGTGGCTACGAGTATGGCTAAGTCTTTTTTCCCTTTAAGTCCTCGAATAACTGAGAGCTAGGCGTGCTCCGTGGTGGCTAAAGGCAAACGCACGGGGTAAATGTGTGGGGTGCTTGTTAACCGCCTTGCCCGGTGTTTGTAAGACCGGAGACACTTGATTCAGCGGACTCCGCTAATGATTCAGTGTCGGAAAGATTCATCATTTAAAGATTTATCCGTCATTTAAAATAGTGAGCTCCCCGAATAGATGTTAAGTGGCATTCACTTCATCGAGAAACTTCATTTGCACGCGGTGCATACTTTGAACTGCATTTGCAAGATTGGCCTGTAGGTCATTTAGATCCCTTCAGGATTAGTGCGTTTTCTCCTGTTTCTTGTAGGAATTACTGGTAGGGGTACGGTGGGGCCACTGCCACCGAATGGGCGCAGCTGAGGCCAGGAATGCCGGACCCCAGCAGGGAGAGTTTTTGAGAGCCTGTCTTGGGAGATGGATGCAGGTGACTCTATAAGACACCCATACGAGGGCCCAGTTGCCATTGGGGAAAAAGGGGAGGCGGGTCGTCTCTGGATGCTTTGTGCAGCCATGTCTTGGCAAATACTTTTCGAAGAATGCCCAGTGATGTTGTCATCTAGAATACCTTTTCCTTTTCCCGAATGCCCTTCCTGCCCCATGTCACCAGCCTTCAAACTGAGTTATCGCTGCCATGATGCCTTCCCCGATACCCCAGCCCCAAATAGTCAACCTTCCCCTGCTCTGATTCCTGCAGCATTTCACCTTCCCAGCCTTTCTCCTCTCTGCCTTCTTTGAGAGTTATGTAGACGTCTCATTTTCCCCCTACTGAAGGCCATTAACAGTGGCTTTCTTGGCATACTGCTTGCACCTAGAAGGCCCTCTAGAAATAATAATGGGCTGGTATGAAATGTTAAGACTTTGGTTCTTCAACACAAATCTCTACTTTGGAAAAGGAGATAATATAATCAAAAGGATTTAGAGAAAAGCATAATATTTACTATTCTCATTGTCCTCCACTTGTAGTCCCACAGGGAAAAATTTTCCATATACCCAGCAGCCATGCCTAATAATAATCTTTGGTCCATGCCTTGGGACCAAGCAAGAGGTGAGCTTGAGCTGGAGGGATGTTCTTCCAACCTTTCTAGTAACATAAGCTCCTTGGATGTGCTCCAAGCTTGACCTGTGTCATTAAAAATTCTGTGCTCAAGTGGGTTGTGGTGAAGCTAGATTCCAATGAAGGTGGTTGGTTTTCTTTTCCTGTTTGCATCTGTTGTTAATGACAGTCTTCTCTGGCTTTTGCTGTACACTTTAAAAAAATCATTCGATGTGCGATTTGCTACCTACAAAGGAACATTGGAAAGAATTGTGCTTGATGTTTTCTAAAGCAGAGAGGAGGGAATGTTTCCCATACCTGGGCAAGAAGCTGTATTTGCACAGAGTGAGGCTGCTCTGCACATGTATATGTTGGCAATCCCTGCCTTCCACACACCTGGCTGGTAAGCAGCCAATATAGGACAACTGGGGGCTTTAATTGGGGACTCTTTTTCTCTTCCCCAGGCTATGTCTGCTCAGGGAAGGGGACATCTAGGGAAGCACAACAATTTAGAGCTTCTGGGTTCAGAAGGGGAAGCAGGGGAAAAAGCCAGAAAAAGCAGTAACAGCTTAGAGTGTCAATTTGTTTGATCAAGTTGCTTTCCTCCCGACATTTGGTTAAGATCCTGGTATTGAGCAAGTGGGAATTTGGTTGAGGAGAGGGAAGACAGGTGACTGGGGGCATAGGGAAGCATATAGCCAGTTATATGCTTCCTAGAGGAGTGTTGGAGATAGGAGTGGGGGGTAAAGAAAGAAGATATCAAAGATACTCATTGTCATGGGCCAGCCTTGGGGCCTAGGAAGGAAAACTCTTCAGCATCAGGTGGTCTTCTCTGCTCCCAGGGTGCAGATTTCCGGCTTAAGCACTTCAATTAGTCTGTGTTGTGGCTTAAATAAGTTTATGTGGGCCAAATTGGAACCCCACCCTCTATAGCTTTGCTGTCCACAAGCCCATGGCCCTTTACATTTAAATTTAAAATTATTTTTCTCATCTGGTGAGAACTATTTATACATTTTTATTTCAGAAATGGATGTATATGTTTGCTGTGGATCCCATCTAGAGTGTTTTCTAACAAATGGCATGTGTGCTGTGTTACTGTTACAAAAGCCAAAAAAAAAACCAACCTTCTGATTTGGGACAAGGAGGTATGGAGATGGGAAAACTGAGGGACTAAAAGGTTAAGTAACTTGCATGAAGTCACAGCCAGAGCCAGGATTTAGTCAGAAGAGGCTGGCTCCAGAGTTCATTCCCTTGACCACTGTACATTGGCCTCTGGGATCATCACCCAAAACAAATGACTGACTCTTTTTTTGTCTGGGTGAAACCCAGCTGATTAGAAAGCCTCAGACAGAGCTATGGCTAAATTGTTTAGCAGCTGAGGTTTTGAAATGTTATGGATATAGCTAAGCCACTATAAATAGGAATGCTTAGCAATTGTTTAGCTTGCCCCTTTCCACCTGTGCTAATCACAATTGGTTCTGAGCCATTCGCTGTATAAGACCTGGTAGGTAAGAGGCTGCTCAGTGTGGGCATTGGTAAAACCACCGGGCCCTTGTTATAAAAGTTGTAGCACATAGGGGATTTGTATACTCATAACTATTGTGGTGTAGGAGGCAGGGGATGGTTTGGTTATGGGTAGAGCCATTCTGGTGGCCCACCGGGGTTCTGAGACTTCCTGATGTGGTTTCAGAGGATCTGAATCAACCCGACTCAATTGTAAGTCTCTCGAGGAGAAACTGTCAGTTCCTCTCTTCTTTCAGGAGGTTGAGTGGAACTGCAGGGCTGGGCTGGGGTCAGCAATGGGCTTTTCATTTTCCTTCCCCAAGTAGTGGCAGGCCTAAGTGATCCCTTCAAGGCTTTTTGGTCCAAACCTACATTTGAAGAAATTCTTGAAACCCCAAGTTTTCTCCTTTGAATATAAGAGTGTTCTGAATGCTCAGCAGACCTTTTAGCACAGGCTCTGCAAGACCTCCATCTCTCTGTATTCAGGGAGCATGTGTACCTCTTGTGGCCCAGTCTCCAAGGCCACTAGTGGTCATGACACCCTCAGTTATAATGGCTTAAGGTGTAGGGACAAGGCACTCTATTGGTCACATACCAGTACAAGGGCTCTAGAATCAAATTTAATTGGGTTTTCCACCTACTAGCTGTTCAACCTTAGGCAAACAATTAACCTTTCTGAAAAATAGTAATTTTAGGGGGTTGCTATGAGGCCTAAGTAAAATAATTCACCTATAGCACTTTGCATAGTGCCCCAAAAGTTAGCTACTAAATACTGTTGGTTTTCCCCTCTGGGCCTATCTAAATCTTGTCAGTGTTGTAATTTTAGGCTTCGGAGAGGCACCAAAGGTGTCCAAATCTTAATCCCCTGGAACCTGTAAATATGCTACTTTATGTGACAAAAAGGACTTGCAGACGTGATTTAAACTATTTTAAGATGAGGAGAGTATCCTGGATTATCTGAGTGGGCCCATTCTATTCAAGAAGTTCCTTATAAAAGAGAGGCAAGAGGCCTGACTGGCGTGGCTCAGTGGTTGAATGTCGACCTATGAACCAGGAGGTCACGGTTGGATTCCTGGTCAGGGCACATGCCTGGGTTGTGGTCTTGATCCCAGTGGGGGGCATGCAGGAGGCAGCCGATCCATGATTCTCATCATTGATGTTTCTATCTCTCTCTCCCTCTCCCTTCCTCTCTGAAATATATATATATAT
>NW_005371274.1:2069022-2098792 GCF_000412655.1 Myotis brandtii
TCCCTCTCCCTCCCTCTCTCAAATATATATATATATATATATCTGTGTGTGTGTGTGTGTGTGTGTGTGTGTGTGTGTACGTACTAGTATATATATACATATATATAGCTATATAGATTTTAAAAAATAACAACAACAAAAAGGGAGGCAAGAGGATCAGAGTCCCTAATAGGAGGTAGGGGTAATGTGAGGAAGGGGTCAAGAGCCAAGGAATGTATGCTACTTCTAGAAGCTGGAAAAGGCAAGAAAACAAATTCTTCCTTAGAGCCTCCAGAAGGAATGCAGCCCTGCCAACCCATTTTAGACTTCTGACTTCCAGAACTATAAGATAAATTTGTATGGTTTAAGCCACTGAGTTTGTGGCAATTTGTCACTGCAGCAAGAGGAAACGAATATAGTGTGGAAGAGAAAAAAGAAAATGATCAGGAGTGAAAGGAAAGCTAGCAAAATAAGAGAACAATAATAGGCAGCATTTTGTGTGAACTTTGCTAGGTACTCTTCTAAGAACTTTGTGTGTATTAACCTGTCATCCTCACGTAGTGTTCTGAGATTTTATTATCTGCATTATCACAGAAGCGGAAACTGAGGCACCAACAGGTTAAGTAACTTGTCCCAGGTTGCACAGCTAGTATAGGGTAGAATTGGGATGTGAATCCCAGCAGTTTGGCACTCTTCACTGTTTCCCACACTACTTGCAATGGCAGGCATTTCTGTCTGTTAAGTCTGACAGTATCAGATGCGGAATGCAATGTTACTCTATGTAAGGAAAAAGCAATATTTGTATCCGCAAGAAGGAAGGTGATATCCTCCCTCTCCTCCCGCCACCCGCTCCCCCCCCCCCCAAAAAAAAACTGGTTATTGAAGTACTTGGTAAGTTTTTGCTATTTCTATTTCATATAATATGTGTGGACAGCCTGAAGCCGAGGACGCTGGCTCTGGGAGCAGCAGTTCCTGTGCTGGCCTCCCTCTCACTCTCCCACCTCTGTTCCTACAGCAGCCTCCCTCCCTCACCACAGACTGCTGGCCCTGGTACCCTGTTGGCTCTGCTTCCTACCTCTGCCTGTTTATTGGATTTGCCTCATTCCTGACTCTCTGCTCCAGCCCTGAATTCCATCTCCTCTGGCCCCTCATATACTCAAACTTGAGATGGTTCATGTCAGGGCCCAGATTGTGAGGTACCTCTAATTACTATTGGGGTGGCGGGGGAGGTATTTTTGCCTTTTCCCTTTGGTTTAGCTGGCTGTTGGTTTTCTAGTTGTGTTTCTTTTGTTTCTCAAACGCATAATTCTGAGATATATTGATTTGGACCAGGGTTTTTCAAATTGTGTTTGAAGCCTCTACTGCATGAAGGCGTTGGTGCGAGACAGGGACCTCAGCCCTTCACCCTGCTTCTACTGAGCAGTCCTGCTCTTACTCATTTTACATATTTAAGTTCTGCCTTAGATTTTACATGAACCAGGTTCTAATGCTAGCGAGACAAACACAGGAGATTGAAAAGAACTAAACCCAAGTCAAGGCACTATCTGTACGACAACTAAAGACTTGGATGAGCAAGAAATACAACTGGCCCAGCTGGTGTGGCTCAGTGGTTGAGTGTCGACCTATGAAGCAGGAGGTCATGGTTTGATTCCTGGTCAGGGCACATGTACAGGTTGCAGACTCGATCAGGCACATGCCTGGGTTATGGGCTCGATCTCCAGTGTGGGGCGGCGTGCAGGCAGCCAATCAGTGATTCTCTCTCATCTTTGATGTTTCTATCTCTCTCTCTCCCTCTCCCTTCCTCTCTGAAATCAATAAAAATATATTTTAAAAAGAAATATAACTGCATTTTCTATAATTGCATTCCATAAGTTTGAGATCTGGAGCCCAGTTGCTTAAATTTGTTTACATCCTGGCTCCACTATTTATATACACTCTGTGTGACCTTGTGCAAAGTACTTGGCCTATTGGGGCCTAAACTTCTTCATCTACCTGATGGAAGGGGTAATAATAGTACCTACCTAATAAATGAGATAATTCATGTAAAGGGCTTAGAACAGTGATACACAATAAGAATTCAACAAACATTAGCTCTTATGACCATTTTTATTACTGAGTCTCCCAATGAAATGGTAGAAGGAGAATCTAGCCTTTTCACAGGGGTCTGCTCTTTGGTGATGCTGAAGCTGGGGATCTGACTTCCATTATTCCTCTCTTTGCCTGGTGCCACTGAAATGCCCGTTGTCCCTGCCCACAGGTGACTTGAAGTGCAGTGACACAGGGCCGCTTCTCATGGGTACATCAGCCTTTACCCAGAAGGCCTTCCTGAGGTCTCACTGCCTTCTGCCAGGACACAGGGTCCCTTCTACTTTCAGAATCTATAGGACTTTTCTTTTTTCCTTCCATGCCTGCCAGCTATAGGGGCTGGATGGAGGAGCTGAGTGAAACTCCAGTCTTCTCCCTGTTCCTTCTCTAAGACATTTGGTCTAGAATTCAGACTTAATGCTTTTGAATCCTTTCCCCTCTGTCCTTATCGTTTATGAAAAGAATACAAAACAAAACATAAACAGGGTTGTTGGTCAAACAGTGCCATTATCTGCTTAGTGGAGGCATTGCTGCTGGCTCTGTGGTGTGATCTGGTATGTAGTGGCCCCAATGAAATGTGCTCCATTTATAAAAAATACTGGAAGATCTTCAGAGAGGTTTGTTGTGTACACACAAATCCAGAGCTATAACAAAACCTGGTGAGCATTTATGTATTTTTATGGCTTTGTAAGAACAACTACATTAAAATTAAAAAAAAAATGGTAAGGCTGCTGTATTCAGAATTAAGGAAGAGGCAGAAGCAAGGAGAGACTCTGTTTTGATGACTTCATTTTAGGATTGAACTATACAATATCACTGACTATGGAAAATCCAGGGAATGGAAAAAAAATCATTGGGAAAAACACATGTGACCAAGTACATACTACACATCTGGGAGTAAAATATCATATAACACGGTTTAATTTGGATATCACTGGAGTTGATTCAAATTACTGTCATTTCTAAAGGAAGTTTCAATTCATTTGTTATTATTAATAACACGAACTCAGATTTCATTGATGAACATATTTTCACCTATGAAATGTTTGCCTGGAAGAACTGAAGCACTCTCTAATAGCCTGGTTTGTCAATCTCAGAGAGGGATAAAACTCACAGAAGTTAAGTATCTTGGCAAGAAATTGTATTCCTTTTTTTCTCCCCACAGGCAGAATGCATTTGGATGTCAAGGCAGAGCATGAGCCTCACTTGGTCTGCAGTTATGTTAACTGCTGGGGTCTGAGCCATTCAGATTCACTTCTCTGCTATGCCATGCTAATTAGTTTCTAACTCCGAGGGTTTACTGTGCCGGAGGTTCTTTTTATTATTCTTATTATGCCTCTGGCATGGTTTAAAAAATGCAAGGTGGGAGGGATTGGTAAAGTTTAAGGCAGTTGTGGAAGAAATATGCCCAATTAAATAAATGTAAGAGAGGAACGCAAGAACTTCTTGGGCTATATGCACAGAAGCTATATAAATTTGCAAGAAGAATTCTAACAAGTGACTTTCCTGAGCCATCCGTGCAACATAGCAGCCAGAGAGCCTTGCAGGTTCTCCCTTGACATTGCCTGGATCTCCGTTTTTGATTGCCCGGTGCTGACTGAGAATGGGCCAGGCCTCACCTCCAAGTCATGGGATGGCTGTCAACAGGTGAAGTGTGTTCTTGACGCAGGCAGGCAACCCCCGATCATATTAGTTACAGAGGATCAGAGAGCATGATTATTTCTAGCCATGCTGCATATTTCTAATGAATTAACACTGCCTGAGCAGCCAGGTATAAAATCTGTCACTATTTAGGAGATATTAGTTTAAAGGAAAAAAAGAATCTTTAATTCCAAAATAATTTTAACAACTAAAATTCTATCCTTTCATTATTAATGCAGACATGCATCTGTTTATTACTTTTTTATTGTATGCTATGCCATCCAATAATGAAATTGAGGGCTAGAAAGAAGGGGATCCAAATTTGCCTCTCTTGATTTTAAAGTTAAAGGAACTGGTCTCCTGAGAGACTCAATGTTTTGACCAAAGCCACCTAGCTGGGGAGTGGCAGAATTAGAACTTTTGTTTGCTTCAAACCAAATTGAGATCATACTGTAGATACATAATATACAATTATGAATCTTGAATTATTTGCTTCACAGTCCTCATTAAGATGTTCCCATGCCAGTAACTTTCTCATCCTTGATTTTAGTGGCTGGTTCTTACTCTAATGGAGGCTTACCGTTTCCCCTATTTTGGGGCACTTAGTTGTTGATTCCCTGATGTTTTTCTATTTAAATCACTCTCCATTTTCCAGATCTCTAATTCTTTCTTTAGCACAGAGTCCTAGAAGTGGAATTACTAGGTTTTCTTTAAAGGTTCCCAATATATACTACCAAAACGCTCTCCAAAAAGTTTGTACCAATTTGTACTTCTACTAATGTACTAGAGCAGTCTTCCCAGTGGTATGTAGTGAGTGATACCAGTTTTGTGTGATATCTCTTATTTTTATTATTCATTTTTGCCAGTTTTGTAAGAAAAATTTGGTATTTCATAGTTTGACTGCATTTCTTTGATTACTAGAAATGAAAAGCATTAATATATACATATATTAAGTGCTTTCTCTTGATTAATTATTTAAACGTGTTCTTTGTCAGTTTGTCTTCTTTTAGAGATTTCTTTAATGAATTAAGACTGTAACATACCTTTATCATATATTTTTGCAAGCCTTTCCCTATCTTTGTCATTTGATGCTGTTTTTCTCAACTAGTTCTTTTTTCTGATTACAAAGTAATATAAGTTAATTTTGTATAATTGGGAAATAGAGAAAAGCACAATAAAGAAAAAGTTCAGTCACCCACAATTCTATCATCTATAGTAATTACTAACATTTGGTTCATGGCTTTCTAGAGTTTTTGTTTGTTTGTGTTTTCCCAAATTGAGATCATGTTTACATGTTTTATAACTTGCTTCTTCAGCTAACTTTGTTAAATTTAATTAAGTATATTGTATTTATTCTCACAATAAAACAAAAATATGGTAATGAAATATCATATTTTTGAAATGTTTATCATGTTTTTTTTCATTAATCCTCATCCGAGGATATTTTTAAAGAGAGGGGAAGTGTGGGAGAGAGAGAGAGAGCAAGAGAGAGGGGAGAGAGAGAGAGAGAGAGACATCAATGTGGGAGGGGTGGGGATGGGACACAATGTTCTCACCACTTAGAAATACCGACATGTTTTTTAATGTACAGAAAAACTTAATTTTCATGGCCTTTAAACTGGTATTCTTTCATTACTTTCTGTGATTAACTTTATTTTTTAGCTATTTAGACTTTTAGTTACATTCAGCTTTTCCTTTGTAATCAGTTTTTTGTGCATGAGTTTAAGACCTAACTTGTTTTCTAAATACTTAATCTTTCTTAATAATATATTTATTTCCCCTTGCATATATTTATGTTCCTTATATAATTTCCTTAAATGATATATTTATTGGATAATCCTAGATGATTCCTAACCTTATTTTGTATATTTTAAAGTCAGTTTTAGGCCCAAGATATCAATCTGTAAATTCTTGAATGACTACTACACTGTTTTAGTTGTATTAATCCTATAATTTATATTAATATCACATAGAGCAAGTTATCTCACATTATAATTATTCTAATATTTCTTTTTTTTTAACTTTTGGTGTTTTTAAATTAATGAACAACTTTTAAAAAATATATATTTTATTGATTTTTTACAGAGAATTAGGGAGAGGGATAGAGAGTTAAAAACATCGATGAGAGAGAAACATCGATCAGCTGCCTCCTGCACACCCCTTACTGGGGATGTGCCCGCAACCAAGGTACATGCCCTTGACCAGAATCAAACCTGGGACCCTTCAGTCCGCAGGCCGACGCTCTATCCACTGAGCCAAACTGGTCAGGGCATATTCTAATATTCCTTACTAGAGGCCTTATGTACCAACTTCGTGCAAGAGTTGGCCTGCCCCAGCTTCGTCCGGAAGGTCATCCAGAAGGTCTGCTGTTCGGCTGTTTGGTTGATTTGCATATTACACTTTTATTATTATAGATTTTTTCCTTGCTTATTTCTGCAAATTAAATTTTGAGACATTTTGTTAAAATATCAAAATTCCATTGTAATTCTGATTGGGATTATAATAAATCTATGTAATAATTCAGGAAGAATTAATATGTGTACAGAATTTAGTCTTTTCATACTGGTATATTTCTTTTTTTTTTCTTTTTAAATATATTTTATTGATTTTTTACAGAGAGGAAGGGAGAGGGATAGAGAGTTAGAAACATCGATGAGAGAGAAACAACGATCAGCTGCCTCTTGCACACCCCCTACTGGGGATGTGCCTGCAACCAAGGTACATGCCCTTGACCGGAATCAAATCTGGGACCCTTAAGTCTGCAGGCCGACGCTCTCTATCCACTGAGCCAAACCGGTTAGGACAATATATTTCTTAATTTACTCAACTGCTTTTATATCTCTTAGTTAAGTTTTGTGGTAGTATTCAAATTTATCATATAGTTCTTACTCATTTAAAAAATGTTTTATTTCTAATTTAATCCACTTAATGTTTTAGCTGATTCTCCTGGCTTTCTAGGTAGAGAATTGTATTGTCCACAAATAATGACTACTTTGCTTTTAAATCAGAAATTCCTGGACATTCATAACAAAGAATGAGGATAATATACCTTTTTAATTTATTCCTGAATTTAATGGATATGCTTTCCATATTTACTAGTAAGTATGACATTGGCATAGCATAGTTTAAATCACTTTGAGGAAGTAGTTTTATATTCATAGATTTAAAAAAAAATTAAAGGGAGTTGAATTTTATCAAATGCTAAAAAAAGTCATCTTTGAGATGATTTATGCCCCCTTTTCACATTTAACCTATCATTAAAGCATGTTTGCAATCTTGCTGTGGCAGTTTATTAAGTGATATCCTTAAATTAGAGATTAATCTAGAACTCATTTAGATTTTACTTTGGATTTTTAAAAAAATAGCTTTATTTTAGCAGGGGTCCTCAAAAACTTGTATTAAAATTAGCTTGCTGCTCTTGACTATGCATAGATTGAATTTCAGGAGACCCTTTGCACTTTCTTTCTTTCTTTTTATGATATTTTTATTGATTTCAGAGAGGAAGGAAGAGGGAGAGAGAGATAAGAAACATTAATGATGAGAGGGAATCATTGATCGGCCGCTTCTTGCACGCTCCCCTACTGGGGATCGAGCCCACAACCTGGGCATGTTGCCGCTTCTTGCACGCTCCCCTACTGGGATCGAGCCCACAACCTGGGCATGTGCCCTTGACTGGAATTGAACCTGGGACCCTTCAGTCCGCAGGCTGACACGCCATCCATTGAGCCAAACCAGCTAGGGCCCCTTGCACTTTCTTGAAAGTGACAGGGGCAACTTCAGATGTAGTGAGAAGCTGGGGACACTGTTTCTGTGGAGAGGGTAAGGAGAATCAAGTGCCCACCATAGATTGGTTAATTGGAAATTGTGCTCTTAGAAAACATTTTAGTGTTAATCAAGGCTAGCCTCTAAGTTTGTTCTTCCTATGAGATGAAAATGGAATGCATTTTTTCCCTCTTAAGCTGGGATACTCTCATTTTTTTGTGTTCTCATAAGATAGGATTGGAACTCAGAGAGATAGGCACCATCCTTGAGGATTCCTGACACCCAATGTGGGAAGTGATAGGAAGTTAAATGGGGCAGCAAACCCAAAAGCTTGGGCTACATCCTTACCTTAGAATCTAATAGTAGTCAAATTCAGTGTCAAGTCTTAGTTTAGATGAAAGGTTAAAACAAAAAGTATTTTAAAGGCATTTTGAAGGGAAGAGAGAAAGCAGTTACAAGACTTAAAAATATTAAATGGCAAATACTTTAAGTTTTCATTTAACCAGAGCCTATAGGTCTGAGAAACTGACCCAAACATTTAGCTACCATGTGGGTATCTGTGGATAATTTGAGAAGAATATGAGCCTAAGATATAGGGAGGTGGTTGGTTGTCTTTCAGACTCTTACTACTTACATGTTGTCCCTCATTCTGTTTTCCCGTTTTTTTCCTACGATTTTGTTTTCCCCCCAATCTTTTCTCATCCATTCAGTACTCAGACATTCAGCAGTCATTTTGAGTGACTCCTGTACGTCAGTCACTATGCTGGCTGATGGGGGTCCCCATAGCTACTGCTTACCTGAGTTTACCTGAGCTAGATGACAGTTCAGGTGAGAACCTAATAATTTCTGTAATTTGTGAAACAAGATGTTATTCACTCTTCCCCTTTCTCAGTATTTCATATGGAAGGGTAGCATCAAACAGCATGAGTGAGGATCATTTGTAAGTTGTAGAATTGGACAATGTTATGTTGAAGGGGTTTGGTTATAACTCTGTGACTTGACTCATGGGAAAGAGACTTCTATTGCAGCTACTTGGTGTTTTTGCTAGTAAAACATTTTATCCTTTCTGAAGATCATTTCTTTTCAACTTGAATTCTGGAAACAAGGGCTGCTGGGACTGAAGGCAGCGCATTCCAGAGAATGGAGTAGAGTGCACAAGGAGAGGCAGCGAATGCTCACCTTGTGACTGGCTCTATTCATTGCAGAGGATAAGGGAAAAACTTGGGAGAACGCCCAGAACATTGGTTACTGTTGTATTGAGGAAGGCATTCAGGTTCATTTGGACTAAATAGTTCACACAAATGCTCTGCTACTGATTTATTGTTTTATTACACTCTTTGAAATTGAGTGCTATTGGTTGGTTCTGTAGAGAGGATGCTAACTGCATTTCTAATTTTATACCCAGGACTTGCCGTTAAAGATCTTTCAGTCCAATTAGGGACAGGGCACAAATACCTGAGATTTTCTTTTCTTCTTTTTTTTTTATTCAGAAAAATTTCTCCTAAGTTTTTAATATGCTCTCTTTCCATATATTTTTCATCACCATTTATCCCCCCTATATCCTCTTCCACCTCCACCCATCCCCTGCCCTTGTGGTCACCACACTGTTGTCCATGTCCATGAGTTCTTCCTCTTTCCTGCCAAATCCCCCCACCCCCTCAAACTTTCAGCCTGCTCTCTATCTATGAGTTTGTCTCTATTTTGCTTGTTAGTTCAGTTTGTTCATTAGATTCCACATATGAGTGAAATCATACGGTACTTGCCTTTCTCTGACTGGCTTATTTCATTTAGCATAATGCTTTCCAGGCCCATCCAAGCTGTTGAAAAAGGTAAAATTTTCTTTTCCTTTTTTTATTTTTTTAAATGACTGAATAGTATCCCATTGTGTAAATGTACCACTGCTTTTTTATTCACTCATCTACTGCTGGGCACTTGGGCTGCTTGCAAATCTTGGCTATTGTACTAGTAAATAGCACTGCAATGAACACAGGAGTGTGTATAGTTTTTCAAATTAGCATTTCGGGTTTCTTCAGATAAATTCCCAGAAATAGAATTGCTGGGTCATAAGGCAATTCCATTTTTAATTTTTTGAGGTAACTATATTGCTTTCTACAGTGGCTGCACCAATCTGCATTGCCACCAACAGTGCGCGAGGGTCCCCCTTTCTCCACATCCTCGCCAACACTTGTTTGTTGAGTTATTGATGGTAGCCATTCTGACAAGGGTGAGGCGATATCTCATTGTGGTTTTAATTTGCATTTCTCTGATGATTAGTGATATTGAGCATCTTTTCTAATGTTTATGGCCATTGGTATGTCCTCTTTGGAGAAGTGTCTATTCAGGTCCTTTGCCCGTTTTTTAATTGGATTGTTTGTTTTTTTGGTGTTGAGTTTTACAAGTTCTCTATAAATTTTGGATATTAAGCCCTTACCAGATGTATGAGCGATATGTTTTCCTATTCAAAAACATACAAATACTTGAGATTTTCACCGTCCTTACCAAAAAATAACGGCTGAGTCCTGGGCTTGCTGTTACATGGCTTGAATCCAGGAGAGGGAGCTCTGGGTTGGAGTTTTCTGGTGCAGATCGATGGCTTGACTAAGACAGGGTGAGGCTTGATGAAAAGGATGGTAAGGTGTTTCTGCCTGGGAAGAGGTGAAGCAATCCTTAGAAATCTTGTTCACAGCAGAGCATTAGTTGGCCAGACAAGCAGGGTCTCCTTTGAAGCCCTCTGTTTCCTTGTTCACCCACATATATGTTGAGTTCTTTAGAGTTTTGATATGTATCTCCGTTGAGTTGAGTTTCAATTTTACATCAATGATTCCAGACCTTTCTACAACCTACTCCTTGCTCCTGAGTTCCAATCTGCATATCTAGCTGCCTGTGTGACATCTCCCCCAAACTAGTGTCTCTAAACCTATTTCTCCCATGTTCCCCATTGCAGTGGAAAGAACCTTTATTGACCCACTTGCCAAGACCAGAAACCTCAGGTCTCTGAGCTCACCCCCACTGACTCCGTGGTTTCTTAGCACTAGGGGCTTCTCCTTCCCAGTACTGCCCACACTTGACTACCTTCCATTTTAATGTCTGTCTTTCCCAATAAAGCATGTGCTCCTTGAAGGCAGGGGCAGGGACTTTTGTTGGTATTCACTTCTGTTATCTTCAGCTTTAGCATAATATTGAGCCTGTGACAAAGATGCTCAATAAGTACATGTTGATTGTGTGAGTGGAACTTCCTATCCATTCTGCCTTCTAAATATCTCTTTAGTCAGGCAGGCCCCAGTTTGAAATCCAGCTTTTGCTGTTTACTAGCTGGGTAACCTTTATTAAACTATTTCTTAAATAGTTTAATATTTAAAATAGCTTAACCTTTATTAAACTATTTATTTTGAGATAATCTTTGATTTACAGGTTAGACTATTTTTTATCTCAGTATGCATCAGTTTCAGACTCAGGAAATAGATATAATTGTATTTACCTCCTAGGTTTGTGGTGAGGATTAAATGAAATAAAGCATGAAATAAAGTAAATAAAACATTACTACTGTGTTTGACACATGGTATAGACCAGTGATGGCGAACCTTTTGAGCTTGGCGTGTCAGCATTTTGAAAAACCCTAACTTAACTCTGGTGCCGTGTCACATATAGAAATTTTTTGATATTTGCAACCATAGTAAAATAAAGATTTATATTTTTGATATTTATTTTATATATTTAAATGCCATTTAACAAAGAAAAAAAATGAGTTCGCATGTCACCTCTGACACGCGTGTCATAGGTTCGCCATCACTGGTATAGACTCTACTGTTATAAAGGTAGATTTATAGCTAGAATGTGGGAGGCCCTCATTGCAGATTAAGAGGTATGTGTTTTATCTTCCAGAATGTGAAGATCCATGAAAGATTCCACTGGTGTGGTGGAAAACCCATGAGCTCTAGAATCAACAGACATAGTTTCAAATAAAAACTCTACCACTTTATAGCTGTGAGGCTTTTCACAGTTACCTAACCATTCTGAACTTCAGTTTTAAAACCTTTAAAATTAGGATAACAATACCTTGTACCAGAAATTGCTGTAAGGTATAAACTAGATGGTATATGAAAAGCATCTGACACTAATTTTCTTTTTAAGTTACTTTCTTTCCTCCAGGGATAAGCTCTCTGTTCCTTTGAATAGCAATCTGTAGTCCAGAGAGTTGTCGTTGGCTCATCCCACTTTAACATTTTTATTAGATACTTGGATGAAGACATAAAGCCTTATTTCCCAAATTTTCAGATGGCTCAAAGTTGGGAGGATAGCTAATACAATAGGTGATGGAATGGGGAGGCTCAAAATGACCTCAATAGGCTGGAATGTTGGGCCTTCACCAGATGGGAAGTCAGGCATCTAGCAGGTGGATCAAAGCAGTCAGGGGCAAGGTGATTCCACTAGTCTATGTGATGGATGTAAAGGATCAGAACTGGAGTGGTATCAATGGCAACAAAAGGGAATTAACAGTTGGGAAAGAACTCTTTAGAAAAATCATTAGTATATGACAAATAACTGGGTGGATGTATGAATAAAGAGGGCTAAAGATGACTAGGAAGTTTCCTTTCTGGGTTCCTGGAAAAAATGGAGGTGCCAGTTAATAGGAAGGAGGAAATTAGGTAAAATAATTGGATTAGGAAGAGAAGGGAGAACAGTAGTCTGGTTTTGTGCACGGCGTGTTGGCTCTACTCAACAGGAAGTTGGAAAGTCAGAACTGTAGCTTGTGGGAGAGGCTGTGTCTGGAAAGAGGCATTTGGGAGTCATCCACAGAGAGGTGATAGTTGAAGCTGTGTGTGGGAGGGGATGGGATAGCCAAGGAGTGGCCAGTGCTATTCAGAATCATTAGCATTGTTGGCTCTAACTTGAGATAAGGAGGATAAACAAACCCTTGCCCAAGTGGGAGTAGTTCCACTGCTTTCCTCAGCTCTTTAACTCATTAAAGCAAAGTTCTACAGGATGAAACAATCTCATGTAATAATTTAGGCTTTAAAATATTTATTTGTTTGTTTGTTTGTTTATTTATATTTCTCAACCAAGGATATGCTTTATTGATTTTAGAGAGAGGAAGGGAGAGAGAGAAACATAGATGTGAAAGAGAAAGATTGATTGTTTGCCTCCAGTAGTTACCCTGACCATGTATTGAACCTGAAGTCCAGGTATGTGCCTTGACTAGTAATCGAACCCAAAACCTTTTGGTGTATGGGTCAATGGTCCAACCAAGTGAGCCACCGGCCAGGACTATTTTTTATTTATTTTTTATTATACTAGTAATACATCAATACATTCTTGATTGTAAAGAATGTAAACACTACAGATAAAGTTAAACCCCCTATTAATCCCTGTTTAATTCTACTTTCTGTTTTAGAAATAATCACTGTTACTAGTTTGGTATATGTTCTTTTGTTTTCTTTTTAAAAAATCTTTATTGTTGAGAGTGTTACAGATATCCCCCTTCCTCTACTCCCCCCACCCCGCCCCCATTGCTCCCCTCCACCCGGTTCCACCCAACCTCAGGCCTTTACCACCCTATTGTCTGTGTCTATTGATAATGCATATCCTACATAATAAAAGCCTAATATGCTAAGTGTCCAACCACTTGACCGTTTGACCAGTCGCTATTACGCTCACTGACCACTAGGGGGCAGACGCTCTGACCCGTAGGTTAGCTTGCTGCTGGGGTCTGGCCAATCGGGATTGGGCAAGACAGGCCCGACATGCCCTGGAGCCCTTCTGAGGTCCCTCCTGCCGCCAACCTCCTGTGGTCCCTCCCTGGCCCACCAGCCCTGATTGGCCCTGATTGGCCCTGATTGGGACTGGGCAAGACAGGCCGGACACACCCTGGAGCCCTCCCGCAGTCCCTCCCCAGCCCTGATCATGCACTAGTGGGGTCCCTTGGCCTGGCCTGCACCCTCTCACAATCTGGGACCTCTTGGGGGATGTCAGACTGCTGGTTTTGACCCGATCCCTACAAACCAAGCCGAGGGACCCCACTGGTGCACAAATCTGTGTACCAGATCTCTAGTATGCGTATAAATTCTTTGATTAATATCTTTCCACCCCTCCCCCTCCCTTCTTCCATTTGAGATTCATCAATCTGTTCCATGTTTCCATGCCTCTGGTTCTACTTTATTCATCAGTTTATTTTGTTCATTAGATTTCTTTTTGTTTATTTTATTTTTAGATTCAATTGTTGATAGATATGTATTATTGCCATTTTATTTTCATATTTTTTATCTTTTTTTCCTCTCTTCTTCTCCTCTCCCTCTCCCTCTCCCTATCCCTCTTCCTCTTCCTCTTCCTCTTCATCTTCTTCTTAAAGAATATCTTTCAACATTTCATGTAATACTTGTTTGGTGATGATGAACTCCTTTAGCTTTTTCTTGTCTGTGAAACTTTTTATTTGCCCTTCGATTCTAAATGATAGCTTTGCTGGGTAGAGTAATCTTGGTTATAGGTCCTTGGTATTTATCACTTTGAATATTTCTTGCCACTCCCTTCTGGCCTGCAAAGTTTCTGTTGAGAAATCAGCTGACAGTCGTATGGGCGCTCCCTTGTAGGTAACAATTTCTTTTCTCTTACTGCTTTTAAGATTCTTTCTTTGTCTTTAACCCTTGGCATTTTAATTATGATGTGTCTTGGTGTGGGCCTTTTTGGGTCCCTCTTGTTTGGGACTCCTTGCGCTTCCTGGACTTGTAAGTTTATATCTTTCACCAGGTCGGGGAAATTTTCTGTCATTATTTCTTCAAATAGGTTTTCAATATCTTGCTTTCTCTCTCCTCCTTCTGACACCCCCATAATGCTAATTTTGATATGCTTGAAGTTGTCCCAAAGGTTCCCTACACTATCTTCATATTTTTGGATTCTTTTTTTGTTGTTGTTCTTCTGATTGGGTGTTTTTGCTTCCTCATATTCCCACTTGTTGATTTGATTCACGGAATCCTCTACTTTGCTGTTGAATCCCTGTAAATTATTCTTTATTTCAGTTAGTGTACACTTAATTTCTGACTGGTTCTTTTTCATGTCTTTGATGTTCTCACTAAGGTTCTTGAAATTTTCACTAAGATCCTTGAAAGTCTCACAAAGTCCCTTGAAGCTCTAATTAAGATCTTTGAGTAAACTTATAACCATTGTCTTGAA
Organism: Myotis brandtii; assembly: GCF_000412655.1. Classification (NCBI taxonomy): domain Eukaryota; kingdom Metazoa; phylum Chordata; class Mammalia; order Chiroptera; family Vespertilionidae; genus Myotis; species Myotis brandtii. Next base: position 2,083,654 of record NW_005371274.1, read on the forward strand.
CTCTGTATCTAGTAGTTTTCTTGCTTTTATTTCATTTATTTCTTTTTCTGGAGTTTTCTTCTGTTCTTTCATTTGTGACATGTTTCTTTGTCTCTGCATTTTGGCTGCTTCCCTGTGTTTGTTTCTATGTATTAGGAAGAGCTTCTATGTCTTCTGAAATTGATAGAGTGGCCTTGTGTAGTAGGTGTCCTGTAGGATCCAGTAGCTCAGCATCCTTAGTCACCTGAGCTGGGCACTCTAGGTGTACCTCTGTGTGGGCTGTGTGCACAGTCTTGTAGTTGAGCCTTGATTGCTGTTGACGTGACTGGGAGGAATTGACCTCCAGGCCAATTGGCTGTGAGAACCAGCTGAGACTACAATGGAAGAGCTGCTGTATAGGAGACACGCCTATGGAGCAGGACTTGCTTTAGTGGGGCTTTGGTGCTCACTGAATATGCCCCTTGAGTGTGTCACTTGTGGATGTATAAAGTTGTAATCTGGTATGGTCTGAAGCTGTCCACCAGGTACACTGGCTCTGGGGCCCCCTAGGAGGTACAAAGTTAGCCACTGCCTGGGGCCACCAAGCAGGAGCTACACAGCAATCTGCAGATGGCTGCTACTTGTATTGGGTTTGGAAGTGCCCAGGTGAGGCTAAGCTATGAGGCAAGGCAGGCTGGTGCTAGTGCTGCATCATGGGCCTCTTAATGATAGGTATAGGGGCATGCTGATGCCAGTTGATGCTTGTTTGAGATATTTTAGAAAAGTCTGAAGTCTGATCAGGACAGACCATTCATATGGAAAAGCCTCTACAAACAGCTTGGGTAGGGCTGCAAATGGGAAGGGCAGAGTCTCAGGGTGGAGTGAACAGTGTAAGCCAGGCTGATGGAAACCCAGATATGGCTGCCAATCAGCTCTGCCATTGGGGAGGTCCCAGCACTGTAACAATGATCCCTTCGAGCACCCCTATCTGGGAGAAAGCTACCTCCAAGTTCTTTCTCCAATGCCAGACAGTCCAGTTCTTCCCTGTATGTCCCTGGACTCCTCTCCCCCAAGCTGCTGCCACAGCACTGAATCTCAGAGGGAGTGAGTCTGAGTAAGTTTGTGCGTCAGCCTTTAAAGAGGAACTGCCTGGGTCTCCAGCAGCCTCCATGTCATTCAGCCACATTCCCCGCTGGTTTTTACAGCCTGAAGTTACAGGGACTTCTCTTCCCAGCTCTGGAACCCTGGGCTGAGGGTGTGGTGTGGGACCCCTTGCTCTTCATGGAAGGCTTCCACAGTGGAGTTATCCCTCCCGATTAAAAAATTGCCACACGTGGGTGTTCGACCAGCCCATTCCACACCTCTGCCCCTCCTACCAGTGTCAATGTGCTTCCTTCTTTACTTTTCTAGTTGTAGGACTTCCATTCAGCCAGATTTCAGGTGATTCTGAATGATGGCTATTCTGTATTTTAGTTGTAATTTTGACGTGGTTATGGGAGGCGAGTGTCAGCATTTACCTATGCTGCTATCTTGTTTCTCCCGTGGTGTATTCTTACAAACTTTTTTCTGTGCATTTATATGGTTTTACACATACATACACATGAAGATATGTTTCGTGTGTGTGTGTGTGTGTGTGTGTGTTTTATGTTCTCTATATAAACTCATAATTTAGTTTTATTTTAAAAAATGAAAAAATATGTTCTGGGACATATCTCTAGATAAATTTATTAGTTATAAGTCATAAAAACAAATAAAAAATCTGTTTTCCTGGATATGAATGTACCAGGTTTTATTGAGTCATTTCCTTGTTGATGGAAATTCCCTTATTTTCAACTTTTGCATCTGCTCTATCCTACCTGCTCTACCGTTATTTATGGCTTGCAGTGAGTAGGAAAGTGCCCAGCAGAAACTAGGATATGTTGGTAAATAGTGATCCAGGAGTTTACAAGCTCTCAGGGGCAATGAGAAACACCTAAGGGAGAAGGCAGGCAGGAAATGCAACTTGTCAAAGTTGCCACATGCTGTGGTGGCTTAGGGGAAGGGGACCTTTATAATCGTGGGGATCCAGAAATAGATGAGGAGAGGCTGAACTATTTGTGTAGGTTTTGCAGAAAGGATGATTGGAGGTGCATTCTATTGTCCCTTAGTGCCCTAGTCCCACCACCGGCTAGGAGGTCAACCACTAATATGCGGTTGACCTTATGACAGAGAATTTCTATGTCAGTCTAAGACACTTGCTATGTTCAACTTTGCCAGGACCCCCTCAGTGCCATTAAGCTGGAGGAGCTGGAAGTAGTGGGGAGAAATGGAAAAAGTGAATGCATGCTAATGAGATGGGAACTTTACCCTAGACCCCCAGGTCCAAGCCGACTGATTTGGGGAGGAATGGGTTGGGTTTGCTAACATGTGTCTTTTTACAGATGTCATAAAAATGAATATATGAAGTTTAAATTTCTCACTTGGGAGTACCTGAAAATATATCTCCCTATGAGAAACTGTACATTGTTCCCTTTTCTCTTGAGTACATGAAATTTGAGGCAGGTCCAGCGTAAGGACAGCTGGGAAATGAAAGGAAGAAGAGCCCTCTTCTGTACCTGCTTTTCTTTCTCTCTCTCTCTCTCTCTCTCTCTCTCTCTCTCTCTCTCTCTCTCCCCTGTCTCTATCTGGTTTTCCCTGCCTTTGAAATCATACATTGTCTCATGAGCAAATTTGAGGTATAAGTATTTTATGCAAAACTACCAGGGCCCTAATTTGCCTCCTCTCCATTTCTGTTGCATTTCCTTAGGGCTCAGTGGAGGTTCCACTTTGGGCTAAAGTGCAGGGAGTTACACCGGTTCTTCTTTCTCCTCTTCCTTCTGTTTAGCACTGACTCAGCAGCTGCACAGTCTTCTAGCCAGGCTGTTAAGACGCTGCACTATTCCAGGGCGAGACTGCTGAATGCAGGTTTCACAGGCAATCCTGAATCAATGACCTACACAACCCATGTGTGTGACAAGTTTGGCTGGGAAGTTTCTTCCCCTTGGTATTTTCAGATCCCCAAGCCAAGCCCCTCCTAACTTAGGTCTTCCCTGCTGACAGCACAGTGAAGTCTGGGTCATCTTTGTCTTTTCACCTTTTCCTACTCTCAGCCAATCTAGACTGGCCCTCTGGGCTAGTGGACCAATGAGTGGGCTCTTCTCCACATGGCTCCACCGGCATGAGTGTGAAACATAGCTCTGATCTGCTGCCTGCTCCAGAGTGGATGATACCCACTTCTCCTGGGACATCTCTCAACTCCCTTTTCCCCCTCTGCATTCACCCTTCCCATCCCCTGGCACTCCAGATACTCCGGCAATAAATACCCCATACTTTCACTACTCAGCCCTCCCTAAACAATATGCCTGGCATTTCCATTATATGCCCAGCCCTCTTACCTCTGTACTTTAAATTCAGTTCAGTTGTCAATCACTCCAGAAGGCCTCCCCTGACTCCCCCCAGATTAGATGCACCTCACAGACTTTCAGTTTTCAATGTATTGTCTCCCCTACTCCTCTCTCTCTCTCTCTCTCTCTCTCTCTCCCTCTCTCTCTCTCTGACAGAGCCCAGAGCTGGAATACATAGGCACTGAGTTCATGCTTGTTAACCCCGCAGACTTAGGCAGGATCATCATTGTGGCTCTTCTAGGTTTGCCTTCCTGGCAGATCCCTGACTCTCTAAGTAGCACCTTGTTATTTGAGTCCTATTATTGAGAAAACTCACGGAGGGGCCTCACCTTGTCATAAATAATTTGGTTTCATTGTGTTTGGATGGTCTGCAGGATGGAGCATCATTATTTTAGATCCCAGACAGTCTCAACCTAGAAGAGTGGAGAAGTGGGGGCGGGGGGGGGGGGGCACACCACTGTGCCAAGGTCACAAAAAGGCCCCACGAGGCCCTCAGGGCTTCCTGAACTACCCTTCCTCTCATGAACCATAACCCCACCTTGTGTGGAGTCTTTTCTTTTACGAAGCACCTTGGCAAACCCGATCTCATTTGACCTTTTATACAAATCACCTTGGGAGGTGGAAAGAGCCGATTAGACACAGTGAAACAAATGAGGCTTACTCATTTATTTAATCTACAAATATTTATTGAGTTCCTACTATGTCTCCAGCGAGGCCTTGGGAAGATGGCAGTGAACAAAACCAGTGCATTCCCAGCTCTTAGGGGTTCTGGTGCTAGTCAAGGGAGGCCAACAAGTAACTCGTGTACAAATAAGTAATAAATATCATTTCCGTGGTGGTAAATGCTCAGAAGACAATCAGGCAAGGTAATATTACGGAAAGCGATGGGTAGGAGGGGAGCAGTGCCTGCTTTAGAGCAGGCAAATCCTTTCTGAGGAGATGACATTTGAGCTGAAATCCGAAAGGTGAGAAGGAAGGGGCCAGGTGACACCCGAGGGATGTGGGTGTCTTGCTGAAAGTTCAGGATGGAGCTGGCTCTGGAACTCTGAAGAAGGATCTTTTTCCAGCATCCCTTGGGCTCTTTCCCCTCTCAGCCATGTCTATGAGTATGTCAGGGATAGGCTGTGGGAAGGCAGGGGATGAGGCGTACTTAAGTGTGCTGAGAACTCCCACAAAGCTAGCCCAAAGCTGAAGAGGGGCCACCCGAGGGCCAACTTTGCTTCACCTTGTCTCTCACTCATCCCTTCCTTAAGGGATCCCTTAGGATTAACCCTCACCTCTTTCCAGATCAGCAGGAAAGGGTGTCAGAGATACCTTCCCCAAGGCAGCTAAGAGGTTAACATCCTGCCCTTTTTGTGAGTGTGTGTGTGGTAAAATATACATAACAGGAGACTTACCATTTTAACCATTTTTAAAATATATTTTTATTATTGATTTCAGAGAGGAAGGGAGAGGGGGAGCGAGAGAAACATCAGTGATGAAAGAGAATCATTGATTGGCTGCCTCCATGCCCCACACTAAGGATCAAGCCCACAACCTGGGCATGTGCCCTGACTGAAAATCGAACCGTGACCTCCTGGTTCATAGGTCAATGCTCAACCACTGAGGCACACCAGCTAGGCACCATTTTAACCATTTTTAAGTATACAGTTCAGTGTCATTAAGTACATTCACCTGGTTGTACAGCCATCACCACCATCCATCTCCCCAACATTTTCATCATCCCCATTCAACTACTCCTTGCCACTTTTTAAAGACCCTGTTGAATCTTGGGTAATGGGGGAATGAATGCTATTTTAAAAAGCTTCTCCCCCTGATGGGTAGCATCTCCTTCTGTTTAATGGAGTGTCTCTCTGTTTAATCTGAAGACAACTGGTGCCAAAATCACCTAGTTGGGGGAGGGGGTTGGAGAGGAGTGTCTATGAAAAATGCAGATCTCCCCTCCCTTTCCCGAATCAGAATCTCCTGGGCTAGCGCTCAAGCAAGTGTATTTTCCCCAAGTCCTCCATATGATTATGATGTATATGTGAGAATCACTAGTTTCAGCCTCATGGGAAGAACACATGAGGACGAATATTAGCCAGGCCAGAAAAGGCTTGCTATGGAGAGGTATCTGCCTGGATGTGATACGCTCCACCTGCGGCTAGGTGAATAATTCTGGGCAAGTTGCTCAAGCTCTCTAAACCTGTTTTCTTATCTCTACGTTGGAAATTATGATCACAGTATGTACCTCACCGCAGATGCGATGACGATTGAATAAGATTATACAGATGAGGTGCTCTAGTCGGTGCTGTCAGGTCTTGATGCAGCATTGAGGTGGTGAAGTGACCCAAGAGACTGCTGTACGCGAGATATGTTTTCCTCATTGTGGGTAAAGCGAATCCAACTTTACCATTTAAAAGTGCTTTTTCTTTAGCCATCATCCCACGGCAGGAAAGCAACCAAGTTTATTAGTCAGGATAGAAATATATATGTGCCTACAGCAGTTGAGCAGGTACAATGTTTTTACTGAAAAAATCTTTTCAAAGATGGATTCACATGGAGAAGTTCCTAAAAGGAATGGTTAGGTGTTTACCAGTAATGTATGTAGTGCTTAGCTGTGGGGAGTAAGAAAGGAAATGAGGCTCTGGCACATGTCCCAGATACTTACCACCTCGCTCCTTGGGAACAAGGGCAGTAAGGCTCACAACCACTGGTCAGAAAATCTTCCTGAATAGAATGTGGCTCTGCAGAAAGGAAGATGGAAGGGTTTCAGGGGTGAAGTGGGGGTGAATAGGCAGGTTCAGGAAACAGTCGACTAGACCATCCTGGCTGAGGTGGGTGTGAAATTGGTGGGTAGGAGAGTAGTTTTGATTAGATCACCCTTAAACTTGGCTTCATTTGTCCTAGTTTCATATAATAAAATATCACCTAAACCTAGAAAATAGCCTTTTGATAAATTTTAACTAGACCCAGCAGTTTTAAGGACCAACTTAGTGTCTACATAGGATCTGGTACATAGCAGGTGTTCAAAAGGTATTTGTTGAACAAGTGAATGAATGAATCAAACCCTTTGGCTGACCAGCCCTTTGGAAGAAAGATGGAGTGATCTGGAAGTTGTTATACTCCAAAGGTGGGGCCAGTTTACAAATATATCAAACAGGTGAGATTATGCATGATTTTAGGGGGCAGGGCATATAATTTTCCATGATCTTCTCCTTTTTAAAATAACATTTAGAACATTGGAAAAAGTATTGTTGACATTTATATAGGTTTCATTACATCTAAAAGTTATTCCTTTAGACAATATAATATTAAACATAAGAAGCAGGATAAAAATGGAATATATAGTACAATTTCAATTCTGAAGACGATGTATATTCAATGGGGAGAAAACTGGAAAGAAGTTATAACAAAATTAGGACTTACCTAATTATCTTACCTTCTATTTTCTACTTTATACTTCTCAGCCTTTATTCAAATATTCTACGATAAATGTGTATTGCTTTTATAATCAGAAAAAATAACAGGTGCCATTTATTAAACAGAGTAGAATGTGGTGCAGCACTTTTACCAAAGTTTGCTTTCATTTTTTATCCCTGGCACTCATCATACAAATCCCAACTGATGTATGAAAGAATGACATAATTATACATAAAATGACATAAAAATGAACTACACCTACCTACCATACTTACTTACAAATTACAATACTGCCTGTGTCCTGTGCATGGTTAATTTGTTGAGGATCCTCCAACATCCAGATTCTAAGATTGGCCGTAATATTGTTCCTTGCTTCCACCTGCATATCCCTCAGCCTCCCTGGACAACCTCCACCCTCCACCCCCTGTTAGAGGCTCAGGCATGGCTAGAATAGGTCAGAGCAACAACCCTACTTGCTTTTAGACTACGGGATCAGCAAACAGCTCTGTGCTTTGGGTTACACTGCCCTGAAAAATAGCAAAAATGCCAAGGTATTGGCCTACAGATTAAACAAATTTAAAATACACCCCAAAACTTATTTGTTTCATTATATTTTTAATCAGGTAAAAAGTATGAATAATATTGCTTTTCCCCTTTGAATGATGATTTCTGAGTGGTAAATCAGAGGCACAGCTAAAATGAACTTGGAGTTTTAATGGGGTGTTCTATTTGCATTTTTAACTCTACTGAAAACAAGATATTAGAATGACATCAGCTGTTTGAGTCAGCTGTTGACTTGGGCTTCCACCCAGAATTTGATGTCATTGGTGGGCATTCGTGAGAACAGGAATTATTTTTTTAAGCTTGCTGACCAGAAGACCTCTGAAGACCTTCATTGGTGCTGATATTAAATATAATGTAAATATAAAAAAGAAAATGGCTAGACATGGCCATCTTATGCATTAGCTATGTGGATTTAAAATGCTTTCCATCTGCTAGGGCATTGTGGGGGAACCTCTATGAAATTGGAGCGTTATTTAGTCTGGAAATGTTTTACTTGGTGTGATGATGAAATATAGGCTAGATATCAGGTGGTAGGGAGTGCAGAAAGCACAGCCATGAAGAAGAGTTTGCAGGAGCTGAATCATATCTTATTTTGATTAAATCAGGATCATTTTACTGAGAGACTGTAATGTGAGAATGTGTTAGGGTAGTAGAGTGGTTCTAGTATGTTTAGCTCATCCAGAGTGAGTTAGTTTTCATCACATGTATTTTTAATTATTTGGAAAGACAATTACATTAATTGAGGAATGACTTGTAAAATACCAGTTTGAAAAATACATTTAGTGAATAGGTGTATTGATGTTGTCTAACTCTCAATTAATTAAAAATTGCTCGTAACATGAGCTGTAGGTACCCTAGCTAAATGGTGGTAGCTGGCTGCTTGAGGAAGCCTGTTATATTTTTGCTGCATGGGGTGGGTAAGGCAAGGCCTTCAAGGCCCTTCCCACGTTTCTCTTCCCCTTCATTGCAAGGCTTCCAAAATGTGCTGCCTTGAGCTGGTATGAGAACTTCCCAACACATGTTCAGAATGGTTCTATTGCTTCTGCTGCAATTATGCTTAATGAGGGCAGAGAAGTCTCAACGTGCCAGCCAACTTACACCTTTTATCCCAGGTCCAAGAAACAGCCAAGACTCCCTCTCTCCTCTGTTTTCTCTCTGGCCTGACTTCCCAGGGCAGAGTCCTCATTTATAGACTATGACATTTTTCTGGGAAGTCTTTGCTTATGACCTGAGTCTATGCTGATTTCTGCCATCTCTATCTTTATTTTTTACCTATTGCACAATTAGTATACACACGATTAGATGATTGCCCGACTTTTTAACTACCTGGACTATACAGTTCATTATTTTATGGTACTAGTTCATAGCCTTAGATTTTTCTTTATGGCTCTATAATAACAAATGATTTCCCTATAGACAGGAATTTTGCCTTTCTCTTCTTGTGAAGTCATGTGGTACCCTTGCATATGTGCTAAGCACCCAGTAAACTTGTAAACCTTAAAAAATTATTTAGTAGCATACACTGGATGAAATAAAGGAAAATTATTACGTACTAATATACAAGCAGTATTCTATCCAAAGCAGAGTGAGCAAATATTTATTGAGCTTTTATCATTGTTGTACTGGACTGTGATTTACGAGAATTGGACATGGTCCTGTATAAGGAAGTAATTTGTATATAATTACCCTGGAGAGGTTTTTATAATGATAAGAATACAAGGTACTATTTTTTTGAGGGATTATCACGTCATAGGATTATTGTGAGGATTACATGAGAAACTATTGTTTCCCCATTTTACAGCTGTAGGAACTATGCCTTAGCAAAGTTTTACGAGTTGTCTAAGGTCAGCGTATTAAGTGTCAGAGGTGGGATCCAAATTGAGACTGATTCCACTACCCAGGTGCTCTGTGGTCAGCTGAAATTTTCAGCATCATATTTGTACAGTTGAGCAGGTTGTTCACTGCTCAGAGGTTACTGGCGAAAGGTGCAAGAGGGATTGAAATGCATCCTATAGTCCACTTAAAGAGCTGATATGGGGTTAAAGTATACAAGGTGGGGCAAAAGTAGGCTTACAGTTGTTCATATGGAAAAAATAACGCAATCATTAATAAATAATAATACAAAAATAAATTCTGTGTTTTGCATACTCACAACTGTAAACCTACTTTTGCCCCACTCTGTACAGTTGGATGAACATACAACTGTGTAGCCACCACCCCAATTAAGATATAGAACATTTCCATCATTCTTACAAAGTGCCTTTGTGCCATTTTATAGTTATTCCATTCCTTCTCCTCCTGCAACTATTGATCTATCTCCATGACTTAATTTTGCATGCTTTAGAACAGCACTATCCTATAGAACTCTGTGGTCATGGAAATGTTCTTTATATCTGTGCTGTCCAACACAGTTTCCATCAGCTAGATGTGACTACTGAGCACTGAAAATGTGACTAGTGTACCGGAGGAACTGAATTTTTAAATCTATTTAATTTAAATAAGTTTTTACTTAAACTTTAATAGCGACATGTAGTTAGAGGCTGCTATATTAGCACAGGTCTAAAACATCAAATAAATGGAATCATTCAGTGGCTGGCTTCTTTCCCATAACCTAATGTTTTTGAGATTTATCCATATTTGTTACATGATCAGGAGACCATTTCTCTTATTGCTGAGCAGTATTCCATTGTATGAATATAACACAGGTTGTTTTTTCATCTGTTGATAGACTTTGAGATAGTTTCTAGTTTGGGCTTTTTTTTTTTTTTTTTAATATATTTTATTGATTTTTTACAGAGAGGAAGGGAGAGGGATAGAGAGTTAGAAACATCAATGAGAGAGAAACATCGATCAGCTGCCTCCTGCACACTCCCTACTGGGGATGTGCCTGCAACCAAGGTATATGCCCTTGACCGGAATCAAATCTGGGACCCTTGAGTCCGCAGGCCGACGCTCTATCCACTGAGCCAACCCGGTTCGGCGAGTTTGGGGCTTTTTATGAACAAAATTGATGTAAACATTTGCATGCAAGTCTATTTGTGGATGTATCTTCCATGAGTGGACTTTTTGGGTTATATGGTAAGTGTATGTATAACTTTATAAGAAACTGCCAAACCATTTACCAAAGAGGCTGTGCCATTTTACAGTCCTACCATGATATTCCAGTTCCTCCACATTCTTACCAACTTTGGGATGGCCAGTCATTTTAATTGTAGCCATTCTAATGGGAATGAAGTGCTATCTTATTGTGATTTTAATTGATATTTTCCTGCTGATCAGTAATGAATTTTTTTTTTCATGATCTTGTAGGTCATTTGTATTTCTTCTTTTGTAAAGTGCTTATTCAAACATTTGCCCATTTAAAAAACAGGGCTATTTTTATTAGTGAGTTTTAAGAATTCTTTCTATGCTCTAGATATAAAATCCTTTGTTTGATATTTATATTACAAATATTTTCTACCATTCTATGGCTTGGGTTTTGAAGAACAGATATTTTTCATTTTGATGAGGTTCAGTTTTTCCTTTATGGTTTGTGCTTTTGTGTTCATGCTAAGAAATTTCTGCTTACTCCACTGGTTGTCAAGATTTTCTCCTCTGTTTTCTTTTAGAAGTCTTATCATTTTAGCTTTTACATTTAGGACTATCATTCATTTTAACTTATGTGTGGTGTGAGGAAGGGATTGAGGTCCTTTTTTTAAATGCAGAAATTTTGTAGCTCTGTCATGATTTATTTTGGCTGTTCACATATATTATTTTGTGAAGTGTATATTCAAGTCTTTTGTCTGTTTAAAAAAATGGGTTGTTATCTGCTTATTGAGTTCTAAGAATTATTTTATATATATTCTGGATATAAGACTTTTTCAGGTACATGCATTATGAATATTTTCTCTCAATCTGTGGCCTATCTTTGTTTATTAATGCAAATTTTTTTGAAGAGCAGAAGATTTAAATTTTGATTAAGTCCATTTTACCCTTTTTTAAAAATATATTTTTTATTGATTTCAGAGAGGAAGAGAGAGGGAGAGAGAGATAGAAACATCAGTGATGAACGAGAATCATTGATCGGCTGCCTCCTACACGCACCCCACAATGGAGATTGAGCCTGCAACCCAGGCATGTGCCCTTGACTGGAATCAAACCTGGGACCCTTCAGTCCGCAGGCTGACACTCTACCCACTGAGCCAAAACAGTTAGGGTCATTTTACTTTTTTAAAATGACTTAATGCCTTTTGTGACTTATCTAAGAAATTTTTCTGTATTCCAAGTTCATAAACATTTTTCCTGTTTTCTTCTAGAAGTTTATGTTTAGATATATAATCCATTTTTGAATTAATTATTATGTTTGATTTGATGTAGGAGTTGATGTTTGTTATTTTTCTATTTGGATCCAGCACTATTTATTGATTGTCCTTTTCCCGTTGAACTACCTGTGCACCTTTGATGAAAAGCCAATTGAATGTATATGTGTGGGTCTATTTCTGGACTCTGTTCTATTCCATTGATCTAAATTTCTATCCTTATGTCAGTAACACACAGTAATGTCAAGATTACTGTAGCTTTGTAGTAGTCTTGAAATTAGGCCATGGTTGCAGATATTTTGGCTACACTAGTTCCTTTACATTTTCCATGAATTTGCAAGATTGTTTCGGTACTTGAAAATCAATCAATATGGTTTACCATGTTAACCTATTAAAGGAGAAAAACCATATGGTCATTTCGATAAATGCAGAAAAAGCATTGGGCAAAACTCATTTGTGATAAAAAAAAAAAACTTTAGCAAACTAGAAATACAGGGGAACATCTCAGTTTAATAAAGGACATTTATAAGACACCTAGAGCTAACATCATAATAAATAGTGATATATTGAATACTCTCCCTCTAAGACTGAGAATGAGACAAGGATGTGTGCTCTTCATACTTATTTTAGCTTCAATATTGGAGATCCTAGTTAGTGCACTAAGGCAAGAAAAGATAATAAAAGGTACACATTTTGGAAAGAAAGAAGTAAAACTTTCTTTGCAAGTTAATTGGAGACTGTGTTTATAGTGAGGATTTCCTTTGTAAATTTTACAACTGAGAATTAACCTGTTATAAACAAACTTTTTTGTGATCCTCCATTTTACTTTATTATCAGTGTATTAGTTCAAAAATATTTGAAATAATCAACCTACTAGTCAACTCCTGATATCTAATATATACAGAGTATAAAGATTAGGATATCTCTGGGTCACAAGGCTTGCATCCCAGGCTGAAACTTTTCTAATAAAGAGAGTAGAAGTCATGAAGGGTTAAGTCTTTGGGGTCTTGGAAAAGGACCCAGATTAGTAAGCCAATGTCTTTGGGGAATGTTTTAAAAAGCTTTGTCTCTTTGTGAGTTATGGAATTTCCATCACAATAGTTCAGAGAAAGGAAGTCCTCCCGAGGGAGTGGAACAGCAGACAGCCAGTGGTGAAGAAAGAGTGAAGACTGACTCATCATGTAGGGTTTGGGTGTGGGTGTGCAAACTTACAACTGTGCACAATATGTGCATGTGGTAGGGAGGAAAGGGTTGTGCAGACAAAATGTTTTCTTTAATCTCTTTGCAGAGTGGGATTTAGGGAAGAGAATGCATAAGTAAATAACTGTGGCTGGTTGTTTGTCATACATGAGATACTCAAAGGGACTCTATAAAACTGTAAGTGTAAAGATTCAAATAGAACTGCTAAATTCTAATACCAGTTTACCTAGTATTTTTTTTCCATGATAGTGAAATTTCTGAGAAATTTTCACTTTGTTTAATTAGATGAATAGTTCTCCTAGAACTTCAGATTAATTCATAGTTATGCATTGTGTTTTTCTACCTCTTTATATTTCTTTATATTGTTCCTTCTGCCAAAAGTCTCTTTTCTCCTCTATGGATACAAGTAATTGCTACCTTTCTGTAAAGGACCCCTCCATCAGAGCTTTATTAATCTTGGTTCGTGGCCATCTTGTCTCCTGAACTCTAGAATATATTGGTGCATAACAAATATTTGACAGTTGTCTGATAAAATAGTTTTTGTTGTTGTTAAACCCTTCCTCTTTCCAACACACAATCAGAAAAGACAATACGCTTGTGTTAAATATTTTTCTAATTTAACTATTCTTTATGACACAAAGGATTTCATTTGGTTTAGGAACATAAAATTGGAAACACATTAGGAATTAATGAATCTAACTTTCCCTGCAATGCATGAATTTTCTATACAGCCTTTTTGTTATATCACATGTCTGTACTCTTAAATATGTCACTCAAATATTCTGAGCCTTATCCATAAAAGGGGGATGATAATAGTACTCACCTTTATTGGGAAAAGTTGGATGCGAATGACAGAAAACCTGAAATAATTGTGGCTTAAACAAGATAGAATTTGTTTTTTCCCTTATACTCCAGGAAACAAGCACCCAGGCTTCTACTTTGTTTTTGTTTTTTTATATGCAAGTGTTGTAACATACCCCGCGAATCACAGAAGGACACCTCAAGAAGTCGAATTAAAGAGTCGCATTTATTACAGTCCGGGACTATCAGATTTGGGAATGACCCCTCATAGTCCCGGATTGCAATAAATGTGACTCTTTAATTCGACTTCTTGAGGTGTCCTGTGATTCACGGGGTAAATGAAGTATGGTAGCAACCATACTTCACAAGGCATCCGTTCTCATCTTCACCTCATGGTGTAATATGGCTACTCAAGCTCCAGGCATCATGCCTTCCCTCCAGCCAGCAGAAAAGAAAAGGAGGAGGAGGAAAGGGCATGCCCTGTCTTTTCAAGGACACTTCCCAGAAGTTGCAAACCACTTTGGCTTGTATTTCATTAGCAGTAACTTAGTCACCTGGCTACAGCTAGCTCTAAGTGAAACTAATAAAAAAGGGACTATCTGGCCCTGGTTGGTTTAGCTCAGTGGGTAGAGTGTCAGCCTGCGGACTGAAGGGTCCTGGGTTCGATTCCAGTCAAGGGCACATGCCCGGGTTTCGGGCTCGATCCCCAATAGGGGGTATGCAGGTGGCAGTCGATCCATGATTCTCTCTCATCATTGATATTTCTATCTCTCTTGCTCTCCCTCTCCCTTCCTCTCTGAAACCAATAAAAATATATATTTAAAAAAAAGGGGGAGTATCTGCTTGGCTAAAATTTAGTGGTTCTATTATTGAAGAAAATGATAACAAATTTTGAGGACAATTAGCAATCTTTGCCACCCTATCGATATTGTTGTTATAAAGATTAAATGAGATAATATGTATACTGTGCTTAGAGCATGCCTGACATATGACACATCCTCAATAAGTATGTCATTGTTTTCTGTAATTAATCTTTGTAGGCAGTCATCATTTATTATTTGTTCAACACACATGAATACCTGCTGTGCTTATACTATGCCTTTCTCTATTTAAAGTCCTCTATCAGCAATTAGGAGAAGACTACCATCCAAGATAGCTTGTCCTTTGTTGAACAACTCTAAAAGTTAGGGAATTCTTTATTAAACTAAGCCCAAACATTTCTACCCAATAATTCATTTGTCTTTACCCTGATCCTACCTTTAAAAAAAAAAAAAATATATATATATAGTGTCCCAAAATTCACGCAAGATTTGAATTTTGCGTGAGCATTAACAACAACAACAACAACAACAAATAAAAGCCTAATTTTACTTGGTTTATTGAATCAGATTCTAATATCTGTTGCCCTTTGATTTCAATCCCTTCAATTTGATAAGCATTACCAAGTACCAATTATGGCCCAGGAGCAGGGACAATGAAGACCAATGAAGACCA
>NW_005371274.1:2098839-2110565 GCF_000412655.1 Myotis brandtii
TGCTATTCCATACATAACCCTATACTGTATACTTTATGAATCAATAAAAAATTTACAATTTTTTATTATAAACCTGTGTTTTCTATCAAAATTACTTCTTGGGTGAATTTTGGGACACCACATATATATATTCTATTGTTGATAGTATTACAGATATCTCCTGTTCCTCCCCCCCTTTACCCCCTTCCTCCCAGTCCCTACCCACCCACCCTGAAACAATATGAAACAAGGCTATTTCCTTATTTCAGTTCTGCAAATGTATGAAGATTGCTATCAAGCCTCCCACTTAGTTCTCTTACTCTAAACAGGCCATTTCATTAACTCATTTATCTAGTGTATGGTTTGGCAAGCATTTTCTGTAAAGAGCCAGATGGTAAATACTTTTGGCTTTTTGGGCCACATGGCCTCTGTCACAACTTTTCAACTCTACCATTGTAATGCAAAGGCAGTTGTTTAAGAGAAAAGGATAAATTTGGTGCCCATTACTCCATTTTGATTGGAATGAGAAATTCTGAAATATTAAATCAGAAAAATTAATACCTAAAGCATTAAAGCTAACCTCTTTTTTATCTTTAAATTTTTTTTTAAAATTACAGTTGACAGGCAATAGTATGTTAGTTTCAGGTATACAGCATAGTGATTTGACATTTATGTAACTTACAAAGTGATCACCCCCAATAAATATAGTACCCATCTGACATTACACATAGTTATTGCAGTATTATTAACTATATTCCCTATGCTGTACTTTATATCCCTGTGACTGTAAAACTAACTTCTGATTGCAAAACTTCTTCCCCCAAATTGGTTCATATTTTGCATTAGCTTAGAATTATGAGTTCATTAAAAAATTCATTTAATTCCACAGTGTTTGACATTATCCCTTTCTCTTACAGGAAACATTCAAACTGGAATTTTAAATCATTACAAGTCAGTGATGGATCACAAGTTGCAGAATGCAATCCTAAATAGAATTCTTCAAAAGAATTGCTTTAAATAACAGAGGAAAGAAAATTATCCACCACTCTAAAACCCTGATCTAGAAAAACCTATTGCACATACTAGGAAGTTAAAACTGGAGAAATTTATCTGACTCTTAATGCACCTGAATCAAAGGAACTGTCGCTTTGTTTCTCAAAGGAATTTTATATCTGAGATTATTTTAATAGCCAATCATTTTATTAGAATCTTGACATGATCATCAGGAAGGAGAAACAGAACAGTCGGTAAAGCCCGTGTGTTGGTCAAGATGACTTCTGAAGAAATGGCAGCTTCTGATCTCATACCTGTGACTCAGAGAAAAGTGGTGTCTTCTCAGTCAGCTGCAGATGAAAGTAGTGAAAAGGCCTCAGGCATCAGTGTTCCAAAGACACATACTCCTGGGCAGAGTAGGCCGACTTCTCATACCATCTCAAAACTGAACAAACCCAAAGAGGAAACTTCTGGAAGCAACTTGCCTAGGATTCTCTCAACAACAAGGGGGGAAATCATGAGTGATGAGAACAGTAACGAAACGTGCTGGAAGAAAAACATGCCCGATTCTGTGAAGAACCTTAACGTGAACGGCAACAACATATTGGAAAACCGTCAGTGTGGTCTTCCTCAGAGCCAGTTTTACAAAACATGCGATTCTGTTGTAGAGGAAGGCCTGCATTTGGAAACTGGAATCCCTTCTTCCCTGGAAAGAAAGGTGTTCCCTGGGATTCAACTGGAACTAGACGGACCTCTCACGGGCATTCGTCCCTTAGGAAATCAATCAGCAACCAGCAGGGCACACCCCGACAGCGATTTGGCGGTATTTCACTTTCATTATGAACTTGACAGAAGAATGTCAGACAGTGTCTGTACCCTATCAGACAACTTGATTTTGGATGATTGTGGAAACTGTGTATCACTGCCTGATGTTGGTAGGGAGCAAAAGAAAAATTATATGGCATATACTTGCAAACTGATGGAATTGGCAAAAAGCTGTGATAATGAGAACAAGCAGCGACAGGGTGATCATTGTGACGCCTTGAACGATGAATACATGTGCTGCGAAGCTTCCTGCCGAAAGGCCAACGTGGTATGTTCTAGTGACAGCTTCTGCAGGGAGGGTTTTACTGATAGTCCATCTGCCGAGACTTTTCTGAGCCATTTTGAGGACTTCCCTGATAATTGTGAAGACGTAGAAGATTATTTTAAAAGTAAAAAGGAGCGATCTACTTTGTTAGTGAGGAGATTTTGTAAAAATGACAGAGAAGTTAAGAAATCTGTGTATACTGGGACAAGGGCAATTGTGAGGACTCTGCCTTCTGGTCACATTGGACTGGCAGCTTGGAGTTACATTGATATGAAGAGAAGTGGAAGCTCGTTGCCTTGTGGAAGAGTAATGGGCCAGCTATCAACAGTGCTGATTAGGCAAGATGGGAGCCCATGTCTGTCAGAAGCCCAGTGGTATCCGGTAAGAGTGAAAGTTTCTTTCGATCATTTTTTTAAGCTTGATATTTCAAAATCCAAATTTTCATTGTCTTAATTCATGTAAAATTTTAAATTCTGTCAAATTATGATTTACAGGGGAAGTATTTATAGTTATTGGAAACAAGTAGATATAACAGTTACTCCAATGGATAGCTGTCAAGGCTGAGTTAACTCTGCAACAATATAGGTAACAAAGTACGCATACGTATGCCATCAGGAGTGGAGACATTACAGAGATTCCCTGGTTACTGTGTGTGGAATTATAAGAAAGAAACTCCTGGTAGTGGAAAAACTCTGAATTTTGTTGTGTCCTTCAGAAATATATGCCTATGTCTTCTTTTATTGTGCTTTTAGTTTGCAAGGCCGAAAGGAACTTAAAGTCTGGTTTCCTCCATTTTCCAATCAGCATTCCCAGTTGCTTCCCTCTTCACCTTTTTTGTGCCATGGACCCCCTTTGGCCATTTGGTGAAGCCCATGGACTCAGAATGCTTTTAAATGCATTGAACGAAATACAAAACATTATAAAGGACACAGATTATGTGGATATAAATTTATCAAGACATTTTTTGAAATTATGACATAGCAGGGTAGGCACTTCTTTATTAGCACACTAAAGGATGGTACCCAGTGACGTGCTAACTACCTTAACTTCAAAGTAGTGATGAATCTAGGTCAGGAATGGTTTGCCTGGGACTTTCCCAGTTTTATCATCCCAAGCATCTCAAGCCTGGGCATACAAGGGCAGTTGGTCACACTAAATATAAATACTATTTTTAGGGTGTCTACTATGACTGTAATATATGGAAATATTTGTGATTTCTATTGGTGACAAGATCATAGCTGCTGCTGCTGCTACTACTGAGATTTGTTGCCTATATTCATAATTGAAGGAAATGTTAAATTTCTAACTCTCACATTCTAGTGTTTCACAATTTCTTAAAATTTGGCCCTATAAATAACTACCCAGTCTAGGAAAACACCCTTTTTATTGAAATATAACTGGCATATTTTTACTTTCATCAACATCAATATGGTAGCTAATATTTGTGCATTTTACATGTGCCAGGCATTGGGTCAAATAATTTATTCTTTTTTAAAAAATATAGTTTTATTGATTTCAGAGAGGAAGGAAGAGGGAGAGAGAGATAGAAACATCAGTGGTGAGAGATAATTGTTGATTGGCTGCCTCCTGTACTCCCCCTACTGGAGATTGAGCCCAAAACCTGGGCATGTGCCCTGACTGGGAACGAACTGTGACCTCCTGGTTCATAGGTCAGCATTCAACCACTGAGCCACACCAGCCAGACCAAATATTTATTCTTGATTTCATGCAATCATCTTAATTCCCCTCTGGTATTAGTATGCTTATTAACACTGTAGTATTGCTAAGAAAACTGAGTCTTAGAGAAGTCATTCACCCTGTCCAAGGTCACTTAGCTAATAAGTGGTGTAACCAGGATTGTGATCCAGGCAGCCCACACTCTTAATTCCTCAAGATCTAGAAAGAAATAAAAGTTAGAGTAAGCTTTTAAAGGAACAGACAAATTCTGTTCATTTCAGCACCTGTTGACTTAGTAGCCACATTCACTGATGCTTAGGTTTTTCAGACTTGACTGTGTTTGATATGGTGCTTCTAACCCTGTTACATGTTTGAATCACAGTGTCCATTTTCCCCAATCCTCCACCCCCCAGACTCTCTGAATCAGAATCACCAGGGTAGGGTGCAGCATGAATATTTTTTTCAAAATTCCTTTGGGTAATTCTGTGATTCTGTGGAGTTGAGAGCCACTGACCAGGAGCTTAAATTCTTTGGTCTTCATCAGGACATTTGGGGACTGTTTCCTCTGCCCTAAAGACCATGACACTGCCAGGGCTCTCAGGAGTGTCAGGCCTGACCAGGGAGCCTGAAGGCCCTTCTCGCTGTGCATTCGACCTACCCTTCACCCCACCAAGTGTCAGCAGGTTTGTTTTTACTTCTTCACCTGATACCTCATGAAACCTGAGTCACAGTCAAGGTGGTGTCAGTTACCCACATGCTCCCCAGCTCTTCTGACCGAATTCTGAATTTTGTCCATGCAGGGAGAAAGAGGTTCATCACAGCAATGTGTCAGCCGACTTAAAAAGGCAGCAATTCACATTCACCTGAAGTTGAACGTTAAGAACACAATAGAAATTTAAATATAGCAAAGTGAGTGGAAGTAGATTGTTTGAGAACCGTTATCATAGTTCCCCACACACACTATGCAGACACGAGGGCTGTGAATGTGCTATAAACTGCAGGATAACTTTTGGCATGCCTGTACTTATCTTCCAGTTCCTGCAGCCCTACCACTTCTGAGAATGTTCACAGGTCCTTAGCTTAAATCTGCCCCTTTCAGCCTGTCAGAGGCCCTGGATTGGTCATTTCCAGTGAAAAGAACCGAAGAGATGAGTCAAATCATCTCCTCCCTCCTTCTAGTCTCTGGAGGCTGGGAGAGGTCACCACACCTCAGTCAGAGTCAACTCCAGGAACTTCTCTCTCCTCTCTGACTGGGTTTCTGGGAGGTGGTGGGCATTTTTATTAATCCTTAACATGAAGCTGGGGGATGGGCTGACTGTCCTCCTGTCCTTTCTCAAGGGAGAGTTCTGAAAGGCAGAGACCTTTTTGAACATCCATTCTGTGGCAGGAATGGATCAGTATTTTCTAAAGTATGGTATTCTCCCTGTATGTTATGTTTTGTCTTGTTTTTAGTCTGGTGGAAATCCTTCTCAAAAGTTGCACAGATGAATTTTAGCCACTTTCCCTCAGCTCCTATAAAGTGCTTCCTTCAGCTAAAAAAAAAAAAAATGCAGATTCTAATGTTATGCTTATAGTTCCAGTGTTCTGATTATTTCACACTAGAGGCCCGATATACACGAAATTCGTGCATGGGGGGAGGGGGGGGTCCTTCAGCCCAGCCTGCATCCTCTTCATTCTGAGATCCCTTGGGATCGGGTCCAAACCAGCAGTCGGACATCCCTTTCGAAATCGGGACCACTGGCTCCTAACTGCTCACCTGCCTGCCTGCCTGGTCACCCCTAACTGCCCTCCCCTGCCGGCCTGGTCGCCCCTAACTGCTCACCCCTGCTGGCCTAGTCACCCCTAACTGCTCTCCCCTGCTGGCCTGATTGCCACTAACCGCCTCTGCCTTGGCCCCTGCCACCATGGCTTTGTCCAGAAGGATGTCCGGTCTAATTAGCATATTACCCTTTTATTATGAACGTTAAATATATTTAAGGTTCACTTTGCTATATTTAAATTTCTATTGTGTTCTTAATGTTCAAGGAATTAAGTATAGATGTGTCCCCCAATTAGACTGTAAATGTATTAAGGGCAAGAAATGGCCCTACTTTTTTTTCTACTCTCCATAATGCCAAGTATATAGAAAACAGGACAATGTCAGACTAAGAAACATGGTCTTTGGAGTCAGTTGGCAAGGCCTCATGCAGAGTGGGTGCCACTGCTCTCACTCCGGTCACTTATTACATACTTTGTCATGCACATGTCCCCAGCCTGTGCTCTTGGTAGCTTCTGACACGGGCAAGTTTACAGCGGTATGAATTTGAATGTATGTCCCTTAATCTATGATGTGGTCGTTTGAACAATCCTCCCCACACATTTAAAGAATGTGTTATTTATCCAATTAGTTCCTTTGCCTCACTTAACTTTTTTTTCCTTGTGTGCCTTTGTCAAAATGACCCAATTACTTTATATTTGCACAGCTGTTCAGAGGAGCATGGATTTGAATGGGAGACATTAATGAGGATTAATGCTGGCTGCCTGACTAACCATATTGGTATCCTCCTCCCTGCTTGTAAAAAATTAAAACCCTAACCCTTATCCAGTTACAGCCACACTCCCTTTCTCCTGCTTTCAATTTATTGGCTCACAAAGATGATATATTTTGGCAAGTGGCTAAAGTGTCCAAGTTAGAGATTGGTTAAGGGTGTTTTCCTTTTTTTAAAAAAAATTCTCTCCCTGCCTGAATTTTGGGGAATTTAGGTACCTAGAGTTATTCTGAATCCGAAGTACAAGAAGTTCTGCCTCTGCTGGAACCAGTCATGTAACCTGAGTTCCGTGTGCACTCAATGATGGAGCGTGGAGGAAACGAGGGTAGCCAGGGCCGAAAGTCCACCAGCTCCTGTAATTACCGCTTTATTTATGTCCCTGCGTGGATCCACAAGAGGATTTAATGTACAATAGGTACAACAAAATAGAAAAAAAAAAGTGAAGTTTTAAGAAATCAAAATAGAAAAATTATAAATTATAAAGGAAAGATAAAACCAGCTTCTATGTTGCTAGTTCCTTTTCTGCTTTCTTCCTTCTAAAATGTGTCTTCACATTTTTTCTACTCTCCAATACAGAAAATTAAACTTAAGAGGCTATGGAAAATTTTTTGAGTGTTTAATATAAATACCTTTGTTGGTATTGTTGGTATATATGTCCTTGATTCTATATTTTCTGTTACATGTAAAGGGGCCAACCAATAACAAATTCATTTCCTTTGTAACTTTTATGGGTGATCAAATATCTGTTGAGCCATGCCGTTCAGTGTTGTTAATAGGTGGCTGGTGAAATAGCAACATGTCTTGTTTTCTTGTCTGGGAATTTGGTCTCCCTGCATCTTGGGTACAATTTGGACCTTGAACTAATTAAAATTTCACGGGGAGCACAGGCTAAGCTGAAAGCCTCCGCTTGGTGACATGCAGGGCCTCCTCTTCCATGACTCAGGGTTATGTCAGGTTCATGACATGGCTATAGGAGGAGGCTGGCCCCTTCCTGCTGAGCACAGTGAAAGGGAATCCAGCTCCCGGCCAGTCCCTGTGCAGTTTAGTCACGTCTAGTGCATCAGTGGAAAATGTGACAGGCCATCAGTGGCCAGCTCTGTGATAGTTGGTCAACTTTCACTTATTAGCTGCATTGGGACAGTTTAGGGTAAACTTACTTCCACACTGTAGTTACACCAGCTCTTTGGCCAAAAAATGGAATGAAAAACACTGACCCTGGTTGGACTCTAGTTGAAGAGAATATATCCATGGCCACTGTTATTCTCATGTTAGCCTTAGGACAGTACCAGCATTAGGACTTTTTATTCCTTTCCCCAGATACCCTGCATAATGGGAATTGGCAGCTGAAGAAGCTCCATCCCTGGAAGTGGGCCATGGTTAGAATGTGGCCTGAAAAGAATCAGAACCCTTGGGCAAGGATGGGACCATCAGATGGAGCCCTGATCTAATCCACACCCTGCATTTTCACACAGGAGGCCCTCAGGCTGCCCATAGAATGACCTCTCCAGAGTGATGTGTGATAAGAGTATCCCTCGCCCTTTGATCCACTCTCCCTTGATCCCCTGGATCCCCTCCTCCAGTGCTGATTCAAGAACAGCACTATAAGCCCTGAGGGAGTGGTACAGAGGTTTCTTCTCTGGTGACCAAATGACTCAGCATTCAAGAACTATCGCATCATAGGGGGTAAGAGGGGTGACCATCCCTTGAACCCTCTATGACTAGACTAATCTGTGGCTCAGGCAGGGCCCTCATGAAAAGTTGCTTTCAGACAATGGTGGCCCTGAAGAGCCCCATGAAACCAAAATGGTGCCCCCTCCATTGGTTCTTTGTTCTAGTGGCTGGCCTGGACACATACAGAGGCTCAGATTAAATAAGGGTCCTACAGAGTTCAGGCATCTAAGTCCCAAACCCCAACACTCGGCCCTTGAACCTCAGCCCCTTCCCTCTCATTTAGGCCAGCACCCCTCAAACCCTCAGAAAGAGAACAGCAGAAAACCACCTCAGTCTTTAGCAATACAAAGACTATCTTTCAAGGACAAGGAGAGCTTATTCTTTGAAACCCTTGGAGGGAAGGAGAAATGCTTCAATTTCTTCTTCTTTTAACAGCCTTATTGACATATAATTCATATAGCATACAGTTCATCTCTTTAGAGTATACAATTCAGTGTTTTGGTGTATTCACAGGTATGTGCAAACATCACCACAATTTTAAAGCATTTCCATCAACTCAAAAAGAAACCCATACCCTTTAGCTATCGCCTCCATTCTCTCCATCCCTTACCCTCTCCCCCAACCCTAAGCATTCACTAATCTATGTTGTGCTTATAGACTTCCCTAGTCTGAACTTTCATATGAATGGGTTCATATAGCATGTCGTCTTTTGTGACTGGCTTCTTTCACTTAGCGCAGTGGTTCTCAACCTTCTGGCCCTTTAAATACAGTTCCTCATGTTGTGACCCAACCATAAAATTATTTTCGTTGCTACTTCATAACTGTAATGTTGCTACTGTTATGAATCGTAATGTAAATATCTGATATGCAGGATGGTCTCAGGTGACCCCTATGAAAGGGTCGTTCGACCGCCAAAGGAGTCGCGACCCACAGGTTGAGAACCGCTGACTTAGCGCAAAGTTTTTAAGGTTTACAGTTTGTCTATATTGTAACATGTATCAGTACTTGGCTTTTTTTCTTTTCTTTTTTTTACTATATTCCACTGTATGAATATGCTACATTTTTATCTATTCATTCATCAGTTGTTGGATACTGTGTTTTTTCCACTTTTTGGCTCTTAGGAATATGTTTTCATTTCTCTTGGGTTTATATCTGGGAGTGGAATTGCTGAGTCATATAACTGAGTTTAAACTTTTAAAAAAGCAGGTTTACAAAGCAGCTGTACCTTTTTACATTCCCACTGGCAGTGGGTGAGGGTTCCAATTGCTCCACATCCTGACCAACATTTCTTAGTGTCCATCTTTTTGCTTATAGCCATCCTTGTGGATATGAAGTGATATCTCATTGTAGTTTTTATTTGCATTTTCCTGAAGTCTTATGATGTTGAACATCTTTTCCTGTGCTCATTGGCCATTAAATTCTTTGTCCATCTTTTAAAATCGGGTTGTTTTTTTTATTATTATTGAATTCTTTATATATTCTGGATATACGTTCATGATCAGATATATGATTTGCAATATATATCTAGATGTAAGTATAGTTGTAGATATAATGAGTGAAAGTCAAGAGAGTGACAAAGAAAGTTTACAATTTTAATGCATAATAAAACTTGTAAGTAAGCTTTCAAGTAAAAAAAAATTTTTTTTATTAATCCTCACCCAAGGATATTTTTTCCATTGATTTTTAGAGAGAGTGGAAGGAAGGGGGAGAGACACAGACAGAAACATCGATGTAAGAGAGACATATGGACTGGTTGCCTCCTGGATGTGCCCTGACCAGGGCCGGGGATTGACCCTGCAACCAAGGTACAGGCCCTTGACCAGAATTGAACCCATGACCCTTCAGTCAACGGGCCAACACTCTATCCATTGAACCAAACCAGCTAGGACTCAAGTAAAATTTTTTAATCTTCTCTCCCAAATTCTCTCCAAACTCCAGTCTTTATAGTTTCTCCCTCTTCTTCTGCCTGTTGTTTTTCTTATTATCCAAATTGTGTACTCCAGACCCTGGCTGGGAACCAGATTGTCATCTGCAAAGTTGTGCATTGCAAGAAAGGCATCCCAGACAGGGATGGTTGAGGAGGAGGTGACCACTTCACAGCAATACACTCCATCATGCACAGGCTGGAGCAAGGCTCAGCCTTGGGTGACACAAGTGAAATTCCTAGAATGCAAGATTTAAGGAGGCACTTACTCTTGAGGTCTTGCAAGTGCCAACCCTCCGCTTTCTAGTGAGTGCCTCCTTAAATTTTGAGGCCTAGGCAGCTCCCTTGTCTCACCCTAGTCCCAGCTGCAGGTATGAGAGTCTAAGGGTATATATGGTTTAGAAATGCCTGTTATCTTCTTAGTTCAGGAATGGCCTTGCCTAAATGCCCATATATCTTTTTTTAAAAAATATATTTTATTGATATTTTTACAGAGAGGAAGGGAGAGGGATAGAGAGTTAGAAACATCGATGAGAGAGAAACATCGATCAGCTGCCTCCTGCACACTCCCTACTAGGTATGTGCCCACAACTAAGGTATATGCCCTTGACCGGAATCGAACCTGGGACCCTTGAGTCCGCAGGCCGACGCTCCTATCCACTGAGCCAAACCGGTTAGGGCAACGCCCATATATCTTAATACAGATGTTCTTAAACTATAAGCTAAGAGTGGTTCCTCATTTTTAAAGTGTTAAAAAAACCAAAAGAAGAATAATATTTTGTGACATGTGGAAATTATATGAAATTCCAATTTCAGTGTTCACACTCATTCTTTTATCTATTTTCTGTATGTGCATTCTTCCTGTAACAGCAGGTTTGAGCAGCTGCAGTAGAGATTGTATGGCTTGCAAAGACTGAAATACAGTATTTATTATCTGGTCCTGTATAGCATAAGTTAGCCTATCCCTGGCTTAGATCATCACTCTCCACCTGGCTAATTCCTACCCCTCCTTCAGTCCTAAGCTTGGATTTCACATCCCCTCATAGTCCCTTCTCCCACTACAGACCCCAGTTCAGAGTTTCTCTGACAGTCAGTCTTCAGTGCATATTTCTTGAATTATAAATGAATTATAAATGAATTATAAATGAAGAAAGGTGGTTTTCACTCATGCTAATGTCTCCTTCTCTCCTTCCCCAGACCAAGTGAGGCAGGCTTGTTAGCTATCCTCTCGCTGACCCTCGGTTTATGTAATACCTGGGACAGAACCAGAATTTTCCACTGATATTCAGAAGGGTCTTTGTTAGTCCTGTGAACTCAGAGACCCATGCTTGTCACCTCCACAGACCTGACCTAAAAGACAAAGAACTATAAGCTAAGAGTGCGTGGACCTCCTTGTTCTTGGCCCCACATTTCAACTGGCTGTAAAAACCCTTAGGAGCGTTTCCAAACATTTTGTATTTATAAGGGGACACCTGAGACTGCTGTGATCTGCAATGGGCCAGGGAGGAAAGAAGCCCTCTCCCTGCAAGATCCCAGAGCTCTGTCCCTGCCTTTCAGAACCCCGAGTTCTCACAGGCAGGGGTTTCACTGCAGGCCAGAGGGAATCTAGCTTCTTTTTCTCAGTGGTGGTCAGGGATGGGGTTGCGGGTAAAGGGATAGGGGCAGCATGCTGTGTTTGTTAGTTAGGAAGATCATTCTTGGAGTTTGGGAGGTATCTGGCCAGTTCCTTTAAACCATCTGAGAAGGCAAAGAATACATGTCTTCCCTCACTTTCTTTTATAGCAAAAAGAACTAAAATCCCGGGTCCTAAAATGACTTGCTTAAAGTCAACCAGTTAATGGCAGAGCTTGAATTGATACTTCAC
>NW_005371274.1:2110634-2139662 GCF_000412655.1 Myotis brandtii
CCCCAGAAAGCTCTGCCATTAACTGGTTGACTTTAAGCAAGTCATTTTAGGACCCGGGATTTTAGTTCTTTTTGCTATAAAAGAAAGTGAGGGCAGACATGTATTCTTTGCCTTCTCTGTGTCAGGTACTGAGTATATAATTTGCATACGTTACCTTAATAAATTATAAATTGCACATTTCTTCTTAACTCTAAAAGCCCAGCATCTATGACTTCCTGATTTAAGTCCCAACCCTGGGTTTTGGGTGGAGTGAATATTCTACCTCTCCTAGCAATGCCTCCTGGAGGTTTGATTTGGAGAGAAACTTGTCACTCTAACACAGTGGTTCTCAACCTTCCTAATGCCGCGACCCTTTAATACAGTTCCTCATGTTGTGGTGACCCCCAATCATAAAATTATTTTTGTTGCTACTTCATAACTGCAATTTTGCTACTGTTATGAATCGTAATGTAAATATCTGATATGCAGGATGTATTTTCATTGTTACAGATTGAACATAATTAAAGCATAGTGATTAATCACAAAAACAATATGTAATTATATATGTGTTTTCCGATGGTCTTAGGCGACCCCTGTGAAAGGGTCGTTCGACCCCCAAAGGAGTCTCGACCCACAGGTTGAGAACCGCTGCTCTACCACTTGGAGTAAGGGGAGGGCGAGGAGAGACACATTTATCCTGAGATGCCTGTACCAGTAAAACAGCAAGAACCTAGTGGGGACTGTGTGCCAGGCACTGTGCTTCCAGACATCTTGTCTCCTTTCATTCTTACAGCAACTGTCTCCAAGGTCGATATTCTGAACATCCCCACTTCATGCTCATTATAAGTAACGTGGCCAAGGTCACACAGTGTTAGGGCTTGGACCCAGGTCTGGCTACCTCCGAAGCGCATGCTCATCATCGCTCCTCAAAAGTTCTCTGAAAGATTCTGATGTAACTCACCCCTCTAACTTGGCAGAGGTTCTGTTCTCTTATTAAATGTGCAAATGTTGAGCTGGATGAGTCCTTGAGCTGTTTCTTTCTTCAAATGTGAGCTGGGCGTGACCTTTGGATGAAATGGGAGATGCAGGGAACAATACCAATTCTTAATGTGAGGAGTGTGTTGGCTATTGAAATGGCTAAGATTTATTTTTATGACTCAGCCTGCTAGGGGAGGAAACCAAGCCCAAAGGTTTGAATTTTTTACTGAATTGCTGTAATTTAGAAGTACATTTTAGAAGTTTTATAAGCAAGTAAGCAAGGACAAATTCCAAAGAAAACTGCACACATCTGACTCAGAATCTATAGCTTATTCATGATCACGCTGAAATGACCAAAACTAGCGGGAACATAATTTAGTATTTTTCCATTGTAATTTTAAGTTTTCTGTGATTTTCAAGGATTCTGACCAACTAACCCGAGTATGAAAAATACTACTCAGTAAAATTTATTTCCATAGTCGCACCATTAAAATGAAGTTTTCATCTACTTCACAAGGTTGTGAGGCTAGAGAAAAAAATTGAGCTAGTTTTGTATTCAAGTGCTTAGCAAACATTATAAAATGTCCCTGCAATTATAACTTTTATCCTCTTTATTCTCTGTGGATTCAGAGTGAGGTACCTGGGGAAAAGGGACTCAAAAACTATTACGGAGCCAGCTGAGCAAAACTTGAGCCAGCTGTTTCCTTTCATAAATGCTGCAAGCATTGAATTGAACCTGTTCACTGAAACCCAACCCGTTGGTTTCCCTTTTGTGATTCTGGCCTAGTTTTAATAACTTCATTTTCAAGTTGATATTAGGTAACTTTTATCACTGACACCTATTTTGTCTTGCCCCTCTGTTTTAATAGAATAAGGAATTGCTTTGTCAGTAGACCATGTTGGTTGCCTAGCTTCAGAAAGATTTAGCACCAAATTATAAACGGTGACACTTTAATAGTGAGAGTGGATGTGTTTCGAGAGCCAGCATGTGGGAGTTTGGCCATTGGAAAGCCCCATGGCTTCAGTTTTTCCAGATTGTGTACCCTTCCATCAAACAGTAATTTCTTAGCCTTGAAAAAGTCTCTTCTAGAACAGGAAAAGTTCATTTGAGTTCTAAATTAGTTACCCAAAACTTATTTTAGTAGCAAATGCATTATTTTTCTTTTTAATGAGGCCAGAAAATGGCCTGAGGCCCTGGCTGGATCAACCAGTTCTCCTTTGGAGGGCCACAAACCAAATGAGGGCACCATAATGATGGTGTGGCTCGGGCATGACTGATATTTTGTGAGGGTAATACTATTATTGTGGCAACCATATTTTCCAAATAAAAAATTGGGAACATTTTATTGAGAGAGAGGAGAGAGGGGGCAGAATCTTTTAAATTGAGACTGACCCAGGAAATCCAGAATGAATGGTCTTGATTAGTTATCGATGGCATTATAAAGGAACAGGAGTGTGAGTGAGCTAGTGCAAGTCTAATTTGTTACTAGAGAAATCAGGAGCTTCAAAATGAGTGACTTGATAGTGGTGGCAAAGAATAGTCCACGTGTAAAGGCCATTAAAAGCCCAGAATGGAATCTAGCAAGTGTTTTCCTCGGAGTTTTTGTTTTTCTGTGTGTGTGTGTGTGTGTGTGTGTGTGTGTGTGTGTGTGTGTGTGTGTTTGCAAGAACCTGGTAGCTACCATGCTTTGGAAGTATGAAGGTAATGAAATAGATTTATTTTAAATACCAGGACATGCTCAGCTAAATAAGGGTTGTTCCTTTCTAAGGAGTTATGTTGAAAGGCTGTCCCCATTCTCCATTTATGCTGCCATTATGCAAAATATCTTAACACTTCGAGCTTGGATGGAGATTTAGAAACAATCTATTCAACATCCTGACTAATGCCATTTTCAGTCAGTATTGGTGGGTGATTATGAAGGATAAGATTTGTTTCATTGAGGGTCTTGTAAACTGACTGGAGGTGAGCAAAGGTAAAATGATAAGTCCTGTATTCAACACAATTTGAACACAAACTTGGCCATTGTTTTGCTGTCTTTTTCACTACATTCCTTCAGTGTTGATGGATAGTTCAGAGGCACCCACAAACCCATAATGCATCTTTGGTTTAGACTTAGCCTCATGAGCACAGTGCAGATTGAAATTTAGCCCATCTCCTCCACTTCTCAGGACAGGTGCCCTTGTACAGGGTCCAACATGCTCAGTCACACAAGGAGATCCTGGGTAGTACCATGTGGAGTAGAATCAGAAGAGCTACTGAAACCCAAAGTACAATTGTTTTTCTCTTGGATTCATATATTATGTGCTCAGCACAGTGGAGTTCATTGAGTTTCAATGTTCTGAAATATAAACAAATTAAAATAGTCCAGTATGAATGCTTTTCTGGATGAATATAAAATAAGTATTTGGTGACCTAAATAAGTCTTGAGCTGGAAAGTCTATCTTCTGTAACTTTATTCAGTCCCTCATTTTGTGGATAAAGTAGCTAAGTTTTTATACAGATGATGTTACTTGACTAGGTTCATCTAGCTAATGATAGAAGACACAGAACTAGAATCTGGACCTCCATATCTCCTCATCTCTAATAGGATAAAAATATATGACACAGCCTGTTACATAGTAGGTGCTTAGTTGACATCAGCTGACTCTGAATCCTAATGCCTTTAGGGTTCCTGGGAGCTGCCCTGGAGGAGGTCATGGTGGGATGGTGGAAGCCGACATACCTGTGCCATCTTTCATTTTTTCCACCAGTTTCCTAGATTGTTTTTACTATTTTCCCAGATTGGTTGGTTCACACTATATCGGTGTTTTGTTTTGTTTCTGTGTTCTCTGGTCCATTCCAGGTTTCACAGCTTATCCTGTCTTCAGTTCTTTAAGAAACTGGCTCATTTTGTTGCAATAACATTGTCAGTTCTTTAAGTACTCAGAGATGCCCTTTCAATTTGAATGTAGCCAAGTTTTGTGAGTTCATTTCTCCTCTCAGTCTAATTTCTTTCCATCCTTCACTTGGCAGGTAGCTCTCTCTGGTTAATGACCGTAAGCTCTTCAAAGCATACAGAGCAGCGGTGGGATCCCTCCCAGTCTCTCAGGAGGCTATTTTCCCCTGTTCTTTTTCTCTTATTTATGGGAAGCAGAGCCTAGTGTGAGACACTGAGCACAGCAGGAGGGGCCAGACCTGGCCCAGGAAGAGCCAGTATGGCCTGGACTACAAGGAATTGAGCCAGGAATTCCATGTTCATAAAATATCAGCATTGGAAGGGCCTTGGAGACCATCAGGTCCAGCCCTTTATTTTACAGGGAAGGAAACTGAGGCTCAAAGAGAGGCTCTGGCCTTTCCCAAGTCTGGTTAGGCATCAGTGTCAGAGCCAGGCCTGGAAACTTGTTTGCCCTCAAACCAACTCTCCAGATGCCAAAAACTATTTCTGACTCATAGGTATGGAGCTGAACTGCTTGTATTGTTAACAGTTAAGTTATTGACAGC
This sequence comes from Myotis brandtii, assembly GCF_000412655.1. Lineage (NCBI taxonomy): Eukaryota > Metazoa > Chordata > Mammalia > Chiroptera > Vespertilionidae > Myotis > Myotis brandtii. The sequence continues at coordinate 2,115,073 of NW_005371274.1, forward strand.
TTAAAGCTCAATAGTGGTTGATTTCAGGCACCAGACTGCCTGGGTTCAAATTCTGACCCTGCAGTACTAGCTCTGTGACCTAATGAAAGTTACTTAACCCTTCTGTGCCTCTGTTTCCTCATCTCTAAAATGAGGCTATAATTTAGCTTTCTTCTTTGGGTTGTTGTAAAGATGAATAGTTGTTGTACATTAAATGTTAACATACATTAACAAAAATGTTCTTAATTTTAAAGCATTTAGACAGTACCTGGCACTACTCTTGTTGTTTCTCAAGCCTCAATTTTTAACCAAAAATCTGTATTATTGCCCTATAAATAGAGATTTTTCTCTAGGGACTCTGATGGAATAAATTTAAATTGTGAGATATAGTGTCTAAGTGTTATAAGAGTAGCAGGAGAGAGACCAAGATGGCGGCATAGGTAAACACCGCAGACTGCTGCCGCAAACAACCACTTCAAAAATACAACTAAAAGACGGAACGGACATCACCCAGAACCACAGGAAGGCTGGCTGAGGAGAGACTCTTCAACTAGAAGGAAAAATAACAGCACACCGAGGCTCAGAGGAGGCGCAGTGTGGAAAAAACTCAGGTGCGGAGGTGCGCGCGCAAAGCGGGCTGGTGGCTGAGAGCGCGGTTGTCGTTTTCGGTCAGGGGGGAGTCTCAGACTCTGAGCTCCAGATACGGGCGAATCGCTGGGGACTCGGACCCAAACGGGAGAAGCGGGAGTGTCTGGCATCAGTTGGAAGGCAGCTTTCCCTCCGAGGTTTGCAGCGGTTCCGGGGGTTCTGAGAAGCAGAGCCTCTGGGAACAGGACTGAGGGCACCATAACGGCTCCCTCCGCCCGCCCTGTTGAGCCCGCCCCGCCCAAGCCCTGCGCAGAGCCATTTGCCGGATCGCCGCAGGCAAAGGCTAGATTAGCACCTCCCCAGAGGACAGAAGTTTTCCGCGGCAGACACAGCTGATTCACACAGCCAGTCGGCCTGGTGGTCAAATCCCTCTAGTATTAACTACAACAATCAAGGCTCAACTAGAACAAGACTGCGCACAAAGACCACTAGGGGGTGCACCAAGAAAGCATAAAAAATGCGGAGACAAAAAAACATGACAGAAATGGAGGATATAGAGCTAAAAATCGCAATTTTGAGGGCTTGCAAAAATGTGCTAGAAGCTGTCAATAAACTTGAGGAGAGAGTCACGAAAACTAATGAGACCCTCGATGCTATGATAAAGAACCAACTAGAAATTAAGCATACACGGACTGAAATAAAGAATATTATACAGACACCCAATAGCAGACCAGAGGAGCGCAAGAATCAAGCCAAAGATTTGAAATGCGAAGAAGCAAAAAACACCCAACCGGAAAAGCAAAATGAAAAAAGAATCCGAAAATACGAAGATAGTGTAAGGAGCCTCTGGGACAGCTTCAAGCGTACAAACATCAGAATAATTGGGGTGCCAGAAGATGAGAGACAGCAAGATATTGAAAACCTATTTGAAGAAATAATGGCAGAAAACTTCCCCCACCTGGTGAAAGAAATGGACTTACAGGTCCAAGAAGCGCAGAGAACCCCAAACAAAAGGAATCCAAAGAGGACCACACCAAGACACATCATAATTAAAATGCCAAGAGCAAAAGACAAAGAGAGAATCTTAAAAGCAGCAAGAGAAAGAGACTCAATTACCTACAAGGGAATACCCATACGACTGTCAGCTGATTTCTCAACAGAAACTTGGCAGGCCAGAAGGGAATGGCAAGAAATATTCAAAGTGATGAATACCAAGAACCTACAACCAAGATTACTTTATCCAGCAAAGCTATCATTCAGAATTGAAGGTCAGATAAAGAGCTTCACAGATAAGGAAAAGCTAAAGGAGTTCATCACCACTAAACCAGTATTATACGAAATGCTGAAAGGTATCCTTTAAGAAGAGGAAGAAGAAAAAGGTAAAGATACAAATTGTGAACAACAAACATGCATCTATCAACAAGTGAATCTAAGAACCAAGTGAATAAATAATCTGATGTACAGAATGAACTGGTGATTATAATGAATCAGGGACATAGAAAGGGAATGGACTGACTATTCTTGGGGGGGAAAGGGAAATGGGAGATGCAGGAAGAGACTGGACAAAAATCGTGCACCTATGGATGAGGACAGAGGGTGGGGTGGGAACTGGGAGGAGGGGAGTTATGGAGGGGGAGGGGAGTTATGGGGGGGAAAAAAAGAGGAACAAATGTAACCTGAACAATAAAGATTTAATTTAAAAAAAAAAAAAAAAAAGAGTAGCAGGAAAATCTGTATAGTCTGAGAAGGCTTCCTGGTGGAGGAGGTGGGTTATCCGCCAAGTCCTACCAGGAGTTGGGATTGCTCATCTTCTAGCAGTGAGAGAGGAAAATGTCCCATTATAAGAAAACTGACCATCCTTCTCACTTGGTGGAGTCTATGTGACTTATTCCAAATATAATGTTGATTTCAGAGGCCTTTTGCCATTTCACCTTAGCCATCTTTTTTCCCAAAAAAAATTACTTGACATAAAATTTAAAGTGATGTAATTTCTCTCCATAGAATAGAAATTTTCCTGTTTTATTTTCAGAACACCTACTGTGAAAATTTCTTTCTGTACTTTGCAAAAAGTTATTGACAACATCGGTTGATGTGAAAAGGCAAAGACCAGTTTGTTTGTTTGTTTATTTGTGTAGTTGGTCATTTTCAATAATGAAATAAATACCCATAAACTTAGCCAAAACGAAAGCTAGGGCTTCTAAGAGTTTATGTAAGTCAAAGAGATGATTGTGACAACCAGCTTCCATTTCACCCTTCTTCAGGAGAAAGTGTAGGCCAGGTTCATATAGCGTGATGTGGTGGAGAAAATGACCAAGCTTATTAATGACTTCTGTGCTTCTGCTTCTAACTATTGCCGGTTTATGGGATGGAATACTTGAAAGAAGTTGAAGCAGAGTGTTAGTATTTATTTTAATGCCATCACATGGCTAGGCAATGGAAACTTGTTGAAAAAAATCTCCTCAACTACTTTCTCAGATTAAGGAATTTAGAGGACCAAAGGGCTCTGAATTAGTAGTGGTTTGAAATGCACTATTTTCTTACTAATGGGACAAGACACCTGAATACACTAAATTAGAAGATGCTAAAGTAAAAGCAAAATCTAAACCAAACAACTAAAAATAAACATAAATGCTAATTTGTTCAAATAAGTAAAGATCCTAAGACTCAAATTGGACATAGCATTTCTACAATCATTGATTCATTCATTCAACAAATATTTATCAAACACCTACTACTATGTGCCAGGTATTATTAATGAGCTGGAGAAATAGTATTGAACAAAATAGAAATGTCCCTGCCCTCTTAAAGTATATTAGTTTGGATATAGGTTCTGCTGTCTTTAATAGTAACCAGAAATAAAAATGGCTAAATAAGATAAAGTATGTTTCTTTGTCACTTAAGAATAGTTCGTGGTAGTCCAACTTGTGTAGAATATCTGTCCTACAACATCATTCAGAGTATATTTCTCTCATTCATATGGTCCAAGATGGCCCAACATTGCATCTTTGTTTTCAACAGCAGGAAGAAGGGGGAAGAAATGGTATACCCATTCCTTTCAAAGGACACACTCCAGAAGTTGTCCACATCACTTTCAAAAATATTCCATTGGCCAGAATTTTGTCACATGGTCACTACCTGGCTCCAAAGAAAACTGGGAAATATAGTCTTGATTTTGAAAGATCAAATTTAGGAATTCTATGGCCATGGCAGAATGGATAATGGAGGACAAATGGGGTCTCTGCTATGTTCTAACAGAGGGAAAAACACAAGACAAAACACAAATAAATAGATATTATATAGTCAGATAGCAATGTGTGATAAATAAAGTTGGGTACAGAAATAGAGCATCAAGGGTAAAGAGGTGCTATTTTAATAAGAGAGGTAAGAGAAGAATTCTCCGATTAGGTAATATTTTGTCAAGAGGCATATGGGGAAGGTATAATTCTCCCATTTATACATGTTCCTAAACTCATGGACTTGCAGTTACTTAGGAAAAAAAAAGAAATGGCAATTGCAGAAGAGATTTACTATCTTTCATGAGTAAGAATCATGCTTTAACATTTTGCCAGCTGCTTTGGTGTATTTGGTGAACAGATATCTGCTTCATCATGTTAGTTCATTTAAAGAGAAACAGATTCATCTGAAAAGAAACTGTGCTCATTAAAAGGATATATCATTCCATAAATTTTAGAGGAAAGCATACATATCCCAGAACTAGCAAGAGATTTCTGATTATGTGGTCAAACACTGGACAATCGATGCTGGACACCAGTGGGCATTATGAAAGTACATTCCTTATCATAAGAGCCCTAAAAGTGAAATATAAAGTCACCATTAGTAAAATAAACCTGAATTCAGAATTGAAGTATGCTGTGGCCATATACAGTCCATACTGCTTGAGAATAGTTAAGCATGCCAAACATCAATATTCTCATCGTTGTGATTAAAATTGAACAGTGACAAGCAAGCCACCTATAGACCCACACTTATGGTTTATGGTCATCTGGCTCACTTCCTAGATGACTTTGTTTGCATTTTCATATATTATCTCCTTTACTAAAGCTTTGAATTTTAAAATAAGGTAATAACATATTCCTTGTAAGGAAATCATGGTATATAAAAAATTTTTAAAGTGATTTAGTCTTCCTTCCCCAATTACCCAACCCCTACCCCAATCCAAGTTAACAGTTTGTTGGTTCTGGTTCCAACCCTTTTTGTATGAATTCTATGTAGGTTTTGAGCTTCTGGAAGGCATGGCTTTCTTATTTAACTTTGTAACCCTTTCTACCTATAAGATTACTTTGCAAAAAAACAGATTCTCAATACATATTTATTTGACTTACCATTAAATAGGGCTTGGAAGGGAGAATGCCCAAATGGAAACCTAGAGTCTTGTGAGATACCAAAAACAGTGTTTTCAAAGTTCAGTTCAGTTGCATTTGGCAAGAAATATTGCTAATAACCTATGAAGAAGCACTCTGATTGGTATTTTTCTACTTGTTTCTTCCCCCTTAATATGAAATCATGAAGAGATAATAAACAAAACCTTGAGAAAAGATGTCTTTGATTCTTTCTCTCACTTCCTCCTTAGAGAGTGAAGGTGTAGAAAGCAGAGAGAGGTTGGGCAGGATGGGAGAGGGGCCCTAGTAATAGATAAGTCTCTTACTTTGTATCACCTGACTCTAAAATTTGCTGTGGAGTATTTTTATTGGGTAATTTCTTTTACAGATGTTTTTGGAGAAAGTTGAAATTATGCTGGTAAAAAATACGTCTAAGACTGCACATTGCAATTTAAATGTATTTTATTTCCTTAAGCACAGGGCAGGAAACTCTTATTTTTTCCCCCCTCCTTTTTTTTTTTTTTCTTAATTAAAAAAAAAGAACAAAAAGAAAATCCAAAGTCCAAAGTGTCTTTTGCTACCTGGGCTGAAAAACTAATTATTGCTTTGGGAATAAAGATAGTGAACGTCATGTCTCATTCCTCATTATTCAGTAGTTTCCTTTATATAAAGAACAATGACTTTGGAAGACTAAAAAAATATATAGTCTTAAGGTGTGATTCGTATTATTTCCCCAAGGTTTCATTTTTACTTTATTATCCTCCAGCTTCATGACTAAATGCTTATTTGGTGCTTGCAAATTGAAACAGCCTGGAGTACAATAAGCCATTTGCCGTTCCTGATTAATGGCCCTGGATATGCTTTTAATTCCTCCCACTGAACCTGCAATGTACTGTCCCAAGCTATGCGTTCTGAGGGGAAAACTTTGGGAAGGACCTCCATTTCTTTGAGTTTTCATAACAGTGGAATGTGTTACACAGGCTGGGCTCTGGAAGCAGTCCTGGCTCCACTGTTAACTTGCACTGGAGCCTTCGGCAATTTACTTGATCTCCCTAAGCCTTTGCTTTTCTCACCTGTAAAAAGAGAATAATGAAAAGAACACCTAACGCAGGGACTTCTGAGGATTGGATCACTGAGAAAGTACTAAGGATAGAACATAGAAATTGTTTCAACAAATTTTAGCTGCTGTTCTTAGGATTATGATCTCTATGACAATGACTACTAAAAATAGTGCGTTGTGAAGTTCTATAGTAGAGGAATGTGCTCTCTACATCTGGACAAATAGTGTACACAATACCAGTATCCTATTTAGCACAAAGATATTTTTACTCTGCTAAGTGGTAGTTGTTTATACTCCATTGTCCCTCCTAGACTGTACATTTCCTAACCCGTTCTTACATATTAGCCTTTGCATGTGCCAGGAGACCTTCAGGTTAGCTTGCATTGAGCAGGCCCTCAAGAAAGGTTTATTGAATTGCGCTGAGAAGTTATAGGTGGGGGATTGGGTTCCAGAGTGAGGGCACTGTCTTAGAAATATCCTCACAGTTGTTGAGGGAAGGCCAGGCATAGGGAGTTGGGATTTCATATTCCAACCAGGAACTAGGGTTGCCAAGGTGCTAGTCACCATAGCAAGAAATAGCCTTCTAGTCTCTGAATGAATTTGAATAATACAGCAGATTTGGAAAACAGAAGTTAGTCCATTTTACAGGGTGGCCTCCTTCCTTCCTTCCTTCCTTCCTTCCTTCCTTCCTTCCTTCCTTCCTTCCTTCCTTCCTTCCTTCCTTCCTTTCTCTCTCTCTCTCTCTCCCTTTCTCTCACTCTCTCTCTCTCTCTCTCTCTCTCTCTCTCTCTCTTTCTTTTGCCTAGTAAATATTTTAAATTATAAAAAGTACACGGTCAGAACTTGAGGTTCAGATTTGTAAATTGCTAGAATCCTAGTTGAAGAAATAGGCAGCCAGAGTGTCAGTACAAGTGATCAAATCCTCAAGGGAAAAATGCAAGTCTGAGAGTCTCAGGATGTAATTAAGAAAGTCTTACTAGTACATCCTGAGGGGTAGGGAGGGTCAGCTCTACGAGCCTTAGCTATAATGACGTTGCCCTCACTCGTCTCTCCAGCCAACAAGGATAAAATCAAACCTAACAACCTGAGAAAAAGTCCAAATTCTCCGCAAGATCTGTAAGTGAAGAGGTGACAGATCCTCCCTGCTAAGCCCTTGGGCTCCAAGAAGAGTTTGGGAAGAGAGAGAGAGACCAACATTAAATTCATCTCCACAATTGTTGCCTTTCCCTGTAATGGCTAATGCTATCTTTACCCCACCTTATCTTCATTAAATCTTTGATTTCCTTCTACCCCTCAGACTGGTGCTTTTCAAGGATTTCTGTTAAGAATTCCAAATGTCCCCATTGTCATTCTCAAACATAACATAACAGTATTTAATAATGATGACTAAATGCCTTCTATGTGGCCAGTGCTGTATAGAGCGCTGTCTTATTATGATCTCTGTTCACCCTACTCTTATTTTTGAAGCCCTTTCTTGTACCATATAAACCATATTAAATATAGCATTTGCTTTACATTTTTGAAGGGATTTTTATAATTTTGAGGCTTTTAAATAATAAATTACTTGGTTCCTGTGGTTTTAGCTCTGTTAACTAATTGACGTGATGTTACTTACCTTTGGAGAAAATTTCACTTATTCATTAATCTTGACATAGTTTTCTTTCATATTTTAGCTAATAAACTATTTCTTCATGGCTTAATTATTTTTCCAAGCCCTTAAAAATTTATTAGCTGTAGGCATGCTATGATGAACAACACAAGACAGACCCAGTTTCTGCTTTCATGGAAATGAAAGACACACCACTAGGTGAAACAAGAGGTCCCATGGAAGGGTAGATAGCACCTCATTGTTGCACAGTCTCTTACAATTGCAGAAGATGAGAAGGTACATATGTGATTGTCTATTCTGTGAAGGACACTGGTCAGCTGTTTGCCAAACCTATTTTCCCTTCCTCTTCAGCTCCCAGCTAGACCATGTTCCCAGACTCCCTTGCAGCCACATGCTTGAGTTTTGGCCAGTAGAGTGTGGATTGAAGTGAAGTTTACCACATTTAGGTGGGCACATTAAAAAAACCTCCTGGCCGATCCTCTATGATGTCTCTCTTTTTCCATCTGCTTGCTGGAGGTGAAGGAGTGGAGGTCCAGGAGAGGTGAAGGGAGAGAGGCAAAGAGCCTGGCTCCTGAATCATCCCTTGTAAATCTGCCTGCTGAGCATCACAGCTGACTGTGTGAGTGTGAAATAAGCTACTTTTTGAAGTCCCTGAGAGTTCAGGGTTTATCTCTTACAGTAGTCAGAATTACCTTAGCCATTCATTAATAACATTCCCCTATAGTGTTTTTAGTCCATTGGGGTGAACAGAGAAAAATTAAAGGACCACACAAATTATTCAGGTGAAATTAAAATGCCTTGCTCAATCAGAGAATACAAGGGCAAGCCTAAATAGATTGCAGTCACTTTTGAAGAGCTGAAGTTTGAAAGCTGTGATCTGAAAGAGGAATATGAATCATCTATATGCCTCTATATATAAAAGCCTAAGCGACTGAACAACCGGTCAACTGGTCACTATGACACACACTGACCACCAGGGAACAGATGCTCAATGCCCAGGATCGGGCTCCCTCATGTCTGGATCGGGCCTGTGGGGATTGGGCTCCCTCCTGTCTGGATTGTGCCTGCAGGGATCAGGCCTGCAGGGATGGGGCCGAAACTGGCTATCTGATATCCCCCGAGGGGTCCCGGATTGCAAGAGGGCGCAGGCCAGGCCAAGGAACCCCACTGGTGCACAAATCCATGCACCCGGCCTCTAGTTTAATTATAAAAGGAGACAGTAAAATAATGGGGATAATAGTTGGTCCTATATCATAGACTGTTCTGAGGATTAAGTTAATGTTATATTCTAAATAAGCTAGTAATTACATATATAAATTACTAATAAAAAATAGAGCATTGCCTGAATCATAGCAAATGTTTGTTATTTTTATTGTTTTACTTTTAAGTTATACTTCTTGGGTTCAAATCCTGGCTCTGCCTCTTTCTTGTAATCTGGACAAGGTACTTAACATCTCTGAGCTTCAGTTTCCCTACCTATCAAATGGAGATGCTGTGATACTTGTCTTTCTCTGACTGGCTTATTTTGCTTGATCACTCATATATGGGATCTAATGAACAAAATAAACTGATGAGCAAAATAGATCTAGATACATAGAAGCATAGAACAAACTGATGATTCTCAAAGGGAAACCGGGGGCTGAGGGATGGTGGGAGTAGAGGAATAGATTATCAAAAGAACTTATATGCATACTTGTATAACCCATGGACATAGACTATAGTGTGATGAAGATCTGGGGGTAAGGTGGGAGGGTGTGGAGTGGATGGGGTCAATGGGCAGAAAAAGGGGGAGAGGACATCTGTAATACTTTCAACCATAAAGCTAAATTTTTTAAAGAAGTGGAGATAGCTAGTAATACATACCTCATAGAGTTATGAGCAGTTATGAGATAATTTATGGATCTCTCCTCAGTAACTCAGGTAGTGCATAAATTTATGGCCTTTCTCTTCAAGCTGTTTTAGAGCATCTTTAACCTTGAGCTGTCACTGTTAAGCTCCATATGGATACTCTGATCTGTACTCATAGTGCATCTTACTATCATTTAGGAAGGCAAGCCATGCATACAGAATCAAATAACCATTCAAGGCATTATGCAATATCTGAATTGTATCATTGTTGTGGCCATATATCAGTTTGAAGTATCGAAGGACCTTTGAATCCATCCTGAGGTGCTGACCAACTCAGTAGTCTATACCAGTAGATTTCTGTAGTTTGGCTACTCTGTGGATATCTGTATAGCAAGATTACACACACACACACACACACACACACACACGGTGCAAAAGTAGGGTTACTATTGTAAATATGCTAAACAGTTTATTCTTCTATTATTATTTATTAATGTATTATTTTCATACAACTGTAAATCTACTTTTACTCATTGTTTCTTTAAATAAGCTTCCTACCCTTTTCTCTTAGCCTTCTCCTTCTGGTTTTCCATAATATACATATTATTTCTCTTAATGATATCCCCTAAGTCCCATAAAGATTCTTCAAAATTTCTATTTATTCCTTTTTTTCTCCTGTAATTTCTTAATTCCAAATGATCTGTCTTCAAGTTCTCAGATTCTTTTGTTTGTTTGTTTCATCAAGATCTTAAAGCTCTTTATTGCATTTTTTTATTTCACTTACTGTATTTCTCAGCTCCAGAATTTTTGTTTGGTTCTTTATGATTTCTATCTGTCTGTCAGACTTCTTGTTTTGTTCATATTATTGTTTTCCTGATGTCATTGAGTTGACTATCTGTGTTCTTATGAAGCTCCTGAGTTTCCTTAGAACAATTATTTAATTTTTTTGTAATCTGAAAGAGGAATATGAATCATTTAATTATGAAAGGAGACAGTAAAATAATGGGGATACTTTGTAGATTCTATTTTTGTGGGATTGGTTACTGGAAAATTATCATGTGCCTACACTGGTGTCATTTTTCCTTGTTTTTGTTGTTGTTGTTGTTGTTCGTTTGTTTTTTTATGTGCTTGGAAGTCTTCCAAAGCTGTCTAGGCTTGCCCCCCCCCCTTTTTTTTGCTAACTTATATAAAAAAGATTCCTACTGGAATATATTGGATCTATAGAATTGCTACTTTATGCATTTATTTTAAATTCCCATACCACCCCAGTTCCCTCCCCTTTGGCAACTATCAGCTTGTTCTCTATAGTTCTGTTTCTATTTTGTTTATTCATTTGTTATGTTACTTTAGATTCCACATATATGTGAAATCAGGTATTTGTCTTTGTCTGACTTATTTTACTTAGCATAACACCCTCTAGGCCAGCCGTGGGCAAACTACGGCCCACGGGCCGGATTCGGCCCGTTTGAAATGAATAAAACTAAAAAAAAAAAAGACCGTACCCTTTTATGTAATGATGTTTACTTTGAATTTATATTAGTTCACACAAACACTCCATCCATGCTTTTGTTCCTGCCCTCCGGTCCAGTTTAAGAACCCATTGTGGCCCTCGAGTCAAAAAGTTTGCCCACCCCTGCTCTAGGCCCATCCATGTTGTTGTAAATGGCAAGATTATATATCTTACATCTTCATTATCCATTTACCTTTGATGGACATCTATGTTACTTACATATCTTGGAATACTACTAATGCTTCAGTGAACATAGGGGTGTACATAGCTTTTCAAATTAGAGTTTTTGTTTTCTTTGGATAAATACTCAGAAAGTGAAATTGCTAGATCGTATGGTAACTCTGTTTTTAATTTTTTGAGGAATCTCTATACTCTTTTTCATAGTTTAGTGTATGATGGTTCCAGTTGTCAATTGCTACATAAATATTAACAGTTATTATTGTAAAGTTGGGGGGAGCTCAGTATAGTCTCTCAGTTCTCTTCCCTTTTCAGGACTGTGCCTGTCTCTGGAATCAGAAACTTCAAAGGAGGAGACGTCAATAACTATAACAGCCTTTCCCCAAGGTGTGTTCTGTGGAACTCCAGCTCTGCAAAGTTTTGGGGTTTTTTTGAGCCAAGTTTGGGAAACATTACACTTCATATTTTTACTCTCCTCTTTGCTCCTATGGAAAGTTATAGTACACATGAATATATGAAAAATTCTTCTTAAGTAAAGAACTTGTTTGAATTACTAGACCAAGTTTTCCTTGGCCAGAGAATAAATATGCTGTGAACAAAGCTAATTTATGCATCTCCCTCCCTCCATTAACCAGATTAAGCATCAGTGAGTCATCTGAAACTTGGGTGATGACCAAGAACCTGAAGGGGTGAGTCTAGAATCTAGGATAAATAACCTAACTTGTCTAGTTCTTCTTTGATAAAATGTGAGGATGGAAGATTAATTTGCTTTAAAGTCTCAGTTCTAACATTATGGGAGTCTATCATTTACTTTATTATAAAAGTATAAAGGAAAAACTTCTCATAAACATAGCTTTGCCAAAAATAAATTATAACAAAAATCTAAACAAAAAAATTAAAGTCATCTGCTGGGCCTCTGAGAAACAATTAGATTTTGAGAATCTTTCCTCATGAATTTTTGAGTGCTCATATAGCATGAAAATGTGCACATACTGGCATATAATTTGTGTTGCTCTAACTGTCTAAATTACAAGTTCAAGTGTATGCTCCCATGTATTGGACCCACAAGAAGACATTTGGCCCAGCCGGTGTGGCTCAGTGGTTGAGCATCAACCCATGAACCAGGCTATCACAGTTCCATTCTCTGTCAGGGCACATGCCCAGGTTGCAGGCTCAAACCCCAGTAGGGAGCATGCAGGAAACCTCAAACAATGATTCTCTCTCATCACTGATGTTTCTATCTCTCTCTCTCTCCCTCCCTCTCCTGTCCTTTCTCTCTGAAATCAATAAAAACATATTTTAAAAAAAGAAAGAAAGAAAAGAAAAGATGTTTGGCTGAACAGACATGGTCATGGTGGAAAGCAAAGAAAAAAAATTAGATATGTGAAAATGAATGTGTTGAGAACTTTGAATGGCATGGAGCTAACAGGCAGCCCCTAGTACTTTCTGCATATAGAAATAATATTATGAAAGGCCCAGTTTAGACAAATTTCTTAGGCCGTGATGCATAGACTAGATCAGAAGAGAATTGCTGCAAATACCAGGGCCTTGGTAGCAACTTGTTGACAGAGAGGGGCTGTGCCAGGTGATGACCAGAGCAATGGAGAGGAAGGGTTGTTGGAACATGGTAACTCATGAGGTCTGACTGTTGATGGGAAAGGGGAACCAGTGGTAACTCAAGAGTGAAGATTTCAGAAGAGGAAGTGGTAGTACCCTTGGTGGTGACTAAGAGGGTATGTAGAAATAGTGATCTAGAGGAAAAATGATGTTTTTCACTAGATATGTTGAGATCTTGAGGGTTAGCAGGAAGCCCAATGGAACTGGCCAATAAACAGAGCAGATGAGCACATTGGGAGGTGTGATTAAGAAAAAAATAACTCCCTCGCTTCACTTATCAGAAATATTTGTATCACTCGCTAATCTTACTCATGTACTATTGCACTGAGACGGTACCTTTGTATTCCATTGAGCACATCTTCTACCTTGTTTGAAACACTAAATTGATTACAGAGCTTCAAAACTTTTGGCATACTGCTTTTTGAGTTCTATTTTATTTCTTTATATTTTACTGAGTATAATGAGTGGTCCCTGTTTCAATTCAAGTACTGGGCATTCTCTCCCTGCATCTGATAGCTTGTTTGTTTGTTTCTATTGTGGCTTCTGAAGAAGTGCCTGTGTTTGATTAGCTTGGGCACACTATTAAATTACATCAAGTTATAGTAGAAGCATTATTTGTGTTTTGTTTGCCTTCTTTTTAAAAAAAGGCTGCTAAAAACAATATCCATATGGGCACTTTAATTTTCCTTATTTTAATGGTGTATGGTATGTAGGTCTGGACTCTACAGACCTACATATTTTAATGGTGTATGGTATGTAGGTCTGGCAGTGTGGCTTTGAAATGAAGCTTACTGCATGCTTGGCCTTGGTCAAGTTGTTTTCCCCCTCTAAGTTTCAGCTTTCTCAGCTATAAAATGGAGATAATCATACTACTTATTTCCTAATGTAGTTGTAAGACTTCAGTGATTTGATACGTAAAAAGGCTTAGCATGCTGCCTGGCACCTAGTAAGTGCTCAATAAATAGGGACTATTATTATTATCATCATCACCATTATTATTATTATTATTATTATTATTAGCAGTGGAACTATGTGAGATCTACAGCTGATAGAACTGGATAGAAATTTTAATTATATAGAAAAGAATAAAGACAAAAATAAAGAATATGAGAAATAAGGTTAGTTTGCTCTAAATGTCTGTTCCTTAGTTTAGTGAGTTTGGCAAGACTTTAATTCCCTGTGCGTTGAAGGAATGAGTACTCTTGTGGCTTGCCGTACATGAAAATTACAAGGATTAGTACATTTATATTAAACTTCTGGACTCTGATTGCAAAGTAGGAAAATTTTTTGCAGCTGTGAAGCATTAATGTTAGCATGAACCCAGGCACAATTACTGAACTTGGATTTTTTTTTCTGCCCTTTTTCAACTTTTATGAAACCTTACTGTGTTTTTCACTTGTGAGACTAAGAAAATTGCAGAGAACGTGCCTCCAAGGGTTCAGGGAGGAGGAAGCCGCGGGACAAGGGCACTGGATTCTCAGCATGGCAAGTTTCAAGCAAAACCTGTTTTACTTTTTTCTGGTCTGAGAAAACTTTCTGCTAAACATACTTTTCACTGAGACAAAGCTGGAGAAACCAGTTGTGTAGGAATGTTATTACAGGTTGTAGTGAAAATAAATTTCCTTTATTGGAGATCAAAAGATTAGCTTTAGCAGGCAATCTCTGACTGGTAGTCTCCAGGAGTCCATGGAAACTGGAAAAGACCATATCAAACCATCACCATTTATCTGTGGATGAAGAAGGGAGTGTACTAAAGATCTGGCCCTTAAGTAAGGTACCCAGGACAAATAAAAAGCAGTGATTAACATCACACAAACAGTGCCTGGATTTCTTATGATGTGCATGCCATTAGCCAAAGAGATATTGCCTGGCTTTTGTTCTAGATCAGTGATGGCGAACCTATGACACGCATGTAAGAGGTGACACACGAACTCATTTTTTTTGGTTGATTTTTCTTTGTTAAATGGCATTTAAATATATAAAATAAATATCAAAAATATAAATCTTTGTTTTACTATGGTTGCAAATATCAAAAAATTTCTATATGTGACACGGCACCAGAGTTAAGTTAGGGTTTTCAAAATGCTGACACGCCGAGCTCAAAAGGTTCGCCATCACTGTTCTAGATGTTAAGTCTGAGATTATGGAAATGAGATGTGGCAATACTTTAGCCAGGACCTTAGACAGATGACATGAGCATACTGTGAGAGTTGGCAAGAAAGTGGTGGTTCAGTGTCTACTCCTAAAACAGAGCAATGAGAAAGCCTAATCTCCTTCTTCCCCACCTACAAGGTGAGGCATCCAGGTGTGAAGATAGCAGAGTATGTGTTGCCTTAAGTTAAGAATGAAATAAGGAAGGACAGGAAGAAGAGTGGTGAATAAGGCAGAGATACAGGGTCAGCTCATAGCAGAGCAGGTGTTCCGAAGAGACCAGGGAGAAAGCAGGTGGGAAAAGAGTCCAGGTGAGAAAGGGATATGTTTTTGGGATTGGGCCAAAGAGAGCAGGATGGGAGGGAGGAAGGATTGGTGGGTGTGAAACCAGGGATGAGAAAGCAGTGAAAGGAAGTGCTTCCTTCCATGAATAAATGAAGAAAATTAGAACATCAGGGAGAAGGATACTTAGAAGATCTGCTCATAAAATCACATGTTTCTATGAAGTTCAGAAATACAGAGTTGAGAGTTCTATGATGATTCATGTTCTTTCCTGGAACCTGATGTGTTGCCAAGATTGGCTATAGAGCATTGTGGTCTGGAGAGTGAATTAAGAAAGACAGCAATTTACTACATTATCCAGGGGCCAACTTAAAATCTGGGAAGGACCTTCCAGCAATGGGAGGTGGAGGTTAGCCTCTATAGTTGTCACCTTCAGATTTTCCAATTTTCTGCTTGAGAGCTAAAAATTTTATCTTTGAAATTGGAAGGCAAGAAAAATCAAGAAACCAACAGCTAACACTTATTGAGTGTTTACTATATACCAGGCACTGTATGAATTATAAAGTTAGTAGACACATAGTAAACATTCTTCTAATATGTGTTGAGTGAACTGGATGAATGAGTGAATGAATGATTGATTCTTCCTAAGTAGTTTTATCAATTGGCACATTTTTGCCTTCCCTGACCCCATTTACTTATTATTATCTATTCACTCAATAGATGTTTATAGAGATGCTAGCAGTGTTCACCACTTGTGATGAACAAGAATATGTGGTCTTCTGTTTTCTTTAGATAGGCCATTTAGTGAGAGGAAGATATATTGCTTAAGTAAATAAATTAGAGTTGTGATAAGTGTTTGAAGAAAAAGTAAAGGGTTCTGTGGGGCCTCACCTAATGGGAAATGGAGTGGTCAGTGAGGGCTTTTGTAAGGAACTGAGGTTTGTTTTTGTACCAGGATGGGAAATAGTAATTGCTTAAGTCAAGGTGAGTGGGAGGAGCTGAGGAAAGAATATTCCAGGCAGAGTGAGTAGCATGTGCAAAGTCCCGAGGAGAGAAGGAATGTAGCACATGTTGAAGGTACTGAAGGAAGACCAGAGGCAAAGAAGCAGGAGCAGGGGTGGTGGCTGAGGATTGTGAGGAGGTAGGCAGGGACCATGCCTGGGGGCTTCAGCATTCATTTTTATGATCTGTGATATTTCTTAACATCATTGCCATCAACTCTATACAAGGACATCCGTGCCTTGCATGTTTCTACACACTGTGCATTTATATCCCTATTAAAATTCATTTTGCCTTAGAGGGGTTGTTTTGTGTGTGTGTTTTTGTAGTCAAACCTGTGTTAGGCTTGATGAGTTTATTTATAAGATTTTAAATAAGAGCTTTAGTTTAAAAACTAAAATTGGATTTTCTCTTTTTTTATTTCCTTGTATTTATTTTATTTTTTCTTTATTGATTAAGGTATTACATATATGTCCTAAGCACCCAATTATCCCCCCCCAATCATAATGACCAGACCCCAGAGAAATTAATCATGGTAAGGAAGGCTTCTTAAATGAATAAGAGCATGAGATTTGCAATCAAGCAAGGTTATGGTTCAGATCTTAGCTTCTTCACCTTCTAGCTGGGTGACCTTGGGCAATTTACTTAACCTCTCTGAGCTTCCATTCTCTCATCCAAAAATGATGATGGTAATCTTTACCATGTAGATTTGGTAAAGATGAAATAAACAACTGTAGTAAAAGCACTGAGCACAGGACGTGGGTCATGTTAATTGCTCATTACATGGCTGTGCTTGTTGAAGGTTGAGGAGTGTTTAGAGTCTCTGTGCTATAGGAAACAGTAACCAACCTTTCTCAGCAGAGCCTTTAACAATTACTGGAATGAGAGATCGGTGTTTTGTTTTGCAATTGCTTTCTTAGAGTAACACCCAAAGACTTTTTTTCTCATTCCTTGTTCTACATTCCAAAGCATTTGGCATTCATGTTTAGTCCTGGCCTCTACTTTTCACTCAGCATTCCTTAGGGAGACTATCTATTCTTAGATCTTCTACTAGCTTGTCTCTGTAACTGTCACTATCCATGTATATACTTCCTACCCCAGCTGCTCACTCATCCCCTGCCTCTACCTGCCCCGGGTTCTGAACCTTTGTTTGCCCTGGTCATTAATATATCTGATTATCTTTGTTTCAGTTATCCATTAATCTGGTCCCAGACTCTTGGATTACACTGCATAGGTGATACCATGCATTCATTTCCCTCCCTTTGACCTACTGGCTCTGGAGCCATGACTCGCCTGTGACACCTGCCATCTGGGGACATTTAAATCCAGTTTTCCAGTTCTAGACTCAGACTCATGCTCAGCCTTCTTTTGTCCTTCCTCCCTATATGTAAAATCTAATGCTGTTGCTGCCTTTACTTCTCCCTAAATCAGAGACATGACCTTTGGATTCCCATCACCGATTCTTTCTCAGCATACTGAAAACAGAATTCTACCGGCATCATCCTTTCTGTACTTTGGTCAGGTTGCAGACATAGGACTTATTGCATCATATTTGCCTGCCCCATTAAATTATGAAATATCTGAGGACAGTAATTGTCTTTAATTATCAGTGTTCCCAGCATTTAGTTCAAGTCCCAGAAAATAAAAGAGGACCTTTAATTAATGATTTTTCAAAATTAATTGGGAATTGTCACCCTGACAGAAGAGCTAGGGTCAGTCTCCACCACTGGGGCAGAATAGAACCTTTGGCTGCTAGAGGGCAGCAAGGACCTTGGGACAATTCCACAGGAGGTTTGTCAGCTTCAAATTATTTGAAGGAAAGTTCCATGGTCAGCTGATAGAGTCAGTGACATGGCCCCCCCCTCTGTTTAGGAGGACTTTCTAGATACCAAGATGGCCTAGCACTTAGTGTATCAGTGTTCACAGCCTTTCCCTTCCTCTAGACTGCTAAAGATAAGTCTGTGTTTGTTTGTTTTCTGTGTTCCATTTGCTCTCTCTTCCAAAACAGGTAGTATTCTGGCAGGCTGAGAGAGAAGCTAAGTTCATCTGTAGAATAATGGACACCCAGGGAAAAAGAGCAAAAGAACAGAAATCACAAAGATCTATGTGGAGAGAGAGTGAACTTGGGGGAGATCATTTTGCATTGAGTACTCTGCAGCTGCTGAAAAGTGAAGAGGAATTGGAGAGGAAAGGGCCCTCTCCAATGTTCTTTTAAAAAGCAAATAAAAGGTTTGACTTGGGAATAAACTTCCTCTGTAATTTTTTACTCCTCTATCCCTTGCCTGGCAACTGGAAAGTTCTCAGTCAAGACTTGTTGAATTAATTCCTTAAATACCCCTTAACTGTTGGAGCTGTATCTTCAAAAAATGATAGTATCCACACTGTAGGCCTGTATACACAGCAGTCACAGTATTATGGGGTTAGGAGCACAGTATTTTGACACCATGAGTCTTGTATGGTGGGGTGTTATTGAGGAGCAGGGGAACATGTTCTAACCCAACCCCAACTTCACAGTGAAATGACCATGCCCTGGTGTGCAATGCTATTTCAGGACCAAGGACAGCGTCTGTTGAGCACTCCCCCTCATACTATAGTGCTGCTACTCCCATGTTTGTGTGTGAGTTCAACATCCTGGGCCCCTTGTCTTTCCATTCTACCTGCTCTGCAACCCTCCTAACTGGAATCAATTCAATTACTGCCTCCTCCATTTTTAGACATTGACTGCCAAGTACTGCTGGAGAGAAATGACAAACCTAAGCCCTCACATGACAGACACACAAATTCTCCATCTCTAATCTAAGCTTCTTCAAGAAGTCTTAAAATGTTCCTTGTGATCACTTTCTACCCTAGGCACCACAATGGCTATTCCACACCTGCACCACTCTAGCTTTACACCTTTGTCTACCCTTTCAATCACAGTATGTGACTCTGTCTTCTACTTCCACAAGAAATTGAAGTTATAAGGTGAGAATTCCTTTTTTACGCTCATTTTTTTTCTTTGCTCTCAATAGAAAGGGTGTCCTTTGGCCTTCTCAAAACAAATTCCTCTGCCTTTGCTTCTGATTTCCCTCCCCATTCCATCAGCTCTCCTCCCCACTCTGGATCTCTACTGGTTCCTGCCCAACATACTGATCAGTGTTTGGACAACTGTGAGATTCTGTCATAGTCACATGGAATCCTTATTTACAGATATAGATAGGCCTATTCCAGGCCTACTGAATCAGTCTTCAGTGGTGGGGCTTGAATCTATATTTGTAACAAGTATTCCTGGGATAGAAAACACTGTTAAAAGCGCTGCCTTTATTCTTGTTGCCCCAAACTAGCCTCCACCCAGGAGCCAGGAAGTGCAAATTCGCTCACATCATTTCCTATTAAAAGCCCCTTGGGAGTTTTTTAAGTCAGAGTCATGGCAGGATGCACTTGGCATACTCAAAATGAGTAATTTGAAGAGAGTTTAATGAAGATGGTATTTGCAAAGGTGTGGTGAGGAGTAGAACATAAATTAGGGCTAGTACAGCAGTCCAGGATTAGCAACAGGGCCCTGAAAGGGTACGAGGAGGGAGAGGGCTGCCTGACCTGAGTTGTAATTAGTGAAAAGATGCATCCAACCTGTAGCAGTGACAGAAAAGGATAAAGGAAACAAAATATTGGACGGCTTCATAAGGGAGTTTTACCTAACATTCAAAGAATAACTAACACTAACACCTATTCTGCTCAAATTATTCCAAGAAATCCAAGAGGAAGGAACACTTCAAAGCTCTTTTTATGAGGCCAGCATTATACTAATTCCAAAACCAGATAAAGACACTACAAAGAAAGAGAATTACAAGCTAATATCCCTGATGAACATAGATGCTAAAATCCTCAACAAAATAGTAGCAAATAGGATCCAACTATATATTAAATCCCATGACCAAGTGGGATTTATTCCAGAAAAGCACGGCTGGTACAATGTTCACAAATCAATAAACATGATATATCACATAAATTGAAAGACAAAAATAATATGATCATATCAATAGATGCAGAAAAAGCATTTGACAAAATCCAACACCCATTTTTATTAAAACTCTCAGCAAAGTGGGAATAGAGGGATCATGCCTCAACATAATAAAGGCCATATATGACAGACTTACAGCCAGCATCATACTCAATGGGCAAAAACTAAAACCATTTCCTCTAAGAACAGGAATAAGACAGGGATGTCCATTTTCAACATTCTTATTCATCATAGTTCTGGAAGTGCTAGCCACAGCAATCAGACAAGAAGAAAACATAAAAGACATCCAAATTGAAAAGGAGGAAGTAAAACTCTCATTATTTGCAGATGACATGATATTGTAGGAAACCCTACAGACTCCACCAAAAAAACTACTAGATTTAATAAATGAATTTGGCAATGTAGCAGGATACAAAATTAATACTCAGAAATCCTTGGCATTTTTATACACCAATAATGAATTATCAGAAAGAGAAACAAAAAAAATTCCATTTACCATTGCAACAAAAATATTAAGATACTTAGGAATAAACTTAACCAAGGAGGTAAAAGACTTGTACTCTGGAAACCACAGGACATTGAGAAAAGAGATAAAGGAAGATGTAAACAAATAGAAGAATATACCATGTTCATGGATTGGTAGAATTAACATCATTAAAATGTCCATACTGCCCAAAGCAATCTATAGATTCAGTGTAATCCCTATTAAAAAAAACCAACAGTATATTTCACAAATCTAGAACAAATACTCCAAAAATTTATATGGAACCCAAAAAGACCCCGAATAGCCACAGCAATCTTGAGAAGAACAAAGTTAGATGGATCACAATATCATAAATCAAGCAATATTACAAAGCCACTGTAATCACAATAGCCTAATACTGGCACAAGAACAGGCATATAGATCAATGGAACAGAGCGGAGACCCCAGAAATCAACCCAACCCATTATGCTCAATTAATATTTTACAAAGGAAGCAAGAGCATGCAATGGAGCAAAGATAGTCTCTTCAATAAATGGTATTGGGAAAATTGGACAGGTATATGCAAAAAAAAAAAAAATGAAACTAGATCACCAACTTACACAATACACAAGAATACTAGTAAACTCAAAATGGATAAAAGAATTAAATGTAAGTCATAAAAATCCTAGAAGAAACCATAGGCAACAAAATCTCAGACATCTCTCGTAGAAATATGTTTACAGATACATATCATAGGGCAAGGGAAACAAAAGAGAGAATAAACAAATGGGACTTCATCAAAATAAAAAGCTTCTGCACAGCAAAAGAAACCATCAACAAAGTGAAAAGGGAGCCCACTGTATGAGAGAACATATTTGGCAATGATACATCTGATAAAGGGTTAATATCCAAAATATATAAGGAACTCATACAGCTTAACAAAAGGGAGGCAAACAATCAAATTAAAAAATGGACAAATCATTGAGGAGTGAGGCTAATAGAAGCTCTGATGGAGAGAGAGTCTTCACGAGGAATAGGGTCAGCTATAATGTCATTCAGTTTTAAAATGTCACAGGTCTGTGCTCACTTCAGCAGCACATGTACTGAAATTGGAATGATACAGAGAAGTTAGCATTGCTCCTGTGCAGGGATGACAAAAAAAATGAAAAAATAAAAAAAATAAAAAGTCACAGAACAAAAAAAAAAAAAATAGACCAAGGACCTAAATAGATACTTCTCCAAAGTGGACATACAGATGGCCAAGAGACATGAAAAATGCTCAAAGTCACTAATCATCAGAGAGATACAAATCAAAACAACAATGAGGTATCACCTCACTCCTGTCAGAATGACTACCATCAACAAATCAACAAATGAAAAGTGCTGGTGAAGATGTAGAGAAAAGGGAACTTTAGTACCCTGTTAGTGGGAATGCAGACTGGTGCAGCCATTATGGAAACTGTATGGAGTTTCCTAAAAAAAATAAATACAGAATTGCCATTTGACCCAGTGACCCCACTTTTAGGAACCCAAAACACCAATCAGAAAGAATATATGCACCCCTATATTAATAGCAGCACAATTTACAATAGCTAAGTTCTGGAAACACCCCAAGAGTTCATTAGTAGATGAGTGGATACAAAAAGCTGTGGTACATTTACACTATGGAATACTATGCAGCAGTAAAAAAGAAGGATCTCTTATTCTTTGAAACAGCATGGAGGGACCCAGAGAGTATTATGCTAAGCAAAATAAGCCAGGCAGAGGAAGATAAGTATCACATGATCTCACTTATATGTGGACTCTAATGAACAAAATAAACAGATGAACAAAATAGATCCAGAGACATGGAAGCATGTCCAACTGTTGAATCTCAGAGGGAAGGCAGGGGTGGGTGGGTAGGTGGGAAGAGATTAACCAAAGAAATTGTTTGCCTATATGCATAATCCATGGACACAGACAATAGTGTGGTGAAGGGCGGGAGCGGGAGGGGAGGAAGTTGTGGACTAAAGGGGTCTATGGGAAAAGTAAGGGGACATCTGTAATACTTTCAACAATAAAGATAATCAAAACAAAACAAAAGCTTAGAAACTATCCAGAATATCTCTATTTTTTTTACAGCAAAATTTCCATTTATGTCTTTATTTTCCAACAAATAAACCATTTTTCCTTCAAGCATTAACAGTGACACTTGTGTTGTTTTTTTAATTACATTTAATTCCTAGAATTGCAGTAGGAGTTTTCTGTTTGTAATTTCTTACATGATGATGAGGGCTCAGTGAATGTCACCTGATGTCAATAGGTGTCCCTCCTCTTGGGGCTCTCCCCAGAAGGTACCACTCTCTACACAGAAGCATCGATGAGTAACATGGAGGCTTAATAAGAAGAGGGTTGACTTCATCTTTCCCTCAGCAACAACTTGGACTCCTCCTCTGGCATCACCAATGGCAAAGTCTCCTCTGCCAGGTGGTTCCAGTTCTATTTTCCTGTCCCTCTGTCCCACCTCCTGCCCCAGGGAACACCCAGCTCCCTGGCACTTGTCTTACTCTTCCCTATCCAGCTTTCCACCCCAAGCCTTGGGCATTTCTTGGAGTGAAGAATAGGCATACACATACCCAGAAGCAGCTCATCACAGTTTATTTTTAAGTGAATGCTCTGGCAAATACATTTTGCCCATGTCATTACTTGGATTTTTATAGACTAGCTTAGGATACTAATCAACATTTATATACCTTTTCTATGGATAACCATATTCTGAATTCCAAATAACTGACTTAAAAATTTGTAACTGATATTTCTG
Organism: Myotis brandtii; assembly: GCF_000412655.1. Lineage (NCBI taxonomy): Eukaryota > Metazoa > Chordata > Mammalia > Chiroptera > Vespertilionidae > Myotis > Myotis brandtii. The sequence goes on from NW_005371274.1 coordinate 2,138,496, forward strand.
AAGTCATATGGAACTCAGTGAGGACTAAAAATCGTCAGGAATGCTTCATAGAAAGTGGGTCTTGAGTTAGACCTTGAGGGACTTGTAGAAGGAATTCAGAGAGGGAGGTATTGCAGATGGGGGAGTAAAGACACCGAAGCAGAATTGAATGGGACAGTAAAGAGAGGAGGAAGCATGTTCGGAGGGCTGTTACTAAATAAATACACACCAACTGAATGATTTGATTTGTTCCCCCTTCCCTCAGCTTTCTTTAATTTTTAAGTCAGGGACAGCAATACTGGGCACATATGTTTCCATTTACCCACTGCACCCATGGCAGACCTCACTAATAATCATCATGACACTTACTTTTGGTGAGCCCAAGTATGGCCTAAAAGTTCTTCGTAATGAAACATTCCAAGCACTTCTAAAAGTTGATTAGAGCCCAACCGGCGTGGCTGAGTGGTTGAGCATCGATCTATGAACTAGGGGTGTCATGGTTCAATTCCTGGTCAGGGTACATGCGCGGGTTGTGGGCTCAGTCCCCAGTTGGGGGCATGCTGGAGGCAGCCAGTCAATTACTCTCTCTCATCATTGATGTTTCTATCTCTCTCTCCCTCTCATTTCCTCTCTGAAATTAATTTTAAAGGTATATATATATTTATATATAAATAAAAGTTGATTAGAGCTGGCATGCAATATGAAATTCATTTGCTATTTGTTTCCTGGGTTTACTCAACCTGGTGATTTTTATCTCTAAATAGAAATGTGTTATAGTTAACTTTATTAAGAGAGAAATGTACATACCCATTTATATCAGCATTAATATAATTATCTATGTATATCTACACTAATAAAAGACAAAGATGCTAATTGACCATACCTTTGCTATGCCCTAAGCCATGCCCACAAGCCAATCAGAGCGACTATATGCAAATTAACCCAACCAAGATGGCGACCGGCAGCCATGGAGCTGGAGCAAGCAGGAGGCTTGGTTGCCTGGGTGATGGAGGAAGCCAAGCTTACTGCCTGCCCTGAGCCGGCTGTGGCCTCCGCTCATGGCAACAAAGTTTCAATTATAGAAGACAAATAAATCCCAGATACCTGCTTCCAGCTAGCCTCCACTGGGAGCTTGGGTGGCTGGGGGCCGTGGCCAGCCTGCAAACAGCCATCAGCCCCTCACCCAGG
>NW_005371274.1:2140414-2202339 GCF_000412655.1 Myotis brandtii
GGGTGCACAAATTTTTGTGCACCGGGCCTCTAGTATATATATAAAAGGCTAAGTGACCGGCCATCCTGCCAACAGGCCAGTAGGTATGACTCACACTGACCACCAGGGGTCAGATGCTCAACGCAGGAGCTGCCAAGTGACAGCAACTTCGCAGAGTGCCCTCTTGCACTCCGGGACCCCTGGGGGATGTCGCACTGCGGTTTCGGCCCAATCCCCGCAGGCCAGGCCTAGGGACCCACCTGCCAAAGGGACTCCACTCACTCCACAGACGCCCTTCGAGCCCTGGTGCAGCCCCAGGTGCAGCTGGCCGGGGAGGGACTGAGGGAAGTTGACTCCAGGGGTTGTCCGACCCATCTTGCCCAGTCCCACCCCGCCAGCCACCTTCTAATTAATTTCCTTTCAATGTGCTTTAATCTGTGCACTGGGCCTCTAGTTTAAATATAATATGATATCTTCTTGCAGGATATGAATTTCATAGTGATACACCAAAGCTCTTTCAAGTGATGCTTAAATCCATCAGGCCAGTTACTGATATGAATAGCTGTTATTTCCTCAGACTTAATTTTGCATCAATCCATTCTCTAGACCTAGGCATTAATATTTTGTAAGGAATAATTTTATAATAATAAGTAGAAAAGCCATATCAATAAAATCTGCTTATCTCTTATCAAATAGACAATTTATGCCTGGACAACACAGGTCTACACATAAGGTTCTCCATAAAAATAGTAGGATTTCAAGTGCCTAGGCCACTGAATTCCCTTCATTGCCTCTCTTTTTCCCTTTCTCCTCCTGGCTCTTCGGTTCTTATCTTCCTGTGAGATCTTTGCTGAACCTCCATGTCTGTCATCAAGATTCGTCTCTCTCCCTCTTCTCAGTTTCATAACACTTTGTTTTTGCACCTTTAGCAGACTGGCTAGTTAGCCAGGAACATGCCCTCCTCTCCAGTTGAACGTGGAGCTTATGAGGACAGCTGTGTTCCTTAACCTTCTTCACCCAACACAACGTAGGCACCAGATGCATCCTTTATTTTTTTTTATAGCATGAAAAATACTAAGCTAGCAGAATTTTCATTTTGTTTGAATGTATTAATGTTCATGATATGTTACCTGAGAAAGCAAAATGGGTGTACAATTAGGTGACAAATCCATAAGTGTGCATTTGGGTAGTTGAATGAAACCTGAATGCTTTTTCTACTGACTAAATTGCCAGCATTCTCTTTTTTTACAATAAAAGTGCCATGATGTGCAGGCATTGGTATTGGTGGCTGTCTCAAGCTGAGCCTACCTTTGAGCAAAAGGGAATGTATTTGGATCATATGATTGGAAGCATGCATGTAATGAGACAAATATGCCAGCATTTCTGTTTTGACAACGGATGATATCTTCTTCCTGAGTAAAGTGGGAAAAGCAGGGATTTGAGGGAGGCCTGCACCATGACCTGGATGAGGGAGTAGCCTTCAGAATGGGTGTCGATGTCCAAAGTTCCCTTCCTCTGAGCATCATCCCTTGCCTCTGTTTTCCATATGGGAAATGGGTGGAAGGCAGTGGAATTATTGCATAACAAAACTAGCTAGGACACATTTCCTATGAGTCAGGTACTGTGCTGAATACACAAACTCATCTAATACTACCAGCCCTACAAAGTGTTTCCATTAGGATCACCACTTTTCACTTTTTGGGAGAGGAAACAGCAGCTTAGAAAGGTTAAGTGACTTGTTCAGGGTCAACTGCTCACAAATAGAAATGCCTGTGACTTGAATCCAGGTCTTTCTGACCCTAGAGACAGTTTTTGTTTTTTTCAACCTCCATACTAAGCTACTTCTGTGGGAACTCGGGCAGGCCTCATACTAGTAAAAGAGCTAAATAAAAAGCAGGGGTCAGGGATACCCTTATTAGAGAGAGTGCTTAGTAGGAAGTTAGTGAAAATATTTTGTACTTTCTTGAGCACACTCTCAGCCCAGAGTGAAGACAGATATGATATAAACTGTGGTTAATTGGATTGATAACTCAGTTTCTTGAATCCAGTTAACCTTATATTATGGTCAGGTGATTCCTGAGACTTTGGTCCAGTGCAGCAGGAATTCAGAGAACAAGGGTCTTGATTTAGGGGGTCAATGTGAGTTGGGTGTTTGAGGGCTGTGCTGCCTTTTCTGAACTCTGCATTGTTGTCTTTTTTCCTACCAGTAGGTGGAAATAGAACTGAATCTTTCAGCACTTGTCCTTTCAGCTGAGTCCTGGCAGGATTCCTTTAATTTCTGCCTCAAAAGAACAAAAAAAATAAAAAAAACCCTCAGGAGAAGTTCAGAGTGTGCAGTTAGAGAATTGCTATTCTGCAGAATAGTTTTAGGCTGATGGTCAGATAATGTTATTAGCCTCTTACAAGGCCAGGTGCTGGCAACAGCTGCTGGCAACACATGCCTCCTGTGAGTCCGATGGACACCCAGCTCGGGTGGGGGATTTTCTCCTGTCCTGACCACACCTCCTTTTCCAAGACTTTTATTTCCAGTTTCAAACCTTTGTACTTACCATCAAATTATGTATCATAATTTTATTTTTCAGAAAATACATTTCTGAAATAAAAATCTACCAATTGGAAACAGTGCATCAGTAGTGGGTAGAGTAGTTAAATAACACTGGAATTACACAATGTGTTGTTCTGTATCTTGCTTTTTTTTTAAGTTATCAATGGTTTAGGGCCACCCATGGATGCGATTAGCTCTAGAACAATTCCCAACTCGGGGCAGTTTTGTCCCCCAGCTGACAGTTGCCAATCATTGGAAGCATTTCTAATTGTCACAACTAGGGGAGAGGGTGGATGCTACTGGCATCTAGTGGGTAGAGAACAGGGATGCTGCTAAACATCCTATAATGCTCAGGAATGCCCCACTACCAAGTTCTCTGGCCCCTAATGTCAGCGGTTCCATTGTTGAGAAACCTTTCTCTAGAGAATGTCATCCTTTGTAGTGTGTGTATAGTATGCTACCCTGTGGATTTGACATTTTGTATTAAGCCATCTTCCTACTAGCAGTCATGTAAGGCTATTTCCAACTCTTGGCTATTAAAAGCAATATTGCAACAAACATTGTTTACAGTGTTGTGCACTGAGATTTTATTTCTGCAAGATAAAGACACAAAAGTAAAATAGGGACTTTAGTTCACAAAGGTAAAGACTCTAAACACAAAGTTTTTTTCTTAAGTTCACAGTGAACTCATTTGGTGGTCAACCCTGACCTGAACTGGCACGAGGCTAGTTACAGTCTTTATTTATTCCATTTAATGTGAATATCTAGATGTTTTGTGATTATAGAATGCTGCCTCAGTCTCTGATATAGATGTTACAACTTGTATGGTATAACTTCAATGAGTTTTTTAATCTGAAAAAATGCCAAAGCCCTTTTAACTTTTTAAATAAATGTAGTCATGTACAGCATTGAGCCCCTATAATCCTTATGTGTTGGAATGAGCAGGTAGTGGTGACTTGGATGATTTTTGTATTCATCCTCTAAAAACCCTCCTTTTAAAGGTGATTTTGGTCCCATTAAAACACACACACACACACACACATATACACACAAAACACGAATGCTATCAGGTTATAACTGTTGCCAGTGCCCTGTGGTTTTCTGTGCAAATTAGCCCATCAGAAAACATCAGCATGACTTTGGAGAAGCATCTTTGCCTTGCTATTTATAAATATAATTTAAAATATTAGCAATTGCTACAACAATTGAATACTTACTGTACTTCATGCTTAGCAAGCATTACCAAGTCTGACTTTTACAGCAACACCTCAGGAGGTGGGCCTGTTAGCTTCATTTATACTTGAGTGAATGGGCTTTGGCTAGGTGATGACTTGGACAAAGTAACATACCTGGGAAGAGGTAGAACCCAAGCCTGTAGTGGTATGTGCTACATCCCTCCCCAGTGTTCTTTCAATTCAATTTCCTCCATGTGGATAATGTTTTAATATTTCTACATTGGTGGCCATTACAACTTTTTTGAAGGAAAAAAAATTAGTCCCAAGTTGCTTTTTGTCTCAAGGGGCTACACTTGGACTTGAGGGCAAATAGGCGAATGTCACTCCAGTCAAGTGGATATTTTCATCACAATGTTAAGAAAAAGTCATTGGAGCAAATCTGAGGTCACACGTTCTCCCATCAAAGAACTCGAGCGTTGTTTGAAAGGAGAAAATGTTAATGTCCTCCCTGGAGCCTGGACTTCATATGATATTAGGGAAAAGCTTTCAGTTATATTTATTTCTCTTGGTTTACTCCCAAGAAGATGTCAGTTTCCATTATGAAAATTGCAGGTGTAAAAAATATTATCTTCTGCTCTCTATAGCAGAGCCAATCCAAGAAACCTCAGAAGAAATTCCTGCCCAAGCCAACTGGAATTTCTGATTCCTGAAATTTTTCAGTGTGACCAGCTTAGGCTGAGGTAGCATCCAAGAAGGATGCTCCTACGTTGTTTTTTTTTTTAGCTGCTGCTGCATGATCCACTTTGCTGCCTCCTGGCTCTATGAGTTTCTGAAAAAGTTAAAATAAAATAAAATAAACCAATATACAAGGAACTTTCCCATTCCTCCACAGCAGATTCCTACTCCTCAATGTTTCTTTATAGCTCAGTCTACTAATTTCCTTTATTGTATTTATATTTTTTTATTTGCAGGAATCTTTTCTTTTAAATTTTTAAATTTTTGTTATTAATCCTCATCTGAGGATATTTTTACATTGATTTTTAGGGAGAGTGGAAGAGATAGGGCAAGACAGAGGGAAACATCAATGTAAGAGAAACACATCGATTAGTTGCCTCCTGCACGAGCCCTGACCAGGCCCAGACTGGGGAGAAGCCTGCAACCAAGGTACATGCCCTTGACCAGAATCGAACCTGAGACTCTTTGTTTCACAGGTTGACTCTCTATCCACTGAGCAAAACAGGCTAGGGCTTAAAATTTATTTTTAATTTATTTTTAATTTTTCAATTATAGTTGATATTCAGCACTATTACATACTAGAGGCCCAGTGCACAGATTCGTGCACCGGTAGCGTGCCTGGCCTGCGCCCTCTTGTAATCTGGGACCCCTCAGGGGATGTCAGACTGCCGGTTTCAGCCCAATCCCCACAGGCCAGCCTGAGGGACCCCACCGGTGCACGTATGCACCGGGCCTCTAGTATGCCTATAAGATCTTTGATTAATCTCTTCCTGCCCTCCCCCCTCCCCCCTTCCCTCTGATATTCATCAGTCTGTACCATGTTTCTATGCCTGTGCATTGAGTGTCTGCCCCCTGGTGTCACTGCACATCATAGCTACCAGTCAAACAGTAGGAAGGTCGCTTAGGCTTTTATATATATAGAATAGAGGCTGGGTGCATGAAATTTGTGCATGGGTAGGGTCCCTAGGCTTGGCTGGAGATCAGGGCCGATCAGTGGGGTGATCAGGGGGCCCCCACTGGCACCCACCTTGGCCAGCCTGGTGCTACCCGCTCGCCAGCTCCGCCCCACACTGCTGCTGCTGGTCACCTCCCTCTGCGGGGCAACCAGTGGGGCAATTGGGGGGCCCCTGCTGGCACCTGCCTTGGCTGGCCTGGGGTTCTGCGGGCTAGGGGCAGCTCCTGCATTGAGCATCTGCACCCTGGTGGTCATAGTGCGTCATAGTGATGGGTTGTTCCACCGGTCGTTCCACTGGTCAGTCGATTTGCATATTAGGCTTTTATTACATAGGACTAGAAGCCCAGGGTGCGAAATCGCGCGGCCCCACCCACCCACATGGCCTCGAGGTGCTCACAGCCCCGCCCACCTGTACACGCCCTGCCCACCCACCGCCCCGCTGCACTTACAGCCCTACCAACCTGCGCCAGTATTTGGTTGTCACGGCATTAGGGCCACGGGCTTTTTATATATATTGATTAGTTTTAGGTGTACTAATAGTGGTTAGACAGTGATATAATTTACTTAGTCATCCCCCTGATGGTTCAAGTACCTACCTGGCACTACACATAGTTATTGCAATACTATTGACTATATTCCCTATGAATAGTTTACCCCATGACCATTTTGTAACTACCAATTTGTACTTCTTAGTCCCTTCACCTTTTTCACCCAGCTCCCCAACCCACCTCTCATTCAGGTAACCCTCAATTTATTCTCTGAATCTATGAGTCTGTTTCTGTTGTTTGTTTGTTTATTTTGTTCTTTAGCTTCCACATATAAGTGAAATCATATGGTATTTATCTTACTCTGTCAGTGACTTACTTCACTTAGCATACTACCTTCTAGAATTCAGTGGTTCTCAACCTTCCTAATGCCGCGACCCTTTAATACAGTTCCTCAGGTTGTGGTGACCCCCAACCATAAAATTATTTTTGTTGCTACTTCATAACTGTAATTTTGCTACTGTTATGAATCATGGTATTTCTCTTTCTCTGTCTGACTTATTTCACTTAATATAATACCCTCTAGGTCTCCCCATGTAGTTGCAAATAGTAAGATTTAATTCTTTTTTATGGCCAAGTAATATTTCATATATATATACCACCACTTCTTTATCCACTCATCTATTGATGAGCATTTGGGTTGCTTCCGTATCTTGGCTATTGTAAATAATGCTGCAGTGGAAATAGCAGAGCATATATCTTTTTTAATGTTTTGGATTTCTTCAGATATACACCCAAAAGTAGAATTGCTGGGTCATAGGATAGTTTATTTATTTATTTTTTAAACATATTTTATTGATTTTTTACAGAGAGGAAGGGAGAGGGACAGAGAGTCAGAAACACCGATGAGAGAGAAACATCGACCAGCTGCCTCCTGCACACCTCCCACTGGGGATGTGCCCGCAACCAAGGCACATGCCCTTGACCGGAATCGAACCTGGGACCTTTCAGTCCACAGGCCGACGCTCTATCCACTGAGCCAAACCGGTCTTGGCGGATAGTTTATTTTTAATTTTTTGAAGAACTTCCATACTGTTTTCCATAATGGCTACATCTATTTGCCATTCTACCAACAGTGCACTAGGGTCCCCCGTTCCTCCACATCCTTGCCAACACTTGTTTGTTGATTTATTGATGATAACCATTCAGACAGATGTGAAATGATAGCTCATTGTGTTTTTAATGTACATTTCTCTAATTAGTGACATTGAGCATCTTTTTTTTATGTCTGTTGGCCATCTATCTGTATGTCCTCTTTGGAGAAGTGTCTATACAAGTCCTATGCCCATTTTTTAATTGGATTGTTTGTTTGTTTTGGGGGGTGTTGAGTTGTATGAGTTCTTTATAATTTTTGGATATTAACAACTTATTGGATATATCATTGGCAAATATGTTCCCCATTCTGTATGCTGTCTTTTTGTTTTGTTGATGGTTTCCTTTGTTGTGCAAACAATTTTAGTTTGATATAGTCCCATTTGTTTGTTTTTCTTTTGTTTCCCTTGCCCAAGGAGATATATCAGGAAAAAAAATATTACTAAGAGCAACGTCAGGGAGTTTACTACCTATGTTTTCTTCTAGGAGTTTTATGGTTTTGGGTCTTACATTTAAGTCTTTAATCCATTTGAGTTTATTTTTTAATATGGTGTAAGAAGGTTGTCTAGTTTCTTTTCTTTTTTTTTTTTTGCATGTATCTGTTCAATTTTCCCATCACATTTATTGAATAGATAGGCATGGGTTTATTTCTGGGCTGTCTATTCTGCACCATTGATATATGTATCTGTTTTTATGCCAATTGTGATTACTATGCTGTTGTGATTACTATGGCCTTGTAGTAGAATTTGATATCAGCTAGCATGATATCTCCAACTTTGTTCTTTTCTCTGAAGATTGCTGTGCCTATTTGGGTTCAGTATAAATGTTAGGATTATTTGTTCTAGTTCTGTGAAAAATACCATTGGTATTTTGACAGGGCTGTGTTGAACCTATAGATTACTTTGGATAGTATGGACATTTTAACAATGTTAATTCTTCCTATCTATGAGCATGGTATATGCTTTCATTTATTTGTATCTTCTTTAGTTTCTTCAGTGACATATAATTTTACAAGTACAGGTCTTTTACCTCTTTGGTTAACTTTATTCCTAGGTATTTTATTTTTCTGATGCAGTTGTAAGTGAGATTGTTTTCTTAATTTCTCTGTCTTAGAGTTCATTGTTGGTGTTTAAAAAAGCAACTGTTTTTTTATTATTAATTTTGAATCCTACTACTTTGCTGAATTAATTTATCAGTCTAGTAGTTTTTTGGTGGAATCTTTAGTGCTCTCTCTATATAATATACTATCATCTGTAAATAATGAGTTTTACTTCTTCCTTTCCAATTTCCATGTTTTTCTTTCTGTTTCTTGTCTGATTGTTGTGGCTAGGACTTCTAATAGTATGTTGAATAAAATTGGTGAAAGTGAACAACCTTGTCTTTTTCCTGATCTTAAGGAAAACACTTTTAACTTTCACCCATTGAGTATGATGTTAGCTGTGGGTTTGTCATACATGGCCTTTATTATGTTGAGGTATGTTCCCTCTCTTCCCATTTTGCTGAGAGTTTTTATAAATGGATGCCTGATTGTGTCAATTTTTTTTCTGCATTTACTTATATTATTATATAATTTTATTCTTTTTTTGTTTATATGGTGTATCACATTAATTGATTTGTGAGTATTGCACCAGCTTTGCATCCAGGAATGAATCCCATTTGATCATGGTGTGTGATCTTTTTAATGTATTGCTGAATTTGGTTTACTAATATTTTGTTGAGGATTTTTGCATCTATGTACATGAGAGACATTGGCATATATATAGTAATGTCTTTTTGTAGTTTTGGAATCAGGATAATGTTAGCTTTGTAAAGTGAGCTTGGGAGCCTTCCTTTTGAATTTTTTGGAATAGTTTGAGAAGGATAGGTATTAATTCTTCTTTGAATGTTTGCTAAAATCCACTTGCGAAGCCATCCAGTCCAAGACTTTTGTTTGTTTAGATTTTTTTGATTACTGATTCATTTTCTTTGGTAGTAATCAGTCTGTTCAGATTTTTTGTTTCTTCCTGAGTAAGTCTTGGAAGATTGTATATTTTTATCAATTTATCCATTTCTTCTAGACTGTTCAATTTGTTAGCATATAATTGTTTGTAGTATTTTCTTATAATCCTTTGTATTCCTGTGGTGTCAAATAGGTTCTCAATTTCTTGTTCTCTCTCTTCTCCTTCTGGTATCCCTACGATGCAGATGTTGTTACACTTGATGTTGTCCCAGAGTCCCTTAAACTATCCTAGTTTTTTAATTCTTTTTTTTTCTTCTTGCTGTTCTGATTGGGTGTTTTCTGCTACCTTGTCTTTCAAATTACTGATTCAGTCCTCTTCTTTATCTAATCTGCCATTGATTCCTTCTAGTGTATTCTTCATTTCAGTTATTGTATTCTTTATTTCTGACTTTTTTTTTATGGTTTCTATGTCCTTTTTTGTGTGCTTACTATCTCTTTGTTGAAGTTCTCAGTGACTTCATGTATTCTTCCTTTAATTTCCTTGAGCATCCTTATAACCAGTGTTTTGAACTCTCTATGTGGTATATTCCATGACTCCATTTCACTTAGTTCATTTTTGGAAGTTTCTCCTATTATTTCATTTGGGACAAATGTTTCTTTGTCTCCTCATTTTGGCTGCCACTCTGTGTTTGTTTCTATGTATTAGGTAGGTCTGCTACATCTCCCAGCCTTGGCAGTGTGGCCTTATGTAATAGGTATCCTGTGGGGCCCAGTAGCACAGTCTCCCTGATCACCTGAGCCAGGTGCTCCAGGAGTATCCCTTGTGTGGGTTATGTGTGCCTTATGTTATAGTTGAGCCTTGATTGCTATTGGCATGTCAGTGAGTGGGATTGACCCTCAGGCTGGCTGGCTATGAGGATTGGCCACAGCCACAATGTATGAGCTACTGGGAGAGGGCACCTGACTCTATGTAGTTGAATTCACTCCAATGGGATCTGTTGCCTGCTGAGATCTTCCTTTGGGTGTGTTGCTTGTGGAGCTCCAAGTCTAAAACCCACCACTTGGTGTGCTGGTTCTGGGGCCTCTAGGGAAGGACTTTGGTGCAGGTCAAATATCAGGCACTGCTTGTGACCACCCCAGGGCTACCTGTTAGGAGCTACAAAGTGATCTGTGGTTGGTGACTCTCTGTGTTGGGCCTGAATGCATGAGGGAGGGGCCACATTGTGAACTGGCTGCCACCAGTACTGGCTGCCACCAGTACCAGGCCTGGGGCAGGTCAGCAAAAGGCCAAGGTACCTGAGACCTGCCGCTGCCTGATCGCTGTTCATAAAGCTCAGCTGCTGAAAGAGCCTTGCATGGTATAGGAGTTGTGTGAAGCAGGGTCTCAGGGAGTCACCAGGGTGGGTCAAGTGGTGCTCACCAGGTTAATACAGATTCAGACTTGGTGCCCGTGCTGGGCCTGAGGCCACTCAGCAAAAGTCTCAGTGTACACCAAGGCAAGCCGCCCCCCCACCTGGGGTCTGCAGACCTTTGTGGTGGGGTAGGGGTCTCAGAGAGTGATCATTGTGGAGCTGGTGGAGTTCGCCAGGCTAATGAAGATTAATATTTGGTCGTGGGAATGGCTCAACACAGGAAAGATGGTGGCTGTCTCTCCAGAACCTTGCCTTGAAGCCACACAATTCAGTTTCTCCCTGTGTGTCTGACACTTCTCAGTCTTTACTAGAATTTCTTGAGAGTATTTCAAGAAAGACGGCACCATGGGCCCAGACTGGTTGGCCTCAGGAAAGCCTCAGGCTGTGCATGAGTTGGGTAGGGCGGAGTCTCAGGAGGTAATCAGGGTGGAGATAGTGGAGTTCCTCAGGCAAATGCAGATTAAGATTTGGCCATGTAGTGGGAGGGATCAACACAGGAAAGATGGCGCCAACAGGCGGGCCACAGGACGGCTCCACACAGGGACAATGGCAGCTGTCCCTCAATCTCTTGTCCTGAAGCCACACAACTCAGTCTCTGGTGCCTGCTGAGCCATCGTTTCTCTGCCAGAGCCCAAGGTGAGTGCCTGCGAGCCAGAGTTTGTGTGCTGGCCCTTTAAGGGCAAGACTGAATTTCCAGCAGCCTTCTGTTTCAGATGGAATTCCCCACTGATTTTCACAGGCAGATGTTATGTGGGCTCCTCTTCCTAGCACTGGTGTTCTGGGCTTGGGAGCCCAATATGGGGGTAAGACCCCTCACTCCTTAGAGGGGACCTCTGCAGTTGAGCTGTTCCTCCAGATTCTCAACTGTCAAATGTGGGTGCAGGGCCAGTTTGTTTCACATCTCCACCCCTCCCACCAATCTTGACATTGCTTCTTCTTTAGGATATCCTTAGTTATAGGACTTACATTCATCTAGTCTTCAGATGGTTATCCAGGTTGATTGGTTTATAATTTAGTTGTAATTTTGATGTGATCGTGGGAGGAGATGAGTACAGCTTCTACCTACTCCATCATCTTGACCGGAATACCTACTGACTTATCTTAAAGTTCCAAGTTTATAATTGATTGTACTTCAGTGAAAGGGAGCATCAGGGTATGAACTGTATACAGACCAGTTAAGTACTACTATTTTTTCTTTTCCTGCCCAGCTTTTATTGTTGCTTTTGGCTGTCTTTCAACTTTTTACAAATGGTCCTTCACCCTGGATGAGTTTTTTCTGGTTCTTTGGTCTTTAAAGAAGACATAGGTATACTCCCCTTGATCCCTCATTTCAGTGTCTTTCCTCACAGTTCCCCAGAACCAGTCATGGAGGTTTCTACATTCTGTACTAACACCTCACAGGCTTGGACTCCTTTATGCCTTGAGGCCTTTGTACATGCTGGTTCCTCTACCAGAGACATACTTTTCTACCTACTAACCTCTTTGTATCTGTGGTTAACTTCAGTTCATGTGCTCAGGGAAGCCTTCCCAGATCACCACACCCTTTTCCCTAAACAAGATCAGCCATGAGTTGTAATTCCTTTACAACTGTTTCTGTCATAAGACTGGACGTGGTATTAGGCCAGAAATCAGGTAAAATGTTCCAGTGCAGTCAAGTTTGTGTAACTGAGTGGACAAGCAAGACCTTTACTTCTAGATTTCCAGAGAAATAGTTCCTTTGCTTTTAGACTTTATTTTCTGACCCAATGTTTTCTCTAAAATGTGCATCTTTCTTCACATCACTCACCTGTCCTTTCCACTGCCCCATCTGCTGGACTTTATCCTATCCCTCTTTGGAGCCTCCTGTTTCCCATTCTGGATCCAGTAAGCCCCTCCAAAAGCTGTCTGACTTGAGCATTTTTCTATTCTGTTATTCCTCCTCAGTATCAACAGGTTGTTTAAACACAGTTTGCTTGTGTTTATTTATTGTGGATATTTCAAGCATATGGGAAAGCATAGAGAAGTTTATGGCAATTAGCCATGTAACTATTGCCCAGAATTGCAAGTGTCAACATTTGTCGTGTTTGCTTCATACTTTTTAAAAAATATATATTTCTTGATTTTTTTACAGAGAGGAAGGGAGAGGGATAGAGAGTTAGAAACATTGATGAGAGAGAAACATCGATCAGCTGCCTCCTGCACACTCCCAACTGGGCATGTGCCCACAACCAAGATACATGCCCTTGACTGGAATCGAACCCGGGACCCTTGAGTCCGCAGGCCGATGCTCTATCCACTGAGCCAAACCAGTCAGGCACCTCATACTTTTTTAAAGAAATAAAATATTGCAGAGACCATTGTGGGTTCCTTTCCCCAATCTTTCATTCTTCTTCAGAGATAACCACTATGTGAACAAGTGTCAGAGGTCAGTTATTGGAACGTCTATAAATGCAGGGGGGGAAATGACATTTTGGCTGGCCTTATGAATGGAAAACATTATCTCACTCTTAATTTCATTTATATTTCCCTGATTACTTGTAAGGTTGAACATTTTTCAAGTTTACTGGCTACTTGGCTGCTTCTGTGAATTGCTTCTTTATATCTTTTGTCATTTATCTGTTTGGTTGTTTGTCTTTTTCTTATTGGTTTGTAAAGTTCCCTGTATAGCTGTATTACTCCTTTGCCGGTTATATATGTTGCAAATGCCTCCTTCTAGCCCATAACTTATCTTTTGTCTTTGTTTATATTATCATATATTGCATAGAAGTTTCGGATTTAATGCTATCAAATTAACATTTTATTTTATGATTTCTGCATTTTATACTTTGATTAAGAAATCCTTCCCTATCCCATGATTGTAAAGATATTCTCCTAAAAATATTTTAGATATTTTTGTTTTACATTTTGAATTTTAATTCATCTGAAATTTATTTTTTCAATTAGGTAGAAATAAAATTTCTTTTTATCAAGCTGCCACATATAGTTGGTATATTTCTTCCTTTGTTATCTTTATAATTGTTGTTGGTTTTTCTTACCTTATTATACTGCCTAGTAATTCCAGTACAGTATTAAATAGATGTGTCCTCCACCCTATGCTAAATCTCATTTAATTTGATTACACTAGTAATCAATAATATAGATGTTAACTTTATAGATGAGGTAACTGAAACTTGGGGAAGATAAGTAACCTTTCCAGAATCACACAGCTAGTAAGTAAATAATAAAGTCAGGATTCAAACCCAGGTTTGAGTGACTTCAAAGTGGAATTGCTTATACTGCTTCTTGGTTGCAAGTAACTTGGGTAAAGATATCTCCTTCCTTGCCTGCTCTTGCCCAGATCCTCTATGTCTAATAAGGGAAGAGAATTTTATTGAAGTCATGCCAGAAAAGCACTTCCAGTGTGTCTGAACAAAACTAATAGACTTTGTTTAGTTAGACCTGCCAAAAGCAGATTAAAGAACCTTTAAGTATGAAGTAGTTCTTATTCCAGATGGTATAAGCATTCACTCAGGTAATAAAATCACATCTTGATGGAACTTCAGAAATAAAGAGTAGACCTTCATAGTAAGTTAGCATTCTCAGGAATATTAACAAGAAACTGAAATTTCCTCCCTTCCTTCCTTCTTTCCTTCCTTCCTTCCTTTCTTCCTTCCCAGCCTCTATCCATAAAAGATCTGAGGCAACTTCTGAAGCTCTATCCAAAACAAGATAAAATACCAATTTGGGAAATCAGGGCAAAGAGAAAATAAATATGGCAAAAAAAAAAAATCTTGACTTAGTGTCATTTACTGAGTTTGGCCACAACATAGCTTTAAGCTTCCTAGCAACTGAAGTAAAGAAAACCTGTCCAGCTACACAATTCACAGTGGACATGGCATCAAAATAGAATTGTTGCTAAGGGGTTACACAGTGTTTCCTAATTCTCAGACAGAAAAGAACTTCTGCCATAGCCCTCATGCAGGGACCCTGGGTGATAATGTGGACAGTGCTTCCCAGCATGTTCTAGGTAATGGGGAAGTGTACCTCACCTGGACCCAGTTCCACTACTCAACCCCAAGCTCCTTGATGGAGCAGGCACCATATCTATTTTAGTCCTCATTATATACCATAGCCCAGCACAGTGCCTGACACATAACAAGTGTTCATAGTGTAGTCTTTGAATATATGAATATATTTGTACCGTCCTATATAACAAAGAGCTAATATGCTAATTAGACCAGATGGCAGAATGATCTTCCGGAACAACCTTCCAGGATGACCTTCCGGAACAACTAGTGGGCGGGGGCGGGGCTGCTGCGAGGGCTGAGGCGGCAGCCGGGGCTGCAAGGGCCGAGATCCTTGCGCGAATTTCCTGCATCGGGCCTCTAGTGCATCAATAAAAGCCAATGGCCGGATACAAAATTAACATTTAAGAAATCAATTGTATTTCTTTACACTAGCAATGAACAATTCCAAAATGAAATCAAGAAAACAATTCCATTTATAACATCATCAAAAAGATTAAAATATTTAGAAATAAATTTAACAAAAGAGGTGTAAGACTTATACACTAAAAACTACGGAACATTATTGAGAAGCTAATGGCAAAACATTGGAACAAATTTATTAAAAGCAGTTTTATGTGAAGTAAAAATATTGATATTTTAGTTATGTGGCTTTCTAAAATCAAGGCTTTGACTTGACAAAGACTATAATTTTAAATATTAAGAGGAATACATAGACTAACATACTTTTTATAATTTCTTATGAGTATTACTTTTTTTTCAACCCAAGGTCCTGGTAAGAAGTAACAGCAGAGAATTTGAGGATATATTCTTGGTCAAGAATCTGAAGAATAGATATTGTATATTGCTAATAAATGGTGCTGCTAAGAGCTTTGATGAACCAGAATATATGACACCATAATTTCTTTGTGAATTGGAAAGTGCATATTAGGTAAATTAAAATCATGATTATGCAGGAAATGGGAAACTGCTTCAAATGTTTAGCAACATCTAATTCATATTATGGACTCTCGTGTTACTGATTTCAACCATTGATCTGTATTCTGATATCTGCCTTAAAACATGTATCTGCAGTCATTGACTAATTTTTATCGAGCCCATAAATATGTGCCTGACATTTTTCTAAACAACTTTACTGCTGTTATCTCATGTGATGCCAGAGCTTTATAGAGGCACTGTTCTTATTATCTCCTTTTACAGAAGATGAAACTGGGGCCTAAAGAAGTTCAGCCACTTGCCCAGAATGACAATTGAGCACGTGACAGTGTAAGAAACCAGGCCCAGGCCTGGGAACTGTGCAGCCTGTGCACCTAACCACCCCTTATAAGAGCAAATAAGAGCAAACCCCAGCTTCCTGTGATTGGCTAGAATTGCTTTTTCCTGTTAAGTGTGGTGCATGGATGTACTTTGAGGGCCTTGTTTTGATGTCCTCAGAATGCCACAATTAGGACCACCTTTCCAGAAAGTCTCCTAGAACTTCAGGAATAACCAACTACAGTTTGTATGACATTTGCCAATTGTTGGCCTTAGAAAATACCTTGCTTAAATGGGGCTGGACACAAGTTCCTACCTCACAAAGATTCCCTTTCTGTAAAGGTAACTGGGAGTCTGTAGTTAAGACCTTGGTCTCTAGAGTCAACTATTATGGTTCAAATCCTGGTTTAATAATAGCACCTTCCTCATAGTGTTGTTGGAAGGATCACATGAGACCATCACTTAGAGCACTTAGCACACCATGGGGCGCTTAGAAAGCTTTTAAGGATGGCAGCTGCTAAAACCCTTTTAAAACTGGACCTGGAGGGGGGTGTGCATCTGACAATCAGCAGACATACCTGACCGTTTAGAGCTGAGAGCGGCTTTGTGCTGCAGACTCCTGAAGCTACCTGGAAGCACTCCACCCCAGACTTAAACATTTTCAAATTTATTTTTAACCAAACTTAAAGAAAAGGGATTCCCACAGTGTGAAAGAGGCTGCCATTTCCCAAGAGGGACCGAGGGAAGCTTCTTTTTGTTGGTGGAAGAAATGAGGGAGAGGGTGAGAGTTCAGGGTGAGGGAAAAGCACTGGACCCCCGGCTCTGAGTCTGGGTCCAGGGCCAGCTGTCCTTTCAGCTCCCTGGCCGCTCTTTCTACTTCTACAAAACCAAGGGCTAGACGACAGGCCCTTCCAGTGCTGCTGTTCTGAGAAACCATAAAGCCTCTCTTGAACTCATTGTTTAATGTGAGCCCTTGGCTTTTATGGAGGGGCCTTATAAGTTTGGACCCTTGGAAAGACCTCTCTGTGTCTTTTAGGCAAGTTTCCGGGAAGGCATTGTCCTTCATGTTCCCCAGTGCCCTATATCCCAGCGTATAAATTCCTCTTGAAATTTGGAGCCAGGGAAAAGTTTGTCTCTCGGCTTGATCCCTTACATTTTTGTCTGCTTGGATGACATCTGTGATACCCCCTCAGTGTGTTTCTCTTATTACTCCATTGGCCCAGAAGCTGAGAGCTAAATGCAGTGGTCAGCAATAGTGGCTTCCCTCAGACAACTTGGGTGTCTAAATCCTTCCTAGAGCTGGATGGTGGTGGTGTTTGATTTTATGTACTTTAATATAGAAACCACACCGGATCCCTCTGCGGCATTACACAGGGCAGAAATCATTTGTGCAAAATGACATAGTAAATAAATGCAGTCATAAAGGAATACTCTTCCTCCTCTCAGCTGGGTCCAGCATCTGGCTCCTTCCCCACTCCCAACGGGTCGGAAACAGCAACACCAACTGATATCTAGTCAAGACCCACTCTGAACCCGGCACTGTTCTGAGTCCTTCATATGTGTTTGCTCATTTAACAACTTTGCATTTGGGGATGCTGTTATTACCTTTATTTAGAGATGAGGAAAGTGAGGCTCCGAAAGATTAAATAGCCAGACAAGGTCTCACAGCTTGAGAGACCACCCCCTTCCCTCACTAGTGGTGGACAGGCAGGCCCAAGGTTCACATTAGACTCAAAAGAATGCCTTTAGTTGTGGGAATCCACCTGGCAGAGAGGCCTCGGTCCACCTCAGATTAGCTTGTTTATGTGGATAATTAGTAAGCCAACCACAAACAAATAGACATCAGGAATAAACCCAAGGAGGAGGAAGAGAAAATTGATGACCACAGTAGACAGGCGAAACCTCTCTGGTTTCTATCCTGAGATTGATTCTCAGGCTCACAGTTGATTGGGGGAACCCATGGATTTCAGAGATGTCAACCCATATTTTGGAATGTATGGAATTTGGCCATGGATGGGGGATGGTCCCTGGGGCAGCCCAGGTTCCCCAGACTTAGATCTGGTAGGAGGCCAGTTTGGCTGCTCACCTGATGGGGTTGTAGAAGTGCCCCCCAGTGTTACCTGGCACTCAGTAAGGAACCAGTTGACCTATTTGGCTACAAGCCCCAAGCAGATCCTGCATGTGGGCATCATTAGTGCCTTGTGCTCACTCACTGAATGTAAGAACAGCCACAAATAGGAACAGGATGGGAAATAGTCTTGGCCAGTCATGGCCAGGCTTACCATCCAGGTAAGAGAGACTGGGCTCAGCTGGAATGTATCCCCAGTCAATATACAGATGTCTAAATGTGACCAAATAACACCACAATTTTAAAAAGCACATCCAGAATTTTTACCTCCAAAATGATCTCTTGTTTAGTCAGTAAATAAAAGGTTGATTGAACCTCCCCCTATCCCAAGTAATGTGCCAGGTGCTGGGGGCACCGCAGCAGCAAGCTCATCTGGGCCTGCTGGCCAACACCGCACCATGGATAACTGCAGGCCGTTGCCTCTGTGTGGTCAAGTGTGGTGCTCCGGGAAGCTCTGTCTTTTGCAATCGCTTTGGGTGGCTCTGCCTTTAATCTGGAGATGGTATCACTGCTGGAAAAGCTGCCCTTTAGGAATTGCCTTCAGAGCTAGTCTGGGTCACACAGGAAAATCCATCTCACTATTTTATAGCCACACCTAGCTTGTGACCAAAAATGGTATTGCCTAGCCGGATGACCCACTTTATTCCCCAGACTTGGCTCTGATTGACTTGTCTGTGAGCCAAAATTATATCCAACTTCTAAGGATGGATATTCACCACCACTGAGCATAATCTGGAGAATTTTGAAATAATTTCTCACTTGCTTAAACCCCTATCGTCTTTGGTGCCTCTGTTGTAACACTTAGCCCCATCTCCCTGATGGCAGAATAACCCTCCTCTGCCTCCATATCCCCCACTAGTTTGGGAGCCTTTGGAAGGTAGGACTGTATGTACATACTCTGCAGTGTTCCGAATGGAGTAGATGTGAAAAAAAATGTGTATTTAATAAAATGGAATGTACAGGCTCTGAAAGAGGTTTCCAAAGAGCTGCTCCTGGACTGTGCTGAGTGACAAGGGTGTTGGTGGAACAATGGGCAGTGTAGTATAGGCGATGGATGTGGGCTCTGGAATTGATCAGGGCTGCCTATAATCCCTACTATACACAGATTGTTCATTCTCTCTGAGCCTCTGTTCCCAGTGGAATGGGAATAATACTGCCTCATGAGGACTTTTATAAGGACTAGTGAGAATATTAATGGATTGCTCTAAGCACAGTGCCTATTGCATAGTACACTAAATCAATAAAAGGGAGTTATTATAGTGTTATTTCCTTCCCCACCCCAGGACTTCTGTAACAAAGTACCACAGACTGGGTGGCTATTGTTATTATTATTATTATTATATTAAAGTAAATTCTTATTAATAAAAGGGTATTATAGTGTTATTTCCTTCCCCACCCCAGGACTTCTGTAACAAAGTACCACAGACTGGGTGGCTATTGTTATTATTATTATTATTATTATATTAAAGTAAATTCTTATTAAAATGCATAAATTCTGTTTGTTTGTTTTTAAATCTCACCCAGCATTTACTTCATTTTTAAAAGCATATGTCATAGAAATTTCATGCTGGAAGGAACCCTAGAGCCCATCTAAGTCTAACCTCCTAAATTTACTGAGATCCAGAAAGAGAAGTAGATTAACTAAGTTCATACAACTGGTTCTTGACCCAACTGGGTCAGGCCAGAGCTCCCTTTATGTAGCATTTGATTTTTGTACCAAATTTGGAGATCCCACTTTTCTTCCAAGGGCCTTTGTAAGCAAGTCAGGGGGTCTGGGGCCTAGACCTCCTGGGCAGCAACAGCCAAGGATTTGGCATATGCATTTGGGGAGCTACAAGCACATGCTTCCCACACCTCTATGCAGTAAACTCTGTTGCTTTGCAGTGTGCAGAGCACATGTATGGTGATGTAGTTGTGTAGCTGGTGAAGCCAGCAGGAACCATAACCATAGGTGGTTACAGAGCACAGCAGACAAACCTGGTACCACTACTTACCAACTTACTCACTACTTAACCTCTCTGAGCATCAGTTTCTTTATCTGTAGAACAGGAACAGTAATAGTTCACAGGGTTGTTATGAGGGTTACATGAGATATGCATGCAAGGTGCTTAGCACATAGTAAATCGTTTTTTAAATATCCCATTATGATCAGTAACATCCAAAAACAAATAGTCTACTTCTGGCATCCCCACCAGTCTCAAGCCAACCTCTGATCAATTCTGAAGCCCTACCTGGTCCCTCTCCCAAGTAGGTGCTACTGACAAACCCTTTCCCTTCCTCTAATCCCCTTCTCATCCAGCAACGACATGGCCTCTCAGATCTTTCCATCCCTCCCCAATCAGGGACCATAAGATCCTTGAAGTAATCAATAGCAGTTGCCCATCAGGCTTTCTTATGCCTAGCTGGCATGGCTCTGTGGTTGAGCTTTAACCTATAAATCAGGAGGTCATGGTTTGATTTCTGGTTGGGGCACATGCCCAGGTTGCTGGCTCGATCCCCAGTATGGGATGTGCAGAAGGCAGCCTATCAATGATTCTCTCTCATCATTGATGTTTCTATCTCTCTCTCCCTCTACCTTCCTCTCTGCAATCAATAAAAATTTTTACAGCATTTTTTTTAAGTTATAGAACAAAAAACACTTATGGCTTAAAGAAACACTGCCTCTCCTGGGAGTTGCCTTTACTTGGAAGGCGTTTATGCTCTGGTGCCCTGCAGCATGTCAGACTCCCTCATCCCTGAATTGGTGCCTTCCCCTCCCCCTCCTAGAAACCACTTTTTTGCCCACAAACACACTTTGGGTTCTGTTTGCTACCATTTTTTTCTCGAGTAAAACTATGGGTATTTGAGAAGTTCTGAATTTCTGTTTGGAAAACATGATACTCTTGATAAGACCAGAACAATCCAAATAACCCTAAATGTACAGAAGCCAAATTAATAAAACCCAAGGGTGAATTTTTTTTTCCATCTAGAGAAGTTGTATTTCCCAGCAGTTCTTACAATGCCTGGACTCTGGATCGAGGCCCTTCCTTGATTCTGGATATTACATCATTTTATTTTGGCTAATGTAAACACTCATCACCCTGCGCCATGCAGGGCTTCTCAGCACTGTTGGAGCCTGGGCTTCGCTCCGTGGGTCTTGCTAGTGATTAATGGTTTCAGAAGGAAGTGCTGCAGGAAGAGGCTTTGCGGGAATGGAAGAGGTGAGGCAGCTCCATGTGAGATTCTGCAAAGGGATTAAGATTTGGCACCGGGCTTGGTTTCTGTGCAGCCTCTGAGGCAGAGAGTCTCAGGAGAGGGAAGCAGGCTGTCAGCTGGGGCTTTGCACGCTCTCGGCCCGCCTTGAGGGTTGGTTGGCTCTTCCCTCTCTCTACGGTACCCAATTTTACCTTCTGAAAGGATGGATGCAGATGCTGGAGACTTAAAGGAGGCAAGGTAAGAGTTCCCGTTGCCCAGGAAGTCCCCTGCTGTTCTTAATGCATGGAATCTGGGGATCGTTCCTTTACTCACGCTGCTGTGCAGTGTTATCAAAGACACAATTCCTCTGAGACATTTCACAGAGAGGATCAGGAAAGTTTCTCTCCTAGTTAAGAGAGTTTCTAAAATGTTTTAACCCCAAATGCTTAACGGTAGAGGCGCCAATTTTTCTTTCTTTGAAATCACAGCTGAAAAGAATCCTGAGGGTTTACTAGATGTTTGTTGTTCTTTCTTATATAATAGCCGGTGGTGAGATTACTTCTGTGCATTTTTAATCTACATGATTTTGAAAAGAATCCTGAGGGTTTATTAGATGTTTGTTGTTCTTTCTTATATAATAGCCGGTGGTGGTTAATCAACATCTCATTTAATTAAAACTTTTGTATTCTTCAGAATACTAGATCTTGAGTATCTTTTTATTTGTTTATTTTTTCCTTATCTTTTGGATTTTGTGAATATGATATTGGTCAGGAAGATCCTTAAATATAACTAATTTTAAGGGTAAAAAACTATACTTAGGAGTTCAATGCGATCATATTTGATAGCATCCCTGATTGAAATGAGCTACAGTGTTTTTTTTATGCTTCAAATACACTTTGTTAAAAATTTTCAGTGTAAATATTCATAGTTTGTGGGAAAGGTGATGCAGTCTGTGTGGTTAAGCTATTTGTTCACAAACATGAAGAGAGTATTAGACCTTTGATAAGATAGCTTGGGAAGAGATCAGTGAAACAGTAGTTTTCTGCTCACCACACTCAATTCTAAATTCTGTTCCTATTCTTAAAAAAAAAAATCTAGAGTTAAAAATAACCCAGAATAAAACTTGAAAACTGTTTTGTTTCTCTGTATTTGGCTAACTTCACTGCAAAGTCCTGTGTTTAAGGAATTCAAGCTATGAAGACTACTACTCTTGAAACGGTTCACAATTCTATCCGTGAATTTCTAGAACCCTTTTCAAGAGCATATGATGTTGTATGAGTATTAGGATTACAATTTAAATTAAGTGTTTGTTTGTTCTACAACCCTAGGAGATGGATAACAACCCTAAGCAAGCAACAAGAGAAATCCTATTAGTTTCCTGACACAAGCTCATTTTTCTTGTGTCCAAAGTGTGGAGTTGTCAAAGTGAGGAAAGTGGGTATTTGGTACACCTCATTACAGTGAGGGTGCGTAGCTGTTGTGGCAGTAGATAGATGCAGGGACTCCTGATCCTTACTATT
Source organism: Myotis brandtii (assembly GCF_000412655.1). Lineage (NCBI taxonomy): Eukaryota > Metazoa > Chordata > Mammalia > Chiroptera > Vespertilionidae > Myotis > Myotis brandtii. The sequence continues at coordinate 2,162,851 of NW_005371274.1, forward strand.
TGTTGAAAGTAACTGTTTTTGTTAAATGTAGAAGACTCCAACCCTACAACTTGGGTTGGATGAGAAGAGGTCTGTGCATCCAGTTCTTACTGTTTTTGTCTGTCGAGCCCTTTTAGTTCATGCCATCCTCTCTTTTTAGTTTGGGAAACAGACTGGCTGTAGAGTCTTTTGTATTTTGTATTACTTTAACCTAGCATTTTAGCCACTGTCTTTGCTTTTAGTGGCTAATAATAATGAAGGCTTCCTAGCCGGTTTAGCTCAATGGATAGAGCATCAGCCTGTGGACTGAAGGGTCCCGGATTCGATTCTGGTCAAGGGCACATGCCCGGTTATGAGCTCGATCCCCAGTAGGGGGGCTTGCAGGAGGCAGCCGATCCATGATTCTCTTTCATCATTGATGTTCTATCTCTCTCTCCCTCTCCTTTCCTCTCTGAAATCAATAAAAAAAAAATATTAAAAAAATAATAATGAAGGCTTGAGACTCAATTTGAAAAGACATGAGAGTAGTTGTAATCTTTAGGAAAAGAAAATCATCCAAGGGTTAAAACACGCAAACTCTTAGTTTGCAGAGTCCATTCTTTCTGACTATTGAAGAATCTAGACAAACTATTGTTACAAGTGCTTCCGATAACTGAGCTTTTAAAAAAAATCATTCAGTATAGTGTGGGAATGGTAAAGCTGGTGTTGTCCTGACTTTACTTATTGTCATATTGACATCTTCCTAAGGGATATCCTTAGTTCTCTAATATTTTCAGAAGACAAAAATCAAATCCAATTTTTCAATGCATTACCTTATTCTATCTTCCTCCTCACCTGTCATTTTGCAGAGAGGGGAGATTGTCTAGGTAAACAGTTGAACAACATTGCCATGAGTTATCCTTTCTTTCTTAAAGTGCTCCGGATAAAGATTCATTTCTTTGTTGTTTTTATATCTATCAAAATGGTAAGACATGGGGGTAGCTGAAGAAAATTCAAAATTCAAACGGTACGAAAAGGTAAATAATGAAAAGCCCCCTCCAGGGATTTCAGACACCCAGTCTTTCCTAGGCAATGTCTGAGAGAATTTGGAAGAGGAGTAAACAGTGCTTTCGAACCCTGCCCCATCCCTTATCAAACTTCAGTGTGCATAAGCAACGGCTGCTGCCTTGGTTAAAACACAGCTTCCTGGGCTCCACCCCAGAGATTCTGACTCTGGAAGGCAGAGGCCAGGCCCTTGAATTTGCACTTCTAGCAGTTTCCCAGGTGCTGATGCTGTGCTATGGGGACCACACTTTGAATGGCACCGGTTTAAAGTGAAGGCCTCCTTCTTCTGCCTGTGTTTTCTTCACTTTTCCATCTCCAGTTTTCAGAATGGCTTCTGCTGAAATTAATAGCCACAGTAACCCACTGGGAGAAAGCTGCGGGAGCAAATAAATTCCGTATCTGTAATTAGAACTTGGGTGGAGAGGGAGGTGGTGATGGGGGAAGATAATCTGTGTGAATAACTATGGCATGTGGTACACACGCACTCGGCGGCAAGGGGCATTGCCTTACAGTTGGGTCATTGTAAATTCTAACCTCAGTTACAATCTGAAATGACTCCATCAGCTAAAGTGAGCACAGCCTCCATTAGAAATCTCTTTTTATAGGTTGTAATTTTGAAATCATTTACACTAATTATGTACATACACATGCTGGAAAAATGACCTTGTCTCTGCCCCCTTCACCTCTGTTTCCTCACGGGTATCACCACATCTGCTTTGTCCTGTAACAAGTGACACACGTGGATCTAATTGACACAAATGAACACAGATGACACTTTGGTATTGGGCAGAGTGTTTTCCATGAGACCAGTCCAAGCTGAAAGTAGGTTTGTTCTCATTGATTTATTGGCTCAATAAATGTTTATTGGGGGCTTTATGTGCCACCCACTGCCAGGCCCTGTGATACAGCAGTGAGTTATATGGATGTGGTTTCTACCTGTATGAAGCTTTGGGTATAATAGAGATTCTTGGACAAGGGGGTGAGTGGCCCAGCACAGGATGGAGAAGGGAGAGAAAGGGAAGACCAGGATATATGACACACGTGATAGGTGCATATGTGCTGGTTGTATGGATGGAACCCTTCCAGTTCATGTTGAGTTGAAGTTACTCAGTGCAAGTCATAATATTAAGAATATAGGGACCCAGAGAGTAAATCACAGTTCTTGCCCTCAAGGAGTTAGCCCTTCAGAGGCAGGTAATACAACTTTAACAGTCCAGTAGTGTGCCATTCCGAGAGCTTCCCCATTCACTGTGGTCCCTGGTGCCCACAGGGACAGCATGACATGGGTTAGATAATAAAATATAAGCATTGTCTCTGGCACTCACTTCTGTCACTTCCCAAAGGAGCTGTTACAGCAAGAACAAAAGATGAAACATCTATTGTGTTTTATGTACTGTTCATTTTAAACCCTGACATGTTTGATCACAAGATGCCAGTTGAATGCAGACTGCTTAGACAGCTAATACTAATAATTTTCATGTCTTCATCTGCAACATAAGCACATACAGAGAAGCAGCAGGGGTGTGTGTGTGGGGGGCGGGTGAGGGGTTTTGCCAGAGGCTCTGTATGTTCAGTGATTTCTCCACTGGGGTCGATCCAGCTTAGGAATCCATTGGGGTCATCAAATTGCACCCATGAGGAAAGAACTGTAGCAGCTCCTGCTTAGACAGGTAAGGACACAGGGAAGCCTTGGGGCATTCCAGAAAAGTGACTCCATTTTTGCAACAGTTGGCAGAGGGAGTTGTTATACAGTAGCACTAATTGGATTATCTAGTGTAGTGGTCGCCAACCGGTGGTCTGTGGACCACTGGTGGTCCATGAGGTCCGAAAGGTTGGTGACCGCAGATGTAGTGCAAATAATGAGAAGTAGGAAATCAATAGGATGAGAGCTGTTGCGTGCATGTCCAGCTCTCCCCTTTGGTCCCTGTACTACAGCTTGGGAGCACAAAATAGGAAGGTTCTGAGGGCAGCTGAGAAAGTGGTTGAAGGTCAGAACCTTTTGTGGTCATTATATATATAATGACCTGTATATAATACATTTTGTATACACACACATAGCTATAGTACATAGCACCGTGAGATAGGTGGGATTTGAGGGTCCTAGGGAGAGCAGAGGACAGGGCTGTTGAGTTTTTCAGGAATCAAAGACTCTCATAAAACAGCTGGCAAAGAAGGGTAAAAAATAAAATAGATTATCAAAGTAGTGGAGAAATACAAGGAGACTCAACATAAAAAAGGCTATCAGGAAATACCCAGTGGGTAGAAATAGCCAACAGTTGATGAAAATATGGCAGTAGAAAGGGGTTATGGGCCACCTAACTTGGATAATGAGATTGAGCTGGAATCTGGAACAGGACTGGCCGAGCTAAAAAATCAGGCCAGTTAGTAATAATGAGGGTGTTTACTAGCTTGTTGATTGGCAAAATACCTCCCTGGGATGAATTAGGACAAATGATCATTTCCTGTGCTAATGATTTAATGGAGAAAATGAAGAGAAGCCCCACAGAAGGTGCAGGGATTATCTGTGTGTAACCTCTGTAATTTAATGACCCTAATAAGTTTAACAATCTGGTGCAAGAATAGAAGACCAAGATAATATATACATGACAGGAGAACTAAGAAAAACATGAATAGTAATTATGAAAAAAATTGTCAATAAACCTCAAGAATCTTGCCAACTAATTTTTAAAAAAACATTACCAAAGACTTTTGGGGAAAGCATTTTGGAAGGTGGGATTGAGAAGAACTAGCTTCCTTTTCCTACCCAACCTTCTTTGGTCAAGATGATAAGATGATTCTCAGAGGGAGGGGGTGGGGGGAGAAGTGGGAACTTATATACATATATGCATAACCCTTGGACACAGACAATAGTATGATGAAGGCCTGGGGGGCCCACGGAGGAGGAAAGAGGAGAAAAGGGTCAATGGGAGGGAGGGGGAGGGAACATCTGTAATACTTTCAACAACAAAGATAAATTAAAATCTGAAAAGAATAAAAAACCATTTGCAAAACACTTACTTTGTCCCAGGCATGGGACAAAGCACTCTATGTCCTTATTTCATTTGACCCTCATAGCCCTGGAGGTTGGGATAATAATTGCTATGTACACATGCAGCTCAAAAAGGATTGCTTAAGGCAAAGACACATTCACAGAAAGAGACATCTTCAGAAAAAAAACAGAAAGTTAATTCAGTTAAAAACAGGGGGAATCCACCTCGGAAACCCAGGAAAAGGATCTACATATAATTTAAGGGGCATTCTATAAGGATCGGACATTAAAAACATTTACAGATGATCAGGACACTCCTTTAGCTAACTGCATAATAAATTGTTTGCATTGATCTTTTCAGAAAAAGTTATCAAAATGAATATTACTCTTAAATCATCCTTAGAAGCAGAGGTACTAGATCAAATAGTAACAGATCACAGAATTTTCTAGACCTAGTTGACAAACGGGATGTAGATAAATCATGGGGACAGCTTGGCATTCATCCAAGAGTTCTAAAGGAATTCAAGGGTGAAGTCATGGGGCTGTTGTTTAAAGCGGCTAACTTTTAGCTTCAAAAATCCCGCAACCCCCTAAAACCTTCGTTGTCTGGTAAAGTTGCCCAGCTTCATGTCTGCACTATGCTATTTGAACATAAATTATAACATATACATGAAATGCAATAATACATCCAATAAGAAAACATGTTTTTTAGACAGCAGTGATTTTGAATTCCCAAACCCTGTTGTGTCACAGTCTTGAAAGTCTTTGTGAGCATTTCATTTTTGAAATTGCTGAGAATTAACCCAGCCCTTGTACGATCGTGTAAAATACGCTTATAATTATTCATGTGAACTCAGTAGCAAAAGCACAAAGAAACTAATGGGCAGTGACTCAGTTTTTTGAGAAGGTATTCATCATACAGTGTTGCTTCAGTAAAAGGAAGAGAAGATTCCTGCAGCCTTGGAAACAGACGCTCACTGCCCAATAATTAAATAAAAGGCATGTGGAGGATTTGAAAACTAATCAGCTTTGAGCTTCTAACTGCAGTCAGTCCAGCTGCCCCATTTGCCTGGTGGTCTGGCCCTGCTCCCAGCTGGCTCAGGCCTTTTCCCTTCCCGAGGTCTTGACTTCATCGAGCCCTGCCTGATCAACTAGTCCAGATGCCCTATTCCCTGCCTTGCTGTAGGTAGCCCTGTGCTCTATCACCATGGCCTGCAGCGCATAGAGCAGGAATAGAATGGGGTGAGGATGGAGTGGGGTGCAGTCAGCATGGAACTGTTAAGTGAGCAGAGAGACCAGTGCAAGGAGTTGGTCAGGGTCAAAGCAAATTGGTGTGAAGGTCAGTCAGTCAGTTAACAGGTCTTTTTTTGAGTACAGAGCATGTGCTAGGCATTGTATACTGAGGGTATAGATGTGAATGAGAGAGAGAGCCATTGTGAGAAAGATACACAAGTAACAGTTACACTAGAGAAGGGTTTTCAGCCTCAGCACTGGTGACAATTTAGGCTGGATAATTTGTGGTTATAGGTTTGTCCTGTGCATTGCAGTATATTTAGCAACATCCCTGACCTCTACTCACTAAATACCGGTAGCATCCTCTCACACACACCATTGCAACAACCAGAAGTCTCCGGACATTGCCAAATTCCCCTGGAGGCAAAATCGTCCAGGTTAATCATCACTGAAGTAGGGTATGATAAGCGCCTGAATGGAGAAAGAACAGGCCATTATGGGAACTCCTGGTAGGTCTCCTGGCAGGGAGGGGAGACTTCCTAGAGGAAGTCCTATCTAAGAGGAGAGTAGCCCCCGGTGAAGGTTTGGAAGAGACAGGTGGGTCAGGAAGGGAAGTACTTGAGAGTGAGGGAATAGCCAGACCTGGAGACCAGGGGGAGCCAATATTTACTCATGGGTGAAGGACATGCTTTCAGTGTACAGCTTGATCAGTCCCCAAGGGGCAGCGTTCACACCCAGGGTCCGCCAGCAGGTTAACACCTTTGGATGCTGAGCTTGTGCACAAGTAGCTGGCACCAGATGAGGAGCAACATTGATTTAGAGCTGCTTCCCCTGGTGGTTGCAGGTACAAGGGGAAGAAATGGGCATCCAATCATTGTCTCGGTGTGTTTTCCATAGAAGTAGAATTCTGACTAATGGCCCCTTTCAGGTCTAATGTCCACTTTTGATTAGCTAAGTCTAATCGAATTAGAGCAAGATTCAAAACTTGTTAGCAAAAAACTTCTCATGTGGCTCCCCTAGGAATTGCTTCCAATTGCTAGGAACTTCAGACTGTTTCAGCAACTGCTAAACAAAGAATACATTTTAATGACCTTTAAAATGCCTCTCTCTTCTCTCTACTCCCTCTATAACAGACTCTTTTTCTAGAGAGACTGGTTTTTATTTATGCCAATAGAGGCCTGTGTGCCCCATGCTGGGTCTGTCTTGGATCACACAAAGATGAGTACACTGGGGGAAGATGCATTCGGTGTCTTTGTTTTGGAGGTAACCCCTGTGCAGCTCACCTCTCCTGTGGACTCCTTAATCACCACTGTACCTCGTGGGAGCCTCCATTCCTTAATAATAACTGCCACTGAGCACTTGCTGTGCGCCACAACTATAAGGCTGTGTAGCAGAGGAGAGAGGCACTAGAAGTGGGAGAAAGGGTAATAATCAGGTCTGGCATCATCCAGACCCACCATTCGTGGGTGGTATCATCCTCATTTACAGATAAGTAGCAGGCCTGATTTCACACAGCTCCTAAGGGTACAGGTAGGATTTGAGTCCCTGTTAGATTCTGAGCCCGTGTTCCTTCCACATATGTATTCTGGAGAAACCACCCAGGCCTGCAGGCCTTGTTGTGGCCCAGCTCCCATGCCATTAGGACTGGCTGGTCAGGGCCTTCACAGGCTGCCAGGCAAATCTGGACTCGAGTGCCCCCCAGGACTGAGAGTGAGGCTGTCATTTCCAACTGTTGTTGGGCTTCTTGTGATCCAGATTCAGCCTCAGTTGGGCCATTGCTTCATTGCTTCATTCACAGATTGCTGAGATGGCTTCACAAGCCGGGACCCTGTTCTCTTCACCCTCCCAGCGGTCCTGCTGCCTGCTCCCAGGGGCAGTGTGGAATGATGCTGACGACTCCGGGACCAGGATTTAGGAGACCTAGATTCTAGGTACCCCTACCTTTCCCTTGCTGTTTGGCCTTCAGTGTGTTGCTTATCCAGCCAACTCATTTGCGAAATGATGAGCCAACCATAAACCCTATCTTGTTGTCTCCACTGGTTGCCCTGGATATGGAATAACATGGTGGTTATAATTGCAGAGTGAAAAGAAGCATAACTTACCCTTGTCAGGAGGTACTGTGTTAGCAATAGGAGGAACAAATTTCCATCAAATTGGCTAATAGTAGGGACTTAATACATGTGTATTGAACACAAGAATGAAAGAGACTCCATCAGGAGGTGAATTCCACAAAGGAACTTCATATTAGTGAATCTGATTTTCTAGTCAGGCAAGCAGCTGGGACTTAAAATAAAGAGGAAGCTCTCTGAATACTCAGGCACATAACACTTCAGGCACAAGGCATTATGACTTCTGTAAAAGAAAGTACCAAGGAGATTGTAACTGGCAGGATCCCATCAATTACCCAGCCACCCCTCCTTTGACAGATGATGAAACTGAGGATCAGAGACATTGGTGGCATGATCAAGTTCAGATGAGGTCAGAGGTAAACTAAGATTACTTGACCTATATAGACTGTGTATGTGGGGAAAGGGAAACCCTAGAATATCTTTTCTTTGGATTTTCAAATAACCTTTGATCAGGTTGTGTAACAAAAGTTCTTGAAGATTTAGCCATCGTGGGCTTGGGGTAGGCAAGATTGGGACCTATGGGGAAGAGAGCACTTCATAGCTAGTTATACTTTCAGGGAAAAGTGAAAGTGATTTTTCCCCCACAGTACTTATTCATTCACGAATCTAATCATTCATTCAACCAATTCGTACTCACCAGCTACAACTGTGTGCCATGCACTGAGCTAAGTGCTAGGATGTAGCGGGGGACAGACACTCCCTGACCCAATGAGCTTCCAATCTAGTTGTAACCAGACTTATTCCAAAGTGGCCAGAGAAGGCAGACAGTGAGCTGCTAAGGGTAATAAGATGGACCTCAACCATAAGAACTCCAGAGAGGGCCATGTAAGTGGACCGGGACAGAACAGATGGGTTCCAAAGTGAGCCATTCCATGTAAAAGCATCAAGTATGGCCATCTCAAATTTTGGAAAAGCCAAGAGTTTGCACAGAAAGGGGAAAGTTCAAAGGGTGGAGACCTGCTAGGAGGCCAACGCAGCAATCCGAGTGTGAGGGGCTGAGGCTTCAGACAGGGCTGGAGCAGTCAGAATGGAGAGGAAGGTTGTCCATCTGAGTCATGTTGCAAAGTACCATTGGCTGCCTGGCCGAGGGGATGAAGGGAGAAAAGAGGCAAAGGTGGTGCTGAGGTTTCTACCCAAAGGAGATGGTAGCAATGGCAGTGCTGGGAGAGCAGAGACAGTTGGTATGGTGGGAGGTGACAAGGTCAGTTCAGAGCAGGCTGATTGGGAAGGGGTGGCAGCATGGTCCAGATGAGCTGTCATCACAACAGGTGCTTAAACTCCCTTGGATGAATACACCTGGGACCTTAGGAAGAGGATGACTTTTCATGTCATCGAGGAATCTGAACTCTCTAGGAAGAACAGTGGTTGTAGAACAAAACAGAAGATTGCTGGAGATTCACCATTCATTCTTTGTTTAAAATAACTTCTTATCGTTTAATTTTCAAACAAACACAGAAATATTGACGATAGTATAATGAACCCACATGTGCCTGTAACCTTGCTTTATCATTATGTAACATTTGCTAATATTGTTTCATCAATATCCTCCCAGGAGTATTGTTTCTTCCTGCTGACAGTTTAAAGTAAATCCCAGATTTATACCATTTCATCCATAAATATTTCATTATATAATTTTTTTTACAGATGAAGGCTTTTAAAAAACAACTACAATATTATCATACTAAACTAATAATAGCTCCAAATTATTATTCAATAACAACCCTATATTCAAAATTTCCTAATTGTACCCAAAATGGCTTTTAAAATTTGGGTTTTTGGAATCAGGTCTAAATATTACCTTTGATAGCTATGCTTCTTGGGTCTTTTCATCCCTCTCTTTTTGGACACCATTTATTATTGAAGAAACTGTGGTGATTGTCCAGTAGAACATTCAGTCTTTTTAAAAGCACCTTGAATTACTATTTAAGAGTTACTTCTTAGAGGCACCATGGGCGGAAAGTTGTTGGGTAACCCTGGAATCACGTTGAATCCTTCTGTCTTAGGAGCCTCCATCGTCATGACTGGTACTGTTCATGGTTTTGAGGAGCGAGTGGGCTTCCAAGCTGAGCAAGGGCATCATGTATTTCCTTTAACCGTGGGGTGTTGGGAACACAGCATGTGTGATGCTGTGCAGACTATTTAGGAAACACACGTGGAAGTGCCTTTGCTTGGCTGAGGAGCTTGTCACTCAGTTGGAAGGAAGATGATTACGTGAAACTAACAGATTAACATGGGTAGCCTGCTGTTGGAAGGTCAAGGCTTGGCTCAGCCCTCACCCTTGACACTTAACAGCTGCATGATCCTGAACAAGTCACTTCACCTTTCTGAACCTAATTCTTTATCTTTAATATAGGGACAATAAACTACATACTTCAGGAGTATATGAAAAGCAGGCCCTGGAGTAAGACAATAGGGAGTGGACTTGAGCTGTTTGTTTCTAATAGCATTAAGTACTCTCAGTCACTGGGCACTCTACTCTTTGCCAGTCCTGTGCTCAACCCTTCATGTACACAACCTCATATTAGGCCTCTCAGCAACCCCATTTTATAGATCACAAACCTGAGGCTTAGAGAAGCAGTTGGTGCACATTTACCTCCTTAGTGAACTGGGATTGAACCCAGGCAGACTAATAACAAAGCTTGCACTTTACACTGTTCGGATATATTACTTTCTTCAAATAGATTCATCAAGGCTCAATGTCCTTTTTGTAAAGAGGGAGATATATTTTATGGAATTTTCATGAAAGTTAAATACAAAAAATACATTCAGCAAATAGCTAATGCTCAAAAATATTTATTTTCATGTTTGATACGATGAAATAAATTGTTATACCAGTGGTTGGACTGTGAAATATTACCTTTTGCAGAGACATCCATAAACATAATAGAAGTATGGAAAGCAAGAAGTTAACTTGGGTTGAAGTCTTTATGGCGAGGGAGGAGGCAGATAGGACCCAGTGTATATTTGATCATCCCAGGAGGTAAAGATTCATTCCAGGAGTGGGGAGCAGCCCAAGCAGGAGACTGGACAGAAAGGAGTGTTGGAAATACCCGATTTAAACTTTCTAGTTGTCCTATTAGTACAAGGAGTGTTTGGATGGTTCAGGAAACACACCTGTGTACCCTGACTGCTTTATGAAGACACTGAGGGAAATTACAAAGACTCTGGTGCTCTGGGTGGGTGTCAGCACACCTCAGACCTGGCTGTCTGGGATCTCAGTGAGTTAGTGAGCTTTCCATTTCCTGTTTCTTCCGAGGTGAAATGCAGATCCTGAAGGACTTACATCTTAGGGTTGTTTGGGTGGGTACATGAGATAATGTGTGGAAAGAACCCAGAGAAGTTGACTCCCAGAGTTATTTCATTCCCACCTCCATATCACCTTTCTGCCTCTATCGGAGTCCAGTCTTCTTTCTCCCCGCTCACCCTGAAGGGTAGCCAGGATTCTGGGTCACCCTGGGTCAAAGGCCAGGCTACTTAAGCAACAGGGTGAGGGTGTTCTCAAAGGCTTATTCCTTTCTGCAGAATCAGGGCCCTAGGTAAGAACAGGTATGAATCAAGAAGAGGGGCTTTGGGTGTGTTCATCTGGACCTGGTTAATTGCTTTGCTCATTACATACTTGGGTAAGAAGTTTATTCCCACATTTTTTTTTTTAATTTAAAAGGAGGGCTTTTTCCTTGGAACTCTTTTCTATTCTTCAAGGCTCAGCCCCTGAGTCTTTGCAAGTAGGAGAGATTTTAAAGGTCACTAACACTTTGGCGTAAGTTAATTGTGTCTGCTCTGCCTTCATGCTGCTGCATGCAGACCTCTAGGGAAGATGGATGCAAACAGGTCTGTTGCAAGACTAGTGAGCAATATCTAGCTTAGAGAGAAGGTATACAAGGTGGGAAAACACAGGAGGAATTGGAGGCTCAGATGGGCTTTCTGGGGAAAGCACCTAGAAAATGAATGTGACATGGTCAGAGAAGAAAGGGAGAGAGGATTGAGCCTATGATGGATTTGGGACACCTGAGGGGACCTATTTCTGCAGAGCTGCCAAGCTCCTCAGATCCCTCTGTAGAAGGAAATGGAAGTCATTGCCTTTATTACCTGGGCCTGGTTTACCAAGGAAATGGGGCATGTGACAGGCTGAGGGGAGAAGGAGCACTTCCTAGAAGCCCACGGTCTGCTAGCTCTCTCCCCATTACCTCAGCACTGTGTGACCACCACCAAGGTCGCCCCTAGGGACCTCAGTGTTTTCATGAATGGAAGGAGGACTCCACCAGTTCCTTTCAGTTCTTCGGTTCCATGGTGCTCTGAAATTATTTTTAAAGCTGAGAAAAAAAAAATTGAGTAGCTACTGAAAACAGATTTCAGTCCTTATTAGGTTGCAAAATGGGAACAGAAACAGAACCTCGTATTGAGAAAGAATCCAAAGAAACATTTGAGAAGAGACATCTTTGATATTGAGTAGATAAAGGCTCCATGGCAATTCACATCCATTCTGAGCTCGAATTACCTAAAAACAAGAGATGAATCTCAGGAGAAACCCGAGGAAGAAGAGAAAAACTCTCTTCAGAAGCAAATGGGCATTTGAAAACAAGTGACTGAGGGTCTCCCTGGGGTGAGGTGAGTTACCTGGTAATATGGTGGCCAGAGGCAGACAAAGAGGAAGTTCGGGTGATGGCAGGGGCAGACATGCTCCAGAGAGGTTGAGCTCTCAAGAGGGCCGGCTTGTGCTTGCTTGGAGGGAGGTGCAGGCAGACATGGGCGCAGGGAAGATGGCACTCCCTGCTGTGTGTGCAGGCAGTGGAGGGGTCTGGCCCAAGAAGTCAGAAGTCTGTTTACAGAACTGAGTGAGTGCCATAGGGGCAGGGCAGGACTGGCATCTGACATGTGGTGGTGGTGGTAGTGGTGGTGGTAGTGGTGGTGGTAGTGGTGGTGGTAGTGGTGGTGGTAGTGGTGGTGGTAGTGGTGGTGGTAGTGGTGGTGGTGGTGGTGGTGGTGATGGTGTGTGTGTGTGTGTGTGTGTGTATGCATGTGTGTGGGGGGGGGGTGAGTACGAGAGGTTGGTGTGGGGCACATACTTGGAGTTGCCTGGGATTCTCTGAGACCATGGGTCAGAATTCCTTAGGAAACTAGATGAGTGGGACCGAAGCTGAGCAGCTTTCTGCTCTGCCTACCACAGAGAAGTCAGATTCTGACAAGGAATCCAAGAAAGGACAGGAGAATGGGTTCTCTCTCCAGCGGCATTAGAATATGAGCCCGGCAGAATCAGGCAGCAGCAGCATCTTCCTCATTATCATCTTCACATTCACAGCAGTAGCAACAATGAGCAGCATCTGTTACGGGCCAAACATTAGCTAGGCCCATTATCGACATACTTTCCAAACCTCACAACAACCCATCAACAGGCATCATTTTTATTATCCCCATTTTACCCATTTTTCCTCCAATGAGGAAATGGAGTCTTGATAAGTTGAGCCTCAAAACTAGTGAGTTGCAAAGATGAGACTTCACACCCAAGTTTACCTCATTCTCTTTCATGAAACACAATAGGAATTGTTTTTCAGGCTCAAGCAGTTGTACCAGTTTGCCATGCTCCCAGTAATATAAAAGATAAGCAATGTTGTTCTTAAATTCTTTTTTAATAATGGTAAAAATTGATGTGTTTATATTCCTATGATTTGCATTTTCTTGATAACTAGTGAAGGGTACAATGTATATACTGTTCATCCTCCTGGGTGAACTGCCTTCCTGTTTTCTTGCCCATTGCTAGCCCTGGCATGTCTCAAGTGAAGACAGTACAGTCGGGGAATTTAAATCACCTGTGCAAGGTCACATAGCTAGTGATTGGAAGGGCCAAGGCCAGAACTCCCACTCTGATTCTCCTTGCTGACTCTTCCACCCTGCTGCCCTGGACTGAGCTCCCAGCACCCTCACACACTGAAGCCCCAATCATCCCGGGTTGTCCAGGGAAAAGAAAGAACAGGACAGGCAGCTCCCTGACGAAAGCATCCTGACATAAATTCTTCCTGACAAAAAGCCCTGGAATCCCTTCTGATGAATAGTAGGCAGCTACTCACACACACATTAAAATAGCTGGTTTGTTCTGAAATTTAAAAAAGGAGAGGGAAGAGGAGGGGAGAAGAACAACAATGGAGGAGGCAGATGGCATATTTTCAAAGAGTTCTCACTGGGGATTTTAAAAGCTAATATAAAAACCAGCTAATAAACTGCCCATCACAATCCAAAGACGAATAACCCTAAGATCTCACAGGGCACTTGAGGACAAGAGTAGCTATTATTTAATGAGCACTGACTGTCAGGCATCATACTAAGTGCTTCTTGAGTATTCTCATTTGTTGCTCACAGGCACCTGATAAGATAGATATTGTTGTTATCATTATCACCATTTTACAGATAGGCAAACTGAGGCTTAGAGAGGTTCGGGTATTTTTTCAAGGTCACCAGATAATAAGTGGCAAAGCTGGTGTTTGAACATAGGGTCTGAGTCCAGTATTTGTGCTCTTAATTTCTTATGCTACAGCAGAGTGGCAGCAGCCTGCAAGGGTCATTGTTATGAAAATAAATCATACCAGCCACTTAGAATTATAGGTCTTCATCTAGAAAAGAGCACCCAAGAGACCACTTGTCAAGTTCTAGTAATTGAGGCTCAAGAAATTAGGTTACTTGTTCTAGATCACAAGTCTAAGTGTTGTTGCTGAAATGACGCAGACTCAGACACTGAAGCACCATGCCTCCACACACGCACACACAAATACAACTCAACCCCTCATACACCAGAATATCTCAGAATAAAATGGGTTCAAATAACGCAAGCAAACGGTTGAAATTACAGACTCTGCAGCTGGAAGGAAGGCACCCATGCCAGAGCATTCTAATTTCATCTCTACCAACAAACTCATATCTCCTTTTTAAAGAGAAGTGTCATTTTTATTTCAGCAATCCAGGCAAGAGGTTTTTCCATGTAAATTCCTCCCAGCCTTTTCTAAGTAAAAATGGAGAACAGCTGATCCTTGCCTTGTCTAACATATGGTTGTCCCTGGTACTTTTAAGTGAGGAGGATGAGCAGAGAGGAAGTATCCTTTAAGAGAATCAATCTGTGACTGCCCTCAGCTGCCTTGTGTTGCCTGTAGCAACTAAGATTTATTTTATAAACACACATATAGTGCTTACTGTACAGCGGACACTGTGCAAAGCAATGTAGAAATAGCAACATTCTCACCACAACACTATGAAGGGGAAACTGAGTCAGAAAGGAGCTCAGTAACTTGGCCTTAAGTCACTTAGTGGCAGAGCTGGGATCAGAGCTCAGGGAGCCTGGCTTCAGTGCCCGTTACTCGTGGGTGCAAGAAAGTTACCATTGCTTCTAACATAGAGTTGATTATCTTCATGCAGGGCTTTTCTCACACACAAGAGTAAGCCTGAAGTTCATGCATTCCATGACCCGGAGGGGAGGGAGAAAGATCCAAACTCCAACAAGCAATGGGAAAAATGGGAAATGAGTCAGTCTTATTTATTTTGGTGATTTATTTTGTGAGAGCGATTCGTTAAGTGAATGAACAAATGAAAGGTGAGCTTTTTGTGGCTTCTCTTTGCCACTTGGATAGTCCATGATTTCTTTCTCTTGGTATTCTAAGCCATCTAATTTAAATACCCACAAGTCCAGATATGATTTATAATTGGCCTCCCGTCCCTGTCTGCCTCTGGCACAGTGAACTTGACTGCATTTCACCCCTTGTGCATTTGACCTTTTACTCTAAAAATAAGGGCCAGATGAATGTTCATGTTCTTTATGGAACAGATGATGGTTATACTGGACGAGTGTGGTTTATGCTTTAGAACAGCTGCATGTATGGAAGGCAATTATTTGAGTAACCCATTTTCAGGTCTTGACACATACATTTGGCTAAAAATTCAATATGCACCTTCTCAAAAAGGATATGAATGTAAATAATCTTCTCATACATTATCCTGCACATCTGAATCCTATGCTTAGTGGTTTCTCTTTGACTCTACTGTGTAATACGTTGGTAATGGGAAAGGAAGTCCCATTCATTCTTCTCTTTGTGATGACATGAAAAATACAGGACATTAGAGCTGACAGAGCCCTGGAGATCATCAAGAGTGACGCTCTTATTCTTTAGGAAAAATCTGAGATCCAGAGAAGTTTGGTTCTTCATGGCTCCTCGGGTCATTGGTCGAGAACATGGGACTAACCTCACGTCACCTGACTGCAGGCCCATTGAGTTGGCTGATGTTGGGATGAAGTCTAAAAGCTAGTGGTCCGAGGTTCTCTGCCAGAAGCCCACACACTGAGCCACCTGACCTACACTAGGGACCTCCCATCTGTTATCTCAGACCTTAGACACCTTGTCCAGGCTTCAGGCCTGAATTCCCCGTCATGTATCAGGCCCTCAGCCCCCTAATAATGCAATGGCCTTCTGACTGACAGCCCCTCAGTCTTCCTGATCATCTTCCCCCAAACACATACACACAAAAACACTTTTAAGATGCACATTCATCATACCCCCCAAAACCTAGTCTTGATTACATTGGTACTTTTCTAAAATTCTGTTTTCCACTCCATTCACTGATATGTCCCAGCTATCTGAAACAGTGCCTGGCACTTAGAAGGCACTCAGTAATATTTGTTGAATGAATAAATGACTCCTCATTTCCTACTGAATAAATTAATTCTTACTCCTTAGCCTGGTGTTCAAGGCCCTTTATCATCTAGCACTAATCTTTTCCCACTTTTCCCCTTCTATCCTCTGGTAATTCAAACAAACTAAAACAAATTATTCTCTTTTTATGTGCTTACTATATGCCAGGCCTTTTCTCACCTCTTTATGTGTACTAACTCATTTAAATGGCACAACAACTTTATGAGGTTGGCACTATCATTATTATCATTTTATACGGAGTCACAGGGTGATTAAGTTGCCTGCCACTTCTAGGACAAGGCAGAGCTGGTATTCAGAGTCAGGTAGTATGATTTCAAAGCCCATGCATATGACCACCATGCTATATAGCTAGCTCTCCTATTTATTTATTTATTTATTTATTTCTCACCAGAGAATATGTTTATTGATTTGAGCCCCCAACCTCTCCCCCGCCACACACTCATGCTCTCATCCCCCTGTTGTCTGTGTCCATTGGTTTGGCTTATATGCATGCATACAAGTCCTTTGGTTGATCTCTCAACAATCTAGAAGTACCTAAAGTAAAAAGTGACAGTCTCCACCTCTCCAAAAAAAAATTTAACATGATCCATGTGTAACCTTCCAGAGGGCTTGCTTATGGTTATGTGAATATTTCTATAATTTTGAAAACTAAAGTTGCCTCATATTATACGTATTATAACTTAACTTTTTCATTGATGTACTTTTTAGATTTTTCCCTCAGTAACTATTTCTGTAATATCTGCTTGAATAATTTATTTAATAATATTTCTTTTGGGTCTTTTTAATAACAGTTTGTATGGATGCCAATTTTCTCTTAAAAATAGGAACTCTCTGGGCCACCGTTTGTAAATAGAAGGCACTTTTATTATAAGTTTTATCATGAGATCATTCACATTGATAGCACAAGCGAATAAAGATATATGTTTTAGGAGAATCCACCAGTGTTTCAAAACTTCTTCCTCTCAGTCCCAGTCTGACTTCTAACATGCAGTGGATGAATGCCTTTTCCATGGAAGAAGAGAGTTCATTTTTCATGATCAATCATTTCTTTAGTGTTAATTTCAAGGGGCTATGTCCTGGTATGGCTGTCCAAGTTGAGGTGTCTCCACCTGGGGAAGCTGGTGGTCCACCCTTAACCCATGTGTGATGGGTCCAACCTTGTTCTGCCATCCAAACAGTGGTCTCAGTTTTAAGCAAGACAAGGCATGGTCCTTCCCAAGAGGGTTCTAACTTGTTTTCCCTCCAGGTCTTGACCAGAGCATAGTCTCTGGGTCAATGGCGATGAGCTAGGAACTCAAGAGGAAGGCCTTGGGCCAGGAGGCCTTCTTAATCTTGGCACATGCATGAGGTTACCTGATTGCTGTGATTCTTGCTTGCTTGGGCCCTTCCCACGTTGCTGGCTGACTCTTGATCCCAAGCTTGTAGTCGGCCCGAGGAGTAATGGCCATCCCTCCTCACCTAGGCCACAGCAACTTGGCAGCAGGAAGCACCTCCTCAGGAGAGGGGTTCAATGCCCCCTCCCCCCCCCCCAGTGACTAATGGAATCCCAGATGAGCCCAAAAATTGTTAGAAATAAGGCAAGCCCCAAAACCAGGGGTCCTGGTCGAACACAAAGGATACTCTACTCAGGAGCCAGACAGCAAGGCAAATATCTTTACTCCTGCAGGAAGGTGCACAGGGACAGAGTCTGGCAGCACGCACCTACATTTTTTAATATGAGTATATATACTGCTACCTCATTTTCCTTTCACTGTCTGTCTAGTATTTCATTGTATGGATACGCCATAATCCTCCTATCTAATAAAAGAGTAATGTGCAAATTGACCATCACTCCAACACATAAGATGGCTGCCCCCATGTGGACACAAGATGGCCGGCAGGGAAGGGCAGTTATGGGCAATCAGACCAGCAGGGGAGGGCAGTTGGGGGCAACCAGGCCTGCAGGGGAGGACAGTTGGGGGGACCCAGGCCTGCAGGGGAAGGCAGTTGCGGGGAACCCAGGCCTGCAGGGAGGACAGTTGGGGGCAACCAGGCTGGCAAGGAAGGGCAGTTAGGGGTGACCAGGCCAGCAGGGGAAGGCAGTTAGGAGTGACTAGGCCAGCAGGGGAGGGTAGTTAGGGGCAATCGGGCTGGTAGGGGAGCAGTTAGGCGTCGATCAGGCTGGCAGGGGAGTGGTTGAGGGGTGATCAGGCTGGCAGGCAGAAGCGGTTAGGGGCAATCAGGCAGGCAGACAGGCAAGCAATTGGAAGCCAGCAGTCCTGGATTGTGAGAGGGATGTCCAACTGCCCATTTTGGCCTGATCCCACTAGGCAGTCAGACATCCCTCGAGGTGTCCCAGATTGGAGAGGGTGCAGGCTGTGCTGAGGGACACACACACACACACACACACACACACACACGCACGAATTTCATGCACCGGGCCTCTAGTTTATTTAATAAGTCCCTATTAATGAACACTTAGGCTGTTTCCAATATTTTCCCCTTAGGAACAAAGCTGGAATGAACATCATTATACACCTATTTGTGCAATGTTAATATTTCTATAAGTTTAGATTTTTAAAAATGGGATTGCTGAATTTTAGGCTATACACACTTAAAACTGCAATGGATATTGATAAATGGTCCTCTCAAAATGTTGTGCCAGTTTATCTTCCTGCCAATAATGTCTTGAAATTCCCCATGATTTTCTTTTCCTCTGTGTACAAGTTCAGGAGGAGTACACTAGCTCCCTTCCTAACAGCTCCAGTCCTCTCTGGGAACTCCTGTTCTCTGCTTCTCTTTCTGCTCAGAGAACTTATTTCTTCTTCCTGCATTGCTTGGCTGTATCAAATCCTCCCCACTCTTGTGTCTCACCCAAACCCCCATCCCAGCCCGCCAATCCCCCCTACTCCCCCCTTCATCTTTCAGGCCAAGGTTTCTTTGCTATAATTTTCCTATCAAGAGAACTTAGAAGCTACTAAGAGTGAACTCTGTTCCTGGCTGTGATATTGCTGTACATGGTGCCAGTTGGGGTTGGTGCTTGTAGTCTTGCAATATCAGTGTTTGGCTGTGTTGGTAAAAGAGACCCTATCATCTGTCCCTGCCCCCCCCCCCCAACACACACACCATTTGGGACTCAGCAGTGAGCAAGGAACAAAGCATTATGTGGAAGGCAAAACTAGAGAAGAGTCTGTTAAATGATGAAGGAGATGGAAAAGGAAGGATAAAAGCATAATGCTTGCTGAACCCCTCCTTTATGCTGTCTCCCTTGCTTGATGCTTTACATACATTATTGCACTTAATCCTTCAGTGAGAACAGACTAAACAGATTAGGAATGTTCTGTATGGAAAGGGAGGAGGATGTGAAGTCATAAATAGTTCTAGTGTAAATACTGGGAAGAGGAGACCATACCCCTGGAAGTTGGGCAGAGCAACTCTAGGACAAGAGAAAGGTAGTAAGTGGTCCTTCTGAAAGTGACTAGTAAAGAGTAGACTCTGTAGCCAAAATGTGATGCCGAGGGGAAACTTAAATAGATTTGTTTTCAGTTTAGAAAACTACATGGTAATGGTTTGCTAAGGAGAATTAGAATGCTTAGGGTCCTTAGCCATTCATGTTTATGTCACGAGGTACAACGTGCTTCTAGCCCTAGGATCTATGAAAGTATTCAGGGTGGGAGGAGGACATGCCGGGCTTCCTTCTTCTCCCTTTAAACCAGAATTTCTCTACTTTTAATCTTTTGTAAATTCTGGGCTTCCACATGATATTTCTCTAAAAAATACTTTATGTTATAAAAAAACAAGTCCACAAGCCATTGCATTCATGTTTGTTTGTTTTTTAATTTTATTTCACTGTTGGAGACGAGCCCTGGGCTGAATCAACTGTGTATCTAGCCCACTGTGCCAGATTTTACCAGTGGACCAGGACTCCACCTTTGTTTCTTTCACTTCATGGCACAGGGTAGAGCCTGCTGGCCTCCTAGTCCATTCCTGACTTGGTTATAGGGGAGGGCAGGAAAGAAAGGACAACTGTAGCAGCAACAATTGTTCCCTGTTACTGAAAGAATAATCCCCAGGCCTGGCTGGGGTGGCTCAGTGATTGAGCATTGACCTATGAACCAGGAGGTCATGGTTTGATTCCTGGTTGGGGCACATGCCCAGGCTCCATCCCCATTGTGGGGCATGCAGGAGGCAGCCGATCAATGATTCTCATCATTGATGTTTCTGTCTCTCTCTCCCTTTCCCTTCCTCTCTGAAATAAAAAATATATATATGTATTTAAAAAGAAAGGAAAACAAAAAAAGAGCAATCCCCAGTTCATTTGTAAGACCTCCTACTGAGATAACTGCTTCTAAACCATTAACTCCCCACCCAGATATCTGACTGCTTCTTTCTAGTCCCACAGCTCGCCTGATGAGAACTCACTTTTCTGTCCTTGGTTATACCTAGGTTGACATCATAAAGGACAGAACACAAAACACAGGCGCACACAATAACTGCCCTTTTTCTACTGTTATTGCATTTAGAGAAGTATATCTTCAAAAGCACTTCACATATGCTGTTTCATATTTGATAGTCTTCTTTTTTGAAATTGAACCCTGCAAATGTCAGTGATTTGCCCTAAGCCAGGGGCTTGCTAGTGGCATGGACAGGTGGAAGCCCAGATCCTCTGATTTCTAACTTCATACCATTCCTGCCATCACTGAGTTTACACATCAAGACACATTGTTTTGCTTTGATTTATAAATACTTGTAGATTTCCCTTTGAATCTGGAAGCAAGAAGAAAGTGAGAGTTTAACTTCTACTTCTCTGTAGCCATACTGTAATCAGTTGCTAAAACTTGGAAAATCTGTTTGGATGTTAATGGGAAACTTCTTTTTTAAATCTTTGATCTATTCTTGTTTCAAAATGTTCTGAATTTATGCCAACAAAGAGCTGTTAACATGTTTGTCAAATTAAATGCATTCTCAAAGGTCTAAGTAAATACCTGAGATAAAGAGAAAATACAACCAAAAATAATATAATAAAATAGCTAAACCACTCTAATGAATAGAAATTGGCAGTATGCTTATAAGAAAGGCATTCTAAATAAAATCATTTTGCCTCTGTAACCAGCAAGCTCTGACATCTTACAGGCATATGAGTTGTCTCAGTGCCAACAATCACAAAACCTTTCATTCTTGTTCTCATGATCCACTGCAATGCTCTATTCAGAAAGTTCTGAGATGAATTTTTTTTCTGGCTCCTTTGATGTTTCTCAAATGGAGACACTTTAAGTTGCATGTTTGGAGTATGTTTTTAGACCAGAACAAAGCTGGGGTCTAGGGAAACCTGTTAGGAGTATCAGCCCTCTCTAGGATTCATCCAGGAAATAACCACCCTTGCAAAAAGAGTTTCATGTACAGATATGTATTCACAATAGCTTTTATGGTTGTGAAAACCTAGAAACAACTTAAATATACACTAATAAGAGAAGAGTTCATTTGTGTTTTGTTTTGTTTTATTCTCACCTGAGTATATGTCTATTGATTTGAGAGAGAGAGGAAGGGCGGGGAGTGGGGGGGAGACAAAGAGAGAGAAACATTAATTGGTTGCCTCCTACACACACCCTGACTGAAGATCTAACCTGCAACTAGGCATGTGCCCTGACTGGGAATTGAACCCACAACCTTTTGGTGTACAGAACAGTGCTCCCACCAGATGAGCCACCTGGCCAGGGCACACTATGGTTTGATCATGGGGAGGAATCTCACATAACAATGAAGGTGATGCCTTTTAATAATATGGAGAAAAGATGATTATCATGTAATATAAAAGAAGCAGAATATAATAACTATATCAAATATTCAGTGATAGTGACATCATTTAGTTTTATTTATTTTCTAATATTTTTATTATGAGCATGAAAGTTGATAATTGGAAGGAAAAAGTCTTTTTGGTTGTTGTTGTTTTTGTTTGAGGGGATTTTTTTTTTTTACTCACAAGCTGCATGCTGAAAACAGAAGCATTATCCTTCTCTGGTGGTAATTTTCAGCTTGATTTAGTTTATAGTGCTGCAGAAGATGTCTTTGATTTCTCTGGAACGGTGTTTCTCAACCTCAGCCAATTTGGGGTTGGATAAGTCTTTGTTATAAGAGCTGCCCAGTGCGTTACAGGATGTTTAACAGCATCATTGGCCTCTACCCATCAGATGCAATAGCACACCTTCAATTGACACAGCCAAAGATGTCCCCTGGAAGGCAAGATCCCTCTGGTTGAAAACTACTCTTCTAGAATCATGTGCTAGTACTTTCCCAAATGCCCACTCCCCTGTGCAGTGCATGAGATACCAGAGAGATGGGGAGAAAAGAAAAAGAAAGTCTGGAGGTTGATCGGCAGGGTTCTGGTGAGAGAATTGTGCCTGGAGCTTGTAAAACCTTCATCAGTGTAGTAAAGAAGAAGGGACAGAGAAGGGGAGGAGGCTTGGAGACGCTTCCAAGGATAAGCAGGTAGTGGGCACAGCCAGGCAGGCCCAGTTGGTGTTCAAAGCACATGGTTTTTACTAAGAAGTCATGGTGGCCAACAGTCCAAGGGGTCAGCTGCCTCAGAGTGACCCACCAAGAGGCAGCAGTGGCTGTTCAATTGTGCACAGAAATGGAGAAATCCAGGAATTCATTCACTCATGAAACACTTGGTTGCCAGAGAGGGTTTGACATCAGAAACGTGTGGCAGTAGGTAACAGGATTCCTTCTAGTTACAGGATGTGATTCAAGGAGAGGACCTCAATCCCTTGTAGGCAGAGGTGGGGTGAGGAAGGAGTCTGGCAAGCCACCAGGCTCAGAAAGACTGAGATACGAACAGTTCTGGTCACAGGAAGGAGGTAGAAGCCCTACTTCCCAGCCTCAGATGGAAACGAAAGCAGAAATGCAGTTGACTAGACACTGTGGAGCCTGCACCAGAGAACTAAAGCTCCTTAAATTCCTCCTGACTTGGAGCACGATTGTCCTCAGAACCTGGGGCAGCACACAGCTTGTGGGTAAAGGAGCAGGGCCTCAGATGAGGAGCAGAGGGTTGGGGGAGAGCCCTGAGGGTACTGCCCAGTCAAAACTGGGAGTGGGCAGGGTCTCAGGTTTGGACAAAGACAGTTAAACCCAGTCCCATAAGGGGAGGAAGAAACAGAACCAGTTTTCCTTTAGGAAAACTAGAAGTGGATCAAAGAATGTGCACTTTTTCAGCTTTGATGGGTAGTGCTCAATTACTTTTCAAAATGACAGTATGATGATCCATAAGTAAAGTGTAATTTTGACATTGGATGGTACTTGAATAGCAAATTTATTATTCTAAATGTTTATAGAGGTTTATAGTTGTGGCAGCTTTGTTTTCATGATCTTTTGTTGATCATATCTCTGATTTATAGGATGTCTAACTCAGGAACACAATCCCTAATCCTAAAATTTTTCCTATGGGAAAATATAACTTATTTTATGACAATGTACTTTATGACGTGCTTTTGAAATAAGATGTGGGGAATAGTGAAGGGTGTCCATAAAGTTAGTTTTTGTTTAACCTGTTTGTGAATTTTCATGCTTCTGTCTTCCTTAATAGTTAATTTATTTTCCATCCTTTACTAGAAATATCCTATATGATAAAAGCCTAATATGCTAAGTGTCGGACCATTTGTTCGACCATTCAACCAGTTGCTTGAATGCGCACTGACCACCAGGGGACAGGTGCTCCGACTGGTAGGTGCTCCGACTGGTAGGTTAGCTTGCTGCTGGGGTCTGGCTGATTGGGACTGGGTGAGTCGGGTCGGACATGCCCTGGAGCCCTCCCGCAGTCCCTTCCTGGCCCCGATAGTGCACCAGTGGGGTCCCTTGGCCTGGCCTGCGCCCTCTCGCAATCTGGGACCCCTCGGGGCATGTCGGAGAGCCGGTTTCGGCCCGATCCCGCAGGCCAGGCCGAGGGACCCCACCAGTGCATGAATCCGAAATGAATAGGTGGATTAGAAAAATGGTGGTTCAAGCTGAATAGGATGAATCTTCTATTTGAAGAAATAAATGCATTCAATTAAGTTGAATGATATGAAATTTTCATCTATTGCCCAAAAACAGTCAAATATCAGTAATTTCTTATGGTTCAGTCTTATAGTAATGTTGACTATAAAGAAATTTTTTTGTGAAATGAAACTTTGAGTGTGTGTGTGTGTGTGTGTGTGTGTGTGTGTGTGTGTTTTATTGCTTTCTTTAAGATTCGGAGATTAGTTTCCCTGAAGACAGGGTTGAAAACTTTGGCTGTGTCTCATTCTGGGCATGGCTGGAATTCAACAAATCATTCTTGCTTAGAACGGTTGTTTTCATTGGATCAAGAGTTCTCAAGCCTGGCTGTTCACTGAATCACATTAAAAAATGGGGAACATTTAAAAGATATTGATGGGCCCCACCCCAGACTAATAAATCAGAACTTTGGGAGTGGAGTGGGGAGCAGCAGGACTCATGCTCAGGACTTTTTGTTCTCCAGGTGACAGTAAGAAACAGCCAGGTTTGAGAATCACTGCATAGGAATTTTGCTTTGAGGAGTCTCAACAAAGCTTTTCTGTGTCTCAGGAAAAGCAAGAGCACAACAGCTCTGCTCCTGGTCTATTTTCTGATCTTGCTTTGGACCAACAAGGTCTCCAAATGTAATGTGGGGGTGGGGGGAAAAAACAAAAACACATGTTTAGCTTGATTCAACCCATGGTTTGGTTTTCATTCAGCAACATTTAAGACTATGTGCCTGTGCCTATGGCTGGGCATTTTGGAGGAAATAGATTAATGATGAGTGAAAGAAGAGTCTGGCCTCTTTAAAAAGCCAGGGTTTGTGTGAAATGTTTAAAATAGGCAAGTCTGTAGAAATGGAAAATAGATTAGTGGTTGTCTAGACCCTGGAGGTTGGAGAAAAATGGGGTTTGATTGCTAATGGGTACAGGACTTCTTTTTGGAATAATGAAAATTATCTAAAATTGATTGTGGTGATGGTTGCACAACTCTGTGAATATTGCAAAAACCATGGACTGTATATTATTGGGAATAATATCTCAATAAACCTTTATCTAAAAAAAAAAAAAGCCAGAGGTGTCCTTCACTGGGAGGACTTAACACTGAGTAAGTGCATTAGGAACCACAGAAAGTCAGTGCTGTACACCTGTTCCTTCAAAATTGACAGCTTAAAATGGGCACAATGACAGAGCAAAGAAAAAAAAAATCCTGCTTGGAAGTATTCAGTTATCACCTATATTCCAGATAGCACCTGAGTGTTCAGAGGGGAACATGGGACATCCAGTGGGTGAGAAAAAGACAAGAACTTTCACAGAACTCAGGGTCCCAGTCACTGCTCTAAGTGCTTTATGTATATTAATTCATTTAATCATCTTCTCTGCATTTTACCATAGTGGAACAGAGGCATGGAGAAGGTAACTGCCTCAAGGTCATACAACTAGTTGATTAGGTACTTATGTTAAGACTGCCGTAAGGAGTGGGTAGGATTCCGGTAGGAATGTGAGGATGAAGGCATGCGAGGTGATGAAGTAAGGAGGTGACAAGGTAAGGAGGTGATAGCAGGGCAAGAAGGCCAGGGTGTGATGAGGGATAGATGGCAGGAGCAGTGGGTTCATGTAGGTAACAATTGAATCTGAGGGATAGATGGTGAGCAGCTCAGTTTGGCAGGAGCAGTGGGTTCATGTAGGTAACAATTGAATGATGGACAGGGAGAGGTTACTGAGGAGTTCTCATGACCAGGCTAAGGCATCAGAAAGCAGTGAGATGGGCACTGGTGAAGATAATTAAGAGCAAGCAGGGTGTAAGAAGGCCCTGTTTCGTCTTCTCAATGCACAGGGATTTGTGTCTGAATGTGTGTCCCTCTGGGTCTATTTAAAAGCAGTTGTGAGTATATTGTCTGGAACACGACTCTGTTCCCTGCATCTCACCTGGTGTGTGGTGGACACACCACAGGACCTGCCACCCCACCTAGCCCCATGACCTGGTTGCTGGGAAGCAGCCACCGAAAGAAAAGTCACGATGATCTGGGGGAACTGAAAGCCTCCACAGGACCTGCCTTGGAACCATAAATTCTTTGTCATGATAGCAAAGTCCCAGCCCCAGGGGGACTCCCCCAGCTCAGAAAGCTCAGGACATTTGGTGTCAAGCCTCAAGGACTAAAAAGTGAATTCTCCAAAGCAGGAAAAAATATGTATTCTCACTTGACCCTCCCCCCCGCTCACTATCCCTGAAGTAAGAGCAACTTGGGTTTCCCAGCCTTTCTCTCCCTTTCCACTGGGACAGACAGGGTCAGACAGTAATATGGCTAAAAGGGGTGGAGGAGAGAGGGACATCCAAATCTGCACTTCAGTGCCTGCAACATTTCATTCCCATGAACACATTCCCCTCGACCTTCCTAGCCCACCTTTGTCCATCTCCAGACTTCGTTCATTTGTGAATGTTCTCCCATGATCTCTCCCTGTTCCAACTTCCTGTCGTGCTTGGATTTTTATACCAAGCCTTATAGCCCCTCACTTGTAAGTAGTTTTGCTTAGTATTATAATCTCCACATTACCCCAGATAATCAAGAGTTCACAGTACAGCTATTCTTTCCTTATTTCTTCATCCCCAGACTTCACAGTAGGTTAATTATATTGTGCACTGTCTGATTTTTCGCCCTTGCATGATTCTAGGTGTGCAGTAGCGGCTCACATCCCAGCGAAGTCAGTCTGTTCCCAACTGCCTGAACCTCTCCCTTCTCACTTATTATCTCCTGTCTCATCCTATTAGTCAACTCTCCCTATTTCTTGCCCTGTCTTTCCACTCATCCCTGGCCATGTGAGAGACACTCGATGAAGCAGGGCAAGTCATTGATTTATCGGTGAGCACTTCATAGGGTTGGGCGATAATTGTCCTGCTGTCCAAAACCAGGGCAGACAGCAGGTGTCTCCAGAGCACACAGACCTCAAACACATCATCCATGCTTCTCTTCCTCCCCACCTGCCTCTTTCTATCCCTATCTTCAAAATTTTATCTTTCTGTGATTCTCTTCTGGTCACGCTCCTCCTCTACCCATGCTCCTTAACTGCTCACAACGTGAATCTCATTTATCCTCTCATTGGTTCTACATACAGCACTTGACTTGCCTTATTTTTCTGTGCCTTGTGAGAATAATACTACAGAGTATGATTCTTTTTAACCTTTTGTGTGTGGCCTCTGTTTGATTTTGCAAATAGGGAAAGATCGTGGCTTTGATAGGAAAAGGTTGCCAAGTCTGTCTCAAGGATTCTTAAGAATGTGTACAGGGCAAAATGTGGAAGAGCTGATGAGGAAAGCTTGGAGGGGAATGACGGAAACCGAATTCGCCCAGCCAGGGACAGCCATGCTCTCCTTCCTCAAACAGAATATGTCCTACCTCCTAAGAGAGATTGCCTTTGCTTTCCCAAAGCTACAAGGGGAAGTATTGAAAAGAAGTGATTCAGAGGGAGGGCATCAAAAGGAAAGCAAGCGCCTGATGTCATTTTTGCACCCCAACTTCCCAGATCCTATTTGCCAGAACCTCTTCCCTCTTCATTCCCAATGTCCCTGCCTCCTATTTTGTAGCACATCAGGGTCACTACTGGATCAAAAATAAACAAAAGTTAAGAGGGCCATCTGTGCTTTCTGTTCATCAGTGTGGCTCCTTGCCAGGACTCCATGTGTGCTCCTTCTCTTCCCATCATAAGCTCACAACAGAGCTCCCTTCCCCTTTCCCTCGCGAAGGGTCAGGGTTCTTATAGTGAGGGCACAGGATTCTGAGAGAAGAAAGAGCATGGGGAATGAATGAGCTTCTCATTGAACCCTCATTTGCTCCTGAAAAGGTACCCATTAATGTCCAAAGCAGCTGCAGAAATGACTGGGATGTGTACAGAGGTGTGGTCCCATCAGAAGGTCTCTTCTATCAACTCAGGACCACATTCACTGTGTCTCTCCTGCTCCTACCTGCTCTGCTGGAAGTGAGTCTCAATGGCCCCACCCTTCCCTCTAGCCCACTCAGCCACGGACTCATATGCCAAATACTGCCCGCATCATCTTCATTTGCCCCCTGCCTTTGACATTACTGGTAGTGTCCAGTGCATGCAGATGCCAAGAGCCAGCTGAAATCAATTCAAGGAATATTTTATGAGTTCCAACTGTGCACAGCACATGTCATGGGACACTGGATCATGAGGGTCCGAAGGACAGAAAATCCTTGGGATACCACAAGTGGTTGATCCCAGTGGGGTTGGTTGCAGCTGTAGTTAGTATATACACTGTTGCTGACATTGCCTTTAATTACGTGTAGTCGCATCTGCATAGTGTCCTTTATAAGCTCTTAGAAAATAAGGACTGCAGCCGATTGTTTAGGGCTCCCACAAAGTGAAGGACAACAGTATATTAGGTTGTTGTAAGAAACCCAGAGAATCTGGAGACAGCGAAAGCTCTTAAGCCTACTTTTTACACAGTAGAGCGTCATACCATTATTCTGTATATAATCTTTTTACCAAAACACTGTCGCCTGTTTCTGTCAACAAAAGACCTCTTTGTTTTGATAGCCAAGAAAAACCTTAAGCTCAGGAGAGACAACGGGCTTTTTAAATGGCAGGATGTAAGGGCTAAAATGCCTTACTTTTTTGAAATGTAAATCGGAAGCATTTTTTTTAATATGACCGTAGCCCTCAGTTTTGATCAACTTTATTTTTTTTGAATAATATATTTTAATGAGGATTTTTATAGATGAATTCATAATGATTGTTAGTTTGCATGTAGACTTTCTGGGTTGGCTAAATGATAGATATAATAAACTCTGCACATTCGTTCAAATCCTAGAATATCTTATACTTTTAGGGGTTATTTAATAACCCCTAAAAGTGAGTGATTCTTTTTTTTTTTAATTAAATCTTTATTGTTCAGATTATTACATTAGTTACTCTTTTTTCCCACCATAACTCCCCTCCACCCAGTTCCAACCCCACCCTCTGCCCTCACTCCCCACCCACTGTCCTCATCCATAGGTACACGATTTTTGTTCAGTCTCTTCCTGCATCCCCCACACCCCTTTCCCCCCCGAGAATAGTCAGTCCACTCCCTTTCTATGCCCTGATTCTATTATATTCACCGGTTTATTCTGTTCATCAGATTATTTATTCACTTGATTTTTAGATTCACTTGTTGATAGATGTGTATTTGTTGTTCATAATTTGTATCTTTACCTTTTTCTTCTTCTTCCTCTTCTTAAAGGATACCTTTCAGCATTTCATATAATACTGGTTTGGTGGTGATGAACTCCTTTAGCTTTTCCTTATCTGTGAAGCTCTTTATCTGACCTTCAATTCTGAATGATAGCTTTGCTGGATAAAGTATTCTTGGTTGTAGGTTCTTGGTATTCATCACTTTGAATATTTCTTGCCATTCCCTTCTGGCCTGCAAAGTTTCTGTTGAGAAATCAGCTGACAGTCGTATGGGTATTCCCTTGTAGGTAACTGAGTTTCTTTCTCTTGCTGCTTTTAAGATTCTCTCTTTGTCTTTTGCTCTTGGCATTTTAATTATGATGTGTCTTGGTGTGGTCCTCTTTGGATTCCTTTTGTTTGGGGTTCTCTGCGCTTCCTGGACTTGGAAGTCTATTCCTTTCACCAGGTAGGGGAAGTTTTCTGTCATTATTTCTTCAAATAGGTTTTCAATATCTTGCTCTCTCTCATCTTCTGGCACCCCTATAATTCGGATGTTGGTACGCTTGAAGCTGTCCCAGAGGCTCCTTACACTATCTTCATATTTTCGGATTCTTTTTTCATTTTGCTTTTCTGGTTGGGTGTTTTTTGCTTCTTCGTATTTCAAATCTTTGACTTGATTCTTGCGATCCTCTGGTCTGCTGTTGGGAGTCTGTATAATATTCTTTATTTCAGTCAGTGTATGCTTAATTTCTAGTTGGTTCTTTATCACAACATCGAGGGTTTCACCAGTCTTCTTGAAGATCTCACTACATTTATTGGCGGTCTCACCAGTCTTCTTTAAGATCTCACTACATTTATCGGCGGCTTCTAGACAGTTCTTTAAAGACCTTAAAAGTGTGGTTTTGAACTCTATATCCAACAGTTTGCTTTCCTCCAATTCTGTCGTTTGTGTCCTGTTTCTTTGTCTTGGCATTTTTTTATGCTTCGCTGTGTCGATAGAGTGCCTTTCTGTGCTAAGTGTCCCAATTACCTGAGGTAGACACTCTTGGTGCACCCCCTTGTGGGCTTTGTGCACAGTCTTGTTGTGGTTAAGCCTTGATTGTTGTAGTTATCACTGTGAGGAATTGACCTCCAGGCCAATTGGCTGTGAGAATCAGCTGTGTCTGCGGTGGGAGAACTTCTGTGCTGGAGACACCCCTCTGGGGCTAGACTTGCTTCGATGGGGCTTTGGTGCTCACTCCTGATCAACTTTAATTTAGGGGGTTTTGTGGGTTCTTTTATTAAATTAGAATTTTTTTTAATTCTCACCCAAGGATATGTTTTTATGATTTTTTTAAAGAGAGAGAGACAGAGAAACATCGATGTGCATTCACCCAACTGGGAATTGAACCCGCAACCCAGGCATGTGCCCTGAGCAGGAATTGAGTCTGCAACCTTTCAGTGTATGAGATGATGCTCCAACCAACTGAGCCACACTGGCCAGACCTGGGGTTTGTTTTGCTTTTTTTTGTTAATGATATCCATGGAGTTCTCTGGAATGCAACTCAGGATAACCATATCTTCCTTCTCTGACTAAAGGCAGGCACAGGTGAGGTGGAAGGTGATAACTTTCCCACACCTTTGAACACTGAACAAGTTGTCTTTGACCTTCAGCATCATTCTATCTCTGAACATATGTGCTCATACACACATGTAGCTAAGAGCACAGTGACAGGACAGAAGTACTCTATGTAGGGATAAACAGAGAGTCCCTGACTCCTTTCCATGAACTTGAGTGCAATTCTAATGCCTATTTTTTTTGTTTTGTTTTTTGTTTTGTAGTCCCCAATATTTTTTAACCTTTTTGAAGGTTTACCTTTCCATTGCTACTTCCAAAGGTAGAAAGGAAGGTGATACTTTCTTACAAGCCCACCTATCTCTTTCTGGCTCTATCCCTTCAACTAGACAGCCCTAAATCGCCACCCGCCTCTGGGATGCCCCTGTTACTGTTACACTGCAGGTGTGAACGAAGTCGATCTCTCTCCTATTCTAGGCTGGTAGGTGATGTTGGACATGTTGTCCCTTCCCGTTGTTTTTTGTTTACAACAAAGAAATAATCGTTATAATCATCTGTCCCATTCATGCCCTAAGAGCTAAGTCTAGGATTTGTGTGATATTGCAGCCTCAGTATTTAACATGATAGTCCTAGAAGGGCAATGGGTATCCCCAGTCACAGAGTATACAATCCTCCAGCTGTGAACCTTTTTTTGTGTGTGTGCTATTGAAGGTATTTCCATGGTAGTTAGCTTAGAAAATACTCATGAAAGGAAATAGTTCTGAGCTAGCATTGCTTCCACTTGTAAGGACTCAGAAGGACCTTGCTTATCTCCCCAGATTCATTGTTCACCCTCTTAGCGCCAACTCTAGGGAGCCGCTTGGAACATGCTGTTGCCTCTGTTTAAAACATTTTCCTCTCATTTTACTCTACCCTCACCTTTAATAACTCTTCCTGTCTTTAGGTTGTGTCTAGATGTTACCTCTGAGAAGCCTTCCATGGCCTCCTAAACCCTCCTCTGTGTTCCCGAAGCACTTTGTGCTCACACCATTGCAGACTTGCGTGCTGTAATACAATTGCCCATTTTCTTGCCTACCTCTCCTGATCCTTGGTAACTTGAGGACAAAAACTGTTTCATTCCTTGTCTCCAGCTTGTAGCAGCTTTTTGGCACAAAGTAGACATTTAGTAAATGCAGGGTGTCCCCAACAATGTATACACACATTGAATAATTATTAATTCCAATGGGTTAAATCTAAGAAGAAAGGAACATCTCTTAAGCTATCTGCTGTTAAGTATGTATACATTTTGGGGGGACACCCTGTTTTTTGTTGAGTGAATGAATGGAGTCCAAACAAGGAAGACATTTGTAGGCATAGATTTCTTCTCCTTCAGAATTTAAAGTGCACCCAGAGACTTTGACGGTGCCTGTGTCGGATGCCAGTGCTATCTTCCCAGAGGAATCCCCTGGATGAGCACCCAGCCTGGGGCCTGGTTGTTACTTAGGCTCTCCCAGAGGCTGTCCTTCTTTGGATGGGCCCCAGGATTTCCCCACTAAGCTGGGCTATACTCCTATCCCCCTCCTCAACGTCTCCATCCTGTCCAGGCCCTCTTTGCCTTTCCCTTCTAGACCCAGCAGTTCCTCTCCTGGGTTCCATGTCCTCCTGGCCTGTCTGAGCTGTGACGACTCTGGCTTCCGGAAACCTGGTGGTCTCTATTCACCCATCACTCTTCCATTTGCTCTGTCTGAAGCATGTTCAGTGACGACTTATTAAGCCTGGTTCTACCCTTGGATGAAACCTGAACGTCTAAATAGCTCTCAAGTCTTATTGTTAGCAGAAGGCTGTGAAGTGAATGCCACCAAGCTTGCAGGAAGGCACTTAGTCAAGGCCAGAGCTAACTTACATTGGGTTCAGTGTTGGCTCAACTACTGAGTTCCTGTTCCTCGGGGGTTTGGGGAAACAATGTCCCTAGCTCCTCTCTGGTGATTCACTTGGCTCCCCTCAGAGGAGAGACTTTCAAGAATTAAATCACTGCAGTTTTCCGATTGTAAAAATGCAGCGCATTCAGTAATGACCAGCAACTGTCTGCTAACAATTAGGGGAAGGTCTCTGCTTGCAGACCCTACTAGTCAACACTCCTTCCTTATTCCTTTGCCCCTGGAACTGCAGCTCAAAGGACCCCAATACAAATGGAGTAGGAAGAAATGAGGGTAGAGGGGATAAATGGACAAAGGGGAGATAGAGAGAGTGAGGAAGATGGGAAGATCAGGACAGAGTAAGGAAAAAACAGGATGAGAGTAAAAGGAAAGCAAAACAAAGGATATGAAAGTGGGGAGGAATGAAAAATTTGAGAGTGAAGAAATGATGGGGACCCAGAGAAAGTTGGAGAAAATCTGGAGATAAAGAAGAGAGCAGAGAAGTGAAAGAAAGGAAGAAACCTGGGTGAGAGAGAGGATTCATGCTATAACTTTAATATTAACCAAGAGGATTAATAAGCTCCCATTTATTCAATGCCACATAATACCAAGTACCTTGCTAAGGCCTTGCACTTATAGTATAGTAGGTGCAGTAGCCCAAAACTGAATTCAGAGTGTGGCTGTTTGTGGAGCTGTGAACCAGAAAATACTTAAACATCATGAGTTCACATGCAGGAGGTTTTGCAAACTTACTCCTGAGCATCGGAGGGGCCCACTACCTCGGAACACCAGTGAATAACCAGGAGGGTTGAGGTGCGGGGAGGGTGGCTCTCTAAACTGGCAAGTTATCTCAGATGCTGCAGGTCTGGCCTTGGAGCTCTGATCCAGGCATTGATGCTAATATGACCACTTGTATACTCACGAGCTGTGTAGCTGGAGACAAAGAACTCACAGCTATCTTATCCCATGGAATCCTAGCTTATAACAACCCTGTGATAATCTCCATTAAAGAAACACAAGTTGCACCCAGCCTGTGGTTCAGTGGCTGAACGTCAACCCATGCACCAAGGGGTCACCGGTTTGATTCTTGGTCAGGGTACATGCCTGAAGTGCATGCAGCAGGCAGCAATCGATGATGCTCCTCTCTCATTGATGTTTCTATGTCTCTATCCCTCTCCCTTCATCTCTTTCTAAAAATAAATTAATAAAAAACAAACAAAAAACTAGACTTTCCCTCTCCACCACAGCCTCTGCTCTGCTGTCCCACCCTGGTGGTTCTATATTTCTGGAGGTCAGCCTCAGATAGCCTTCAGGCAAAGATAAGTGGAAGAAAATATAGTGTTGGTTTGTCCAGAAGTGATGACCCAGGTAGAAAGGGGCCTCTGGGAGCCATGAAGTTAGATGGCAACACTGATCCCTGCCATTTAGGCATAGGATCCCTGCCAGTTAGAAGCCTGGGCAAGGTGAGTGGGAATTCAGTTGGGGCACAGGAAGCATACAACCTAGCCCTATAGGTTGGCCTAGGTCCCCTCCACCTGTTGTGGACACACAGCAGCCTGGAGCCACATGATTTGAGGAACTTTCTGTTCCTCAGAGCTTCACATGTGCACGGCTTAGCACGAACGCTGCCCCTGAGCCTCTGGGCCAGGGCATCGCAGTCTAGGAGATTTGGGAAAGTTTGTTTTTGTCCTGCAGGGGCTTTGTTCCCATGTGATTCATTAATTGACCCGTTGCTCTGAGAGCTGCAGGGAGCCTGGTTGTTCAGGCCATTAAATCCCTTCTGTTGGCCTAATTCACAGCCTGACATCACAAGCCTCGCAATATAATCCATTTGTCCTGATTTGATTTTTTCTTTTCAAGAGGCTTCCTTGGCAGCCAGGTTTTCTCATTACGAAATGATTCATCTGGATGGTAATTCCCATTAGAATTAGTATCTCAGACATGATTCATCTTTGGAAATATTAAGCCAGAAGCATCATTTCAGAAAGGCCTGTTACATTCACAGCCACAGGGAATTTCTGTGAGAGATGCCCCTTCATTCGGCTAGCATTTATCGAGTGTGCCCTGTGCTGGACTCTGAGCTAGGGGCTTTTGAAGTATAGAGGTGATAGGATTTCACCCCTGCCCTCAGGAGCTCCCATTAGAAAGAATATGACATGGATGTGAGTTTATGGGATGGATAATAGGAGAAGTGCAATCAAAGTTGACAGGTTGTTAATGTTTTCCTTAAAGTCTCAGGTAGTGGTTCTCAAACTTTAGCAGGAATCAAGGTCATATGGAATGCTTATTACAACACAGATTTCTGGGCCCCAACCCCAGAGGTTTTGATTCAGTGTGTCTGGGGTGGGGTCCAAAAGTTTGCATTTCTGACAAGTTCCCAAGTGATGAAGATAATACTGGTCTGGGAACCACACTTTGAGGACCTGGCTCTAAGGCTTCAGTTACTTCTCCATTGCCTGCAGGGTGCTAAGCAGTGTGCTCTGAGCTGGAGACAAAATATTGAGTAAGACCTGGCCCCTTGCCCCTCTGGGAACTCACAGCCTGAAAGGGGAGTAAACAGTGACTCTATGCTTCACAGAAAGTGCCATTATAGAGTTTGCATTGGAGCCCAGAAAAGACAAGGCTTATTTTTTGCTGGAGACCCCTGAAAGCTATATGGAGAAGGCACGATTTGAATATAAGGGTAAAATGTGGATTGAAAGAAGTTATGTAGAAGGGCATTTCCAGCTATTAACTGTTCTTAGCCACCCTCTCAGCATTCCTTCTTAGCTGTTTCCTGGAATCATAAAGGTTCTACTTACTTCCTATAGAAGCTGGGGGCATAGCTCTGGTTAATTGTCCTTGCCTTAGCAAAACCTTTATATTTGGTTCTCTGGAGCTCTGTTTGGTCGGCGTCTCGTGCATAGTCTGAATATTCTCAGTGGAATGGAATTCTCCGCACAGGCACTTGAATGGAATGTGGATTCAAGAGCAGAGGTAGCGACAGTTTGCTACCAGAGTCCTGCTCCTCGTCCCTGCCACTCAGGTCTCCAACCTGCCTCAGCTCCCACCCCCCAGAACAGCCTCACTGGTTTTGTTGACTCTTCCAGGAATTTGGCAGTTCTTATATCATTGCATTTTGTTTATACACACACCATGAGAAATCAAACTTTCAGCATCTTCAATCGTCTAGGACACTGCTTTTAGATTCCAGAAGCTAGGAAAGGGGCCCAGGAGACCAGTAAAAGGGTTTTCC
Organism: Myotis brandtii; assembly: GCF_000412655.1. NCBI lineage: Eukaryota > Metazoa > Chordata > Mammalia > Chiroptera > Vespertilionidae > Myotis > Myotis brandtii. The sequence goes on from NW_005371274.1 coordinate 2,198,754, forward strand.
AAACCACAGCTCTCACACTTGATTCCATGAGAGAGGCTCCCACATTCTTACCCAGCCTGTTAAGTCACAGTTAACACATAGTTCAAATAAATGTGATTATTTGTTTTTCTAGCTCAGTGTGATTTAGGAACCACATTATGGAGAGAATAAGGGTACTATCAGAAATAGATACATAGTTACTGATGAGAAGAAACAGCTGATATAGAAAGAAAACATTGAGTATGAGAGAGGGAGACAGAAGACCCTAACTATACACTGTATTAGAGAATAATGACCAAAATTATCATCAAAACTAAGGTTAATTAATATGTTCCATCCCCCATTTAAGAAGGCTAGGAAGTATGGGTCATCGAAGGGTAACACTAAAAGGGACCTTGGAGATAATGTTGGCTGACCCCTTTATGTTAAAGAAAACTCTGGGGGAGTGTGAGGTTCAGTCACAGGGCAGAGTTTGTCTTTTTTTAAAAAATCATTGTTCTCAAGAATCCACCATAGTCTCTGTAATTGCAACTCAACATTTGTTGAATTAGAAGAGTCAACATATAAATCAATAATCTCTGTGTTTTTTTTAAGCCTCATCATCCTTCCAAATCACTGTTTTCATGAAAAGATCAGGGTGATTAAGCATCCTCAACTCTAAGCCAATCAGTAAATGATCTATATATATATAAAAGGCTAAGTGACCAATCGTCCATCTGTCTGACTGGCAATTTAAAAATACTAGTAAACGTTGACTCACGCATGCGATATTAAGCTCTCGCTGGCGCCAATCGCACGCCAATGACAGATTTAAAAGAGAGGTAACTGTCATTGTCGATCATGAATTTGGTTGACACTTCTATTATAGAGAAAGGGCGAATAGCGATATTAAAATATTTCTTCTAATTAATTTCCTTTCAATGTGCACGAATCTGTGCACCTGGCCACTAGTAATGGAATAATGTTAAACTATTGGTAAATTTTTCAGAATAGGCCACATTTGGTTAGTAGCAATTAGAGTGTCATTTGACTACAGCTATTTTGAATACTTTGTAACGATTTTATGCCATTTAATGTGATTTCTGTATCTGGTGTTCAAAAAGTACAGGTGACAATGCAGTGTCACCTGTGGTTTAGATGAACACAATAGATTCATGACCTAAATAAATAAATAAATAAATAACATAAACTGGAGAATGCTAGCCAAGTTCTTGGCAATAATATAGAATAGAGGCATGCATTAATTCAATTAAGAACTATTTATTGAGAAGCTGTAATGCCAAACATTTCTAGACACTGGTGATACATAAATGAAAAAGAAATAAAGTTCTCATGAAGCTGACATTCTGAAGGGAGGAGACAGATGATTAACAAAGAAAGATGGAAGGATCATTATGACAGTTACCTCTCTTTTAAAAATAGTTTATTTGACAACTGCACTATAGGATTAGTGGTTAGCAGCACTGACTTAGAGATAGAGTCCTGATGCTGAGTCCTAGCTGTGTGTGCATTAGTTTCTTATTTTTAAGTAGTAGTAATAGTAGGACCTCTTCCTAGAGCTGTTCTGAAATTTCAATGAAATCGTGTCCAGTGCCTACTTTATTTTAGGCACTCAATAAATACGGCAGTGATTACAAGTAATAAGAGTCAATGGACACCTAAGTAGCAAGTCTTTTTCTTGTTGAAACATTTCAGAAGATATGGCATCAGATCTTGGAGCATCATAATTTTCCATGTCCCAAGAAAGATAGCTTTTGACATAAAATAAGTACAAAGTTGACAGGTACCCTCTTGGACCCCAGTAGAAGTCAAGTTAAGACAAAGCCTGTCTGGCTGTATGGAGGAAGCTTTCCTCTTGGGTTAGTGCTGTGGACATGGTGTGTCTGGCTGCCTCATGCGTTTCAGTGCACCAAAGTCTTTGGCTTTGTCTCCCTCTGAATCATCCCGGCTCTCTGCAGCCTTGGATGTTCGTTTTATTTTGTTTTGGGTCTGAACTGCGTGTGTGTCCCAGTGCTGGTTTCTATAAGGCACCCCTCTTTATTGAGTCACAGGGAACTGCAAATGTTTTTCTTAAGTGTTGCTTGCTTTGCTGCAGGTAAGCTTTCCTAGCATCGCTTGCTCTTCTGCAGGTTACTTTATAAGATCAAGGTCTTTCTGCTCAAACACAACACTTGCCATAATAGTAGTAGTGTAATTCCATGGAGAGAATCCATTCGCAGTTCACGGTGGTTGTTAAACACGGGAGCCATGAGGGCTGCTGTTTGCAACATTGATCTATAGCTCTCTATATAAATCTTAAATCTCCAAGAATTTTAAAGTGATCAAATGTAGAAACCAACTCCTTTCCTTTCCTCATTCGCAACAACTTCAGCAAGTCCTATGGAATCTATTTCCAAAACATATTTGGACTATATATAACAGTCTGCAGTTTTTACTTAATTTATTTGGTCCACTTATTTCTGCCTTCACCACTAAAATAAAGCTTTCTTGCTCACCATTGGATCCCCAGTAATTGGGCTTGACACAATGTATGTGCTTAATACATATAAATCTATTGTTGGATGAATGAATGGACACATACCTGTTTAGCAAACTTAGATGCCATGTTGTGACATGTTGATTTTATATCAAGAAATATACCACTACCCAGTATTAGTACGTCTAGTTTTCAGCACCTTCTATTACCACATTAATCAAGTGAGATAAAGTTCATATATTGTTTTAACCTTGTAATTTAAAACTATACATCTCCATATAAGGAAACACTTGGTCATTCATTAATCATAACTTGACTATCTTTCAAAAGTAATTTAGGGTGACCATGAAAGGAATTATCATGAATAAAAACAATAACAAAAGCAATGTAAACATCATTTAAACCTTTTGCCAAATAATGATGATTTCTTGAATCCCACTGTTTGGGCTTTGGGTGTGACCCTGTTTGTGCAATGGATAGAGTTGGATAAACCTAGGTGTCAATCTGGCTCAGACCCTTGCTAGCTATGTAAGGTTGACTATATTTCTTTCACTTCTCTGTGCTTCCTGTCTCCATCTGCCAAATGAATCAACCTCTTTGGTTTAATGTATGGATTTAAATCTCATGCAGGTAAATACTTATCAGATTGCCCATCACATCATTATGTCCATTAACTTTTGCTTTGTAATGAAGCACTCCCAGAACTTAGTGACAGTAATTTGTTTAGCTCATGTTTCTGTGAATTGGCTGGGTGGTTCTCCTAGTCTGAATCCCCTGATCTCTGCTGGGCTCTCTCCTGGATCTATGATGGCAGTCGGCTAGGCATAGGATGATCTTAGGATCTAGGGTGGCCTCACTGAGTGTCTGGCTGTTAGCAAGCTATCAGCCAAAGTTACAGGAGTGACTAGGCCATGGTCTCTTGTCCTCCAGAGTGCTAGCTCTGGCTTCTCCACATGTTCATTATTGCAGAGTTCCCGGAAACAGCAAGAGGGAGCAAATGTCAATGAACAAGTATTTTTCAGGACTTTGTTTGTATCGCATTTGCTAAACTCCCATTGGTTAAGCAATTCCCAAGGCTGGCCTAGAATCAGTGAAGGAAATAATTTATGGCCATTTTGTGTGTGTGTGGGG
>NW_005371274.1:2202441-2245394 GCF_000412655.1 Myotis brandtii
GAGTTTACCACAGTCGTCATTGTCACCATCATCACAAAAACCAGTATTTGTTGAGTATTGACTAAGTGGCAGGTACTGTTCTAATCCTATTACATTTATCAAAGCTTTTAATTCTTACCACCGCCTTATGAGGCAGAGACGATTATATCCCCACATTGGAAAAAAGGAAACTGATGCACAGAATGGCAAAGTAAAGTGTCAAGGTCACACAGCTGGGAAGCAGGGGAGCTAGAATTCAAGACAGTGCCCCAGAGCCACACTCATAATGACTGATCTATACTTACCCCTTTTCCCACTCTATATATGTGGAATTTTTCATGTCTGCCTCTTTTTCTTAAAAAGTGGGTGATCTAATAAGTGGTTAGAGCCTGATTTTAATATGTTCCCTGAGCATTGTTATGTCTACCACAGTTCACCCACATTTCAGCATTTTTCCAACAAGCACCTTGAATTCAGCTCATCCAGTATTTGTGTAACTAGCATGCATCAGTCCAGATCTTTGTGGGACCTGCTGATCTTTTTCTGGTCTTTGTGATGGAAGCTCACAAAGTAAGTTCTTCATCTTAGAGTTCTTCATCTTTGATTTTGTCAGACAAGTTTGGAAACAAGTGGCTGATAGCAATACTGAATGGTTACTTAATATGTACATAGCATTTATATATGTTGGAGGTGAGCAGCAATGCTCCTTGAGAGTAGAGACCATAGCTTTCTCTCTGTATCCTTGGCAACTAGCCCAGGGAAGAACACACAGATGACATGATAGAGGAGCTCAGTGCATGTTTATTGTGTGTATCTACAGCCATGTCTATATCCCATGAAGGAAAGGGCCATAAACACATATGCTAATGGTGACCGGATATTGACCAGGTGTGATCACTAGAGAATGGTGGGAGCCTATTAGAGAACTCATGCCCTATGTAAGGTCTAGTCCTTCACACCACATGGGAATACTCAGTGTTGTCAGATTATTGCATTTATCAGAAAATGCTGTAACTTCCAATTTGTATGTAAACTGTCCTGATTTTAAAATAGTATGTCAGATGAAGCAGATCTTTTGGGTAAATCTGGCTCATGGCCAACCAAATTATGACCCCCAACATTAGGCACTTGTTGGCACTTCTCTATTGCATTACAACTGTCTTGAAGGCCCGTGGAGGAAGGGGAACCACAGAGTAAGGCAGAGACAGAACAATGAGATGACAATTGAGGCAGGATTTCAAGAACGTTAGGTAATTGTCTGTTTCAGAGAATCCACAAAGGTCAAGGAAATGAGAATAAGAAAAGGCCATTTGATTAGAGCAAATTATTTGGTACAACACTATATTCACAGAGTGTGTGCTCTTAAAAAAATTTCTGGTCAGATAACATGAGTATGAGTAATACTCAAACACTCAAACAAAATAAAATAGATATCTTCACTCTAAACCTTTTGTCTTTAATATTCTAATATGCAATGTAAATCTTCAAAAGGAGAATATTTACTAAGTTTTTCAAACTTACTTGATCAAGGAGTTTTTATTTCATGCAGTCACTCACGATCTCCTAATTTGAGGAAAACCTTTTGGGAAAGCTGGATAAGGAGCTGAATGAGACATTGGGAATCTCTGAAGGCCTGATGTGGAAACTGGAATGCATAACATAATGAGTAAGAGCATCTGAGTCAATGAAGGAGCTTGGCAAGAAGAAACTAGGTCTACTCATTAGTAACTAAGAACTGTAAGCATATTAATCTTGTAAAGTAAAACCTTTTTAGCATCATTTCTCTGCTAAAAACAAACAAGTAAACAAACAAACGAAAGTGATGAGTTTCTACCTCTGATGGCTTAAAGCTCTTTGTTTGACATTCAAGAATCTCCTTTATCAGACCAACTGGCCTTTCTAATTTCTCCTCTGCTCTAAATGCCCTGCTCTGCTTACTGTCTTAGTACACATACATTTTCTTCCACCCTTGCTTACCATGAGAGTTGCCTCCCCAAGCTGCTCCAGTTAGAGTTGTGCCTATTTTCCAAGGCACAGCTCAAATCTGTTTTACCTCTGAAGCCTTCTTTAGCCATCAGATCTCACTGTGGGTCCTTTCCCTGAACTTCAGAGCATTTACTTCTGAAGGATTTGTTTGAGACTTAGTGTGTTGGAGATTGCCTGTGTGATTTGGAGTTGAGAGGAGAAAAGCATGTTTTGAGCTCTGCAGCTCAAATAAGGTTAGGATGATATTATCCAGTGGCACAAGAGAGTAAGGGTATAACCCCATCACAATAAATTTCGTAGACTAAGCTCTGTTGTTACACAATCATCTGCTGTTCCCTGAGGATAGCGGAGTCCATTCTTTTCTTGCCTAGTAGTAATGGGCCCCATTCCTAGATACCAGGCTGAGCACTTTACATTGTTGTCTTGGTGAAACTCACAACATCCATAAGATGGGACCTTAGTATCCCCATTTTACAGAAGAGGAAACTGTCTCTAAACATTTAAGTCAGCTTGCTCATGCTCATGTCCAGCTCTCTAGCTGGTCAAGGTAGAATCAGGAGTACAACCCCATATACCTGATGCTAAAGCCGAGCTCTTTCTGTTCTAGCACACCACCTTCATGGCTGTACTGGCCACCAGAAATTTAATTGACAGAGAATTAAAGCCAAAGAATTCACACTTTGCCTTCAAGTGACAAGTATATACCAGTAGTCAGAGGAAAGCAGAATAGAAATGTAGTCAGGATCCGCAGTTTGAATAATTGGGGTGTTTTAGGTACATTCTAAAATCCTAAGGACCTAGCACAGCTTAACAATGATCCTCTTGAGGGCCAGTGCGTCCTGGTTAAGGTGAGATTTGGAGTGTGTAGCATCATGGGGGCACACACATGGCCTGGAGGGCATTGGAGGATCTTCTCTTCCCTGGACACTCATTGAAGTCACAGGACAGGGCGACTTCCGTTTCCACTCCACTATGAGCTCTTTTGTGTATCACTGGACTGTGAACTCTTTGAGGGGAGAAGCTATCTTATTAACCCAGGTCTGATACATATCTGTTATATAAACACATAATGATTATTTATTGATTTGATGCATAAATAATAAGACAACCATGACAAGGTGCTCAAGGTGGCATGATAAAAACAACAACACAATATAGTCTACCTTTATTCCACCATCAGAAAGTTGGATTAACTCCCATGTTATGTTTCTTCCTGTTGCTTATATACTACCTAGAAGTCTCTGGCTTCCCAGAGACCTTAACAAAACCCCAAACCTCCCTGTAATAATGTTAAACCTCATCATTTTCAGGCCTCATCTTCTAAGTTAGATTGTGAAATCTTGTAGTATATGAGGTCTGTGTTACTCTTTGCCCAGGCCCTACATCTTTCAATGCTATGCCTCACATAGAGCAGGACCTATATAAGTGCATGTTGAACAATTGCTTTGGCGTGGGTTGGAATTATGGTTGGGAACCCTGTCCTAATAGTTCAATCTCCTTGAGATAATTCTTGGTAAATTCAGGTTATAAAGGGAGAGGAAATCAGGATAGTGGCAGAGACAGAACAGGAAGAATGGGCATGATCTGTCAACTCACTGGATGTGGAAAATGAGGAAGTTTGAAAGAGGAAAAAGGATTCAAAGATTTTGATCCAAGCTGATGGACTGAAGGATTGTGACCAAGAGAGAAATATAGAATTGCTCCTTCCCCATGACCCTCTCATTCTTACTTCTGTTTGATTCCTCATGAATGTCAGGTTGCAATATTTCTTGGAGGCAGACAGACCTGAGACAGTCACTTAGGAGAGTCCAAAAGGACAAAAAGGAAAGGTCTGGCATCGTCCCTCTGCAGAAGAGCTTTGCTTTGCTGAGGAGGAGAAGAAATTTGAGCTGAATATATTTTTGGTTGGTACAACTTGTAAGCGCTCTGTTTGATAGCAGAGTTGTTTGAATGGCCTATTTCATAACTACACATAGCTTTCCCAAATAAATGGTGTCTGTAGAATGTTCAGGTTAATACATGAGTCCAGTGCTCAAAAGTGTTTGTGCTTAGAGCGACTGAACCTTCTTTCTTAATAAGTCATCTTGGCATTTTGTCAACAAGTTAATTTGCTTTTCTAAGAAACTAGATTAATACTTCCTGTACTTTGTGCTATTCACAGATCTACAATGCAGTGAGAAGGGGAGAAGAAACAGAAGATACAATTGGATCTCTTCTCCATTTCTTCACAAAGCTCCCAGCCTCTGAGACAGCCTATGAAAGGATTAATGTTGGTCCCTGCTTAAAGCAATGTGTCCGAGACACCGTATGTGAGTACCGTGCCACCCTCCAACGGACCTCCATATCTCAGTACATCACGGGTTCTCTCCTAGAAGCAACTACATCTTTAGGAGCAAGAAGTGGGCTTCTCAGTACTTTTGGAGGATCCACCGGACGAATGATGCTGAAAGGTATGTCTGAACTTTCACTTTTAACTTCTCATCTTTGAGTGCAAAAAAGAATCTAAGTTAACATTTATATATCTCCTGATCAGTTCACTTTAAACAACTTTACATAAAGGTAACTGCTTTAAGAGAATATAAAAAGTCATTCTTTTATCAAAATCAGTTGAAGTGTAAACATTCCAAATAATGAGCCTTAAGATTTTGATTTTTTTCAAAAGAATAAATGGTTAAAAAGCTATCTTTAATTTTTTTCAATTATTCAAACAGGTGATTTCTCCTAGTGCTACTCCATGACAGATGTCAATTACTGTGATAAGATGCTCATAAACAAGTGTGGTCACGGTGAAAATAGTGGTTGAGAACAGGAGGAAATATGCAATAGGAGGGACAAAAGTAGATTTACAGCTATGAGTACACAAAACACAGCGTTTATTCTTGTATTATTACTTATTAATTATGGTATTATTGTCCATATGAATAACTGTAAACCTACGTTTGCCTCACCCTGTAGTTTTCCCTACACAGAATCAGTAGGTTCGTGTTGACCGGAAAAGCTAAAGGCCATCTTCCAATGACTTCCATCTTAAAAGATGAGATAGTTAGGCATTCTCCTGAAAAACGAAAGCCATTGGAAGATCGGGTCCATCCACATCAGAACTTCTCAGCTGCTTCCCACGAGCAGCAGGCAGGCAGGTCAGAAATGTCAGAGCACTGCACAGCTGTCACAACCTGCTTGGCAGCCTTCCCTGGCAGGAAGCTGCCAACCAGACAGGGACCACATTGAGCAGCATTCCACTGACTGGGGCTGCCAGGAGCTTGATCTGACATCCGGCCATTTCTCTTCAGGAGAGCAACTCTTGTCCCTCCACAGCAATTCCCAGACCTGTGATTAGCAGGCCAGTGACCTTTCTCCAGCCTCCCTCACACCACCCTACACATATGCACACCCGGGCAGGCTAAGGAGGGGTATACAACTCCCTGTGTACCATGTGGGTGCCATGCTGATTTGTTTTCTGGAGTTACCTTAATTTTTGTGGATTGGTTATAAATGATGAATGAACAAAACAAAAGGTGTAGAAACACTGATTCATGAGACTAAAGGGACAAAACTTGATTTCATATATTTTTTTGAGCACCTACTAGGTGCTGGGTACTGGGTGCTGGGTGCTGGGTTCTGGGTAGGGAACAAAACATAGTTCCTACCCTCGTGGAGCTTACAGTCCCCAGGTGGTAAGCAGTACCCCGTGCACAGGATGCAAGATTTCTCCACTTTGATGTGGCTCCTGGTGACCGCCAGGCTTACATTCTCCATCAGTACTCTTCCTGGGAAGTTGGACTGAGATTGGCATGCGGAGTTGGCGTTGCTTCAGTGCCCGTGATATGTGATGACCTTATCCTTGAGTTAATCAACTGTGTTTATCAGATGCCCACTCTGTGCCCAGCAGTATGTAGTTGTTGGGGGAAATCCTAAGGAAGTTCAAGTCAGTTTACTTGCCTTTAAGTTGTTTATAATCCTAATGAGGAGGCCAGTTTTGCATGCATGAGACTGCAGAGTTGAGTGCCAGATAAATGTGGAAGTGGCTCTAAATGTTCAGAGTTTAGAGAGGGAGTTAATATTCTGTGATAAATGGCTTGGCCCGAAACGTGAGGCCTCAAACAAACAAATGAGAGACAACAAAAGCCACTTTCTTTCGTGTCCATTAATTGCAAAGGGATACATCTCCAAGACCAAGGCAAGCTGCCTCGTCTTACACAGGCCTTTGGGGAGGAAAAAAAGGAGGCTGCTGGTTAATGTGGCTATTGCCCTGATAGTAACTTGATCTCAATTGCTATTTGCATTTCCCTGTTCAGATCAGAACTTCATAGACCAACAGTCCCAGCTCTGGAACTCTTTGGACCCTCAGCTAATGTATTATCTCCAAACTGGTGTTTTATGCAAGGGTTGCGAGTTTCCGTTTTGCAGTTCTATAATGATTTCTGATATCCCTCTGTAAGTAGCTTCTACTGAATAATACAATTAGCTGGTTAGCCTCTGCTCCAGGCATATTTCTGCAGCTCTGGCTTGTTCTCTTGGAAACCTTTTTTAACTTCAGTGCCCTCGCCATGAGGTTTTCAAAGTCTGTCATAAGCCATAGTGAAACATATGTTTCTTCAACATGCAGTGGAAGAAAATGCATCCGAAATTATATGGGTGGTTGAAGTCATGGAGCGTTTGTAGAATCTATAGGTTTAGCATATTCACTAGTTGGGTCTTGAACTCTGGCAGGGGATCTGGACGACATGCTGGCTGCTATGACTTGATTGTCTGCTGCTTTTATTGTTCACTGTGTGACCTGTGGCATTGAGTTGGCCAACAGCTTTCAGCTATGTATCGCTAATGAAATCTATGGGAAGTGTATAACACACACTCAACCCCCAGTTTATAAATGGCTTAAATACCAGCAGTTCAATTCTCAGGAGCTGTGTGGAACCTAGAACACTTTCCCAGAGAACAGTATTAAATATTGTGATTTGGTTCACAGACTCTAGTTCTCAAACACCTCTTTAACATGTAACACAGTTGAAATCTACTCACTTCCCGTGGGATAAAGAGAAAAATACAATTTTTAGAATACTGAGAATCAGCCTCTAAGAAAAAAGCAATAAGTGAGTTAAAAGACATTTCTTGTTGAACAGAAATAATTTTAACTAAGATGAGTAGAAAGTTAAATTCAAACTTTTATGGAGATTTTGAAAAGAACTTGGGCCATTTCAGAGATTTTAGATGTTGGCAGCTGTAGTTCTTTTGTATGGTTAATTACACACAGAAACTCATACCTCTATGAAAGAACCAGGAAATTATCCCAGTCACCTTTTAAAAAAATTTTTCGTTGTCATTTTCTTTTTTTAAATAAGAGGTTTATAAATGGAATGAAGAAGGGAAGAGAGGGGGCAGGGCGGGGTTTAAAATTTTTTCCCAGAAGGAAAGAGTAAGGAAAATGGTGAAAAAGAATGACCTCTTTTATGAGAGAGATCATGTTTGATTAATTAGATGGAGTTTGGGAAGGTAGAGAAAAAGAAGAGGAAAAGACAAATACTTGATGATTCCATTTCTATGAGGTACTCAGAATAGTCAAAATCATAGAGACAAAATAAAAAAGGTGGTTGACATGGGCTGGTGGGGGAGGGCAATGAGGAGTTAGTATTTAATGAGTACAGAGTTTCCATTTTCAAGATGAAAAGAGTTCTGGAGATGAATGGTGGTAATGGTTGCACAACAGTACGAATGTACTTAATACCACTGAACTGTACACTTAAGAATGGTTAAGATGCTAAATTTTATGTTATATGTACTTTAGCACACAAAAAAAAATCTAAAATTTTAAAAAGGAGGAGGAACATGTTACATAGGTGTTTGGTCTCAGGTCTATAAAGATATTAGGAAGAATCGAGGTTGTGAAAAAGAAATATGAAGAAATATCTTCTCATGTAACCTCCAGATGGCTCAAGTCAATGTGTCTTCTGCAAGTGAGTATGATTACAGATGAGGGTTGGAGTAGCCTACAGTAGGTGAGAATAGGAGAAGGAAATGTCTAACCAGTTGTTCATTATTCACAAGTCAAGAATTGGTAACTCAGGGATTGATTGGCCAGAGTTCTACAGCCTTGCAGCTTGACTGCAATTGACAGGATTCTTCTGTTGACTCTTTAACATCTCCATAAGCTTGCACACCTCCAGTGGTACCGGTGGCACTAGAAAGACAGCCAATAATCAGTAGACAGCATTCCTGGTTTTATGCCATTAGGGCCACCAAGGATGGTCTGTCTACTAAGTTCAAAGTTTGCCAAATAATGAGAAAGGTTTTCTGATATGAAGCATTGATCAGCAAGGGTGTGTCCCTGATTACATGGATGTGCTTTCTCAAAATGGAAAATGGAGAGCTCACATCATTCTGGAAGGGACCTTCCACTAGTTTAATACAATTAAGGTCTTTCTACTTTCTGTCTAGGTCCCCTTCTCCCCATTAACCAATGCTAGACTCTCAGGACCAACTCTGTTTAGCAGTGGCAGTCAAAAGAATTACTGACGTCAATAGTCAGGAAGAGGTTTTCTAAATCTATCATCTGCCTTTGTTTCTTTTTTCTTTTTCCAATGTAATACCTACTGAAAATTACAAAAACAAGATAAATTCAAAAGGGAGATAAAAGAGTGAGATAATTGATAGTAATGTAAAGCACTTAATAGCAAAATTATAAAAATTAGTAGTAATAAGGAAGAGAATTTTCAATATAAGGTAGCTAAGTGTTTTCAAATGTGTATGTTATACTAATCAATATAATAAATATAGTACATTCAACTCAGTTTTTTCTTCTCAAATTGTTGCTAAGTAAGTTTATGAATTAAAAGGTCAAATATTTATGTATAACCAGGACAGAGCTTAGTTATCTCTATTTAAATTATGTAGCAGAAAAGAAAATGCCACTGTTCATTTTTAAGCAGTTTGAGTGCATATATGTGTAAACATAGAATAGCTATATTAAAATTATTGGCCATATATAGACTGTAAGTAGAATATCAATATGAAAACAAAAGTAACCTACATATTTAATATTCTAATTTGAAAATAGGGAGTATTTTGTTTCTTATAGAAAGATCTGCCCTGGCCAATGTGGCTCAATTGGTTGGAGCACTGTCCTGCACACCAAGAGGTGATTTCCGGTCAGGGCACAGGCCTAGGTTGCAGGTTTGATTCCCAGTCAGGGGGCGGGTAAGGAGGGCAGCCAATCAATGTTTCTCTTTCACATCCATCTTTCTCTTTCTCTCTGTCTCTCCCCCCTTACTCTCTCTAAAATCAATTTAAAGATGAAAAAAAGAAAAAGAAAAGATTTTTCTGAAAATGTTTAACTTATTTTATTTGTGTCTTTTTCTAAAGTTAATACCTCTAAGTATAAAAACAATGTCGTAATAGGAATATACACACACATTTGAACTATGTGACTATACCTCATAAATAATTTCATTTATAAAGACTGTCTTAGTTGACTTCTTCATAATAAAAAAAAAATTACCCTTTACATGCCTACTAGGCAGGGAAAGGTATATGCATAGTTCTGATTCCAAGATTTAAGTTTATTTAAAGAAATTCTCCAACTTTTTGACCTTGAAAATATTTTCTTCATGGTTAAAAGTATGTATTAATGTAATTTGGGGTATGTTTCTGTCCCAGTTAATAAACTAAAAAGTATGCATCCACTGCCCTCTATGGCTTAGTGCTATGTCAACTTTCAGAAGAATGCAAAAGATCACATCTGGAAGTCTTCAACTTGTAAAATAACATTTCTCACCCAGGAGAAAATGTAATATTGGGTTTCAAGGCTACTGAGGTAGCCCTTACTACTCCCAAGAGATTCATAAAGTGATGGGCTATTCAGTTGATGGGGGAGATTGTAGCTCATGGGGCCAGGAAGTTTGGAGGGCACAGGACAAAAGCTCTCTGCCTTGGGACCACAGGTGGTCAGGTGTCATCCAGGAACATAATTCCATGCCCAGGGGTGACTCTACACCCCTGCTTATAACCAGGGGAGCATCTCTAAAACACCAGTGGAGAGCAAACTCACCTAACTCAAATATGATTGGGGACGTGATGCTTCCTAAGTCAAAATAATTACATATATTTGTGGGCAGGTGGAGAGAAGGTCAAGCAGAGGAATTAAATAGTTTTAAAATTTTCTCAAGATGACTTACCATTTCTATTATGAAATTTTAAACTCATTTGAAAATTAGACATATAAGAATGTAGGGGTTAGATAGAATTATAGCAATGCTTTTTTAACATTTTTAGTTCTTGCTGAGTGCCAGGTCTTGCTCTAAATGCTTTGCATGTGTAATTTCATTGCAAACCATTCAATGGTCCAATGAGGGTGGTGCTGTTTACTAATGAGGAAATTGAGGCCCACAGACATTACAAAACTTGCCCAAGGGTGCATAGGTAGTCAGTGATAGAGCAGTCTGTTGAGTGCTTACTCAACATATAAAGGGCAATATACCAAGCCCTTTATCTGCATGATTTTATTAGGTCCTCTTTGTTGGGTGACTTGTGTCCCCCAAAAGAGAAATGTTGAAATCCTAATCCAGTACCTATGATGTGACCTTATTTGGGAATAAGATCTTTGCAGATGTAATCAAGTTAAGATAACCTCATTTTCAGTTGGAATGGGTCCTAAACCCAGTGACCGGTTTTCCTTAGTAGAAGGAGAAAAGAGACATAGAAACGGAGCCTTGTGATAGAGGAGGTAGAGATTGGGGTGTTGCAGCTGCAAGCCAAGGAATGTCAAGGACTGCTGGCCACCACTGGAAGGTAGGAAGAGGCAAGGAAAGATTCTAAACATAGCCCTGCCAACACCTTAATTTTTTACTTCTGTGAGAGAATAAAGTTCTGTTGTTTCATACCATCCTAGTAGTGGTAATTTGTTACAGCAGTACTAGGGAACTAAGACTGTCCTTTGGACAACAATCCTGTGAGAAAGAAATAAGTGATAGCACTTATTTGAATGAGATAATTTTAGAAACAAAGAAATAAAACACTGATTGACACTGTGGATTGTACTAACATATGAAACTCAAACAAAATGAAAATACAGATACATTCAGGGAGTTTCCCAGGCACCTGCTGCCTCAGGGAATCCATATCCCCCCTAACTATAGCAGCCCATCCACTCCTCTCTCACTGCCCCATGATAATCTTCTCTCTGCAGTGGATCCCAGCTGGGCTTTGTGAAGAGTCATCTGATGTGTTAGAATAGAGATCTGGAGTGTTGACTGATAAGGGAAATTCCCCTGGGAGGGCAGGGGCTGGTGGTAACTGGCAGAGGGAATGGAGCTTCCAGATGCAAAGACAGGAAAAGACATGTGTTCAGGGAATGGCTGGTCTACCAGGCTGTTCTTACCAAAGCTTGGGGAGTACAGATGGTAAGTAGGGAGGCATGGGGTGAGGGGAGGAGATAGGTCTTCAGGGGATGTATTTCATGAAAAGGAGCTTGGATTTTACCGTGTAAGTAACTCGAGGCACTGAAGGGTCTAAGGAAAGATGTGATTTGATCAGATTAGGTTTTTAGAAAGATCCATTTGGCTGCAGCGTGGGGTGAGGCTCCGAAGAGTGTCATCCTTAGCCCACCTGCATCAGAATTAAACCAGCAGGAGTGTCCAAAATATAGCTTCTGGGCTTCACCCCC
The DNA here is from genome assembly GCF_000412655.1 of Myotis brandtii. NCBI lineage: Eukaryota > Metazoa > Chordata > Mammalia > Chiroptera > Vespertilionidae > Myotis > Myotis brandtii. The sequence goes on from NW_005371274.1 coordinate 2,214,062, forward strand.
AAGCCTACTGAATTTGAGTCTCTGATACTTCAGGTGAGTGATTGCTGTGGAAGGTGGGTGGAGGTAAAGGGCAGTGAGAACTGGAGGTATTTAGGAAGCTGTTGCTAAGGCAGTGTTCCTGGTAGTGTGTTGCTGGCACATTTAGTAATTGGTAAAAATTACAATAAAGGTTCTCCTCCCCGCTCTCTGCAAGCTGGTGCAGCCACATACCCACACAGATCATTTAGTGCCCAGCACCTGGGCTGGACTTCAGACCTCTGCTCCACTCCAGGGAGCACCTTTGTGCAATGCACAAAACGTTCACTGTACCAGAACATCTTGGGAAGCAGCAGAGAAGTGTACGTAAGAGGTAGAATTGATAGAATGTAGAGATCGAATGGGATAAAAGGAACTGAGTCTAAGATGACTGCTAATTTTATTTTTTAAAATAATTTCTAGTCCTTTGAATTTGTTGTTAATGATTAAAAATTATTAATAGGATTCTTGGATCCTTTACCCATCCCCCCTTCCCCACCTCCATCACTTCAAGAAATCAAGAAGTTAAGGGTTTATTAAATCCTAGTTATTGAATTCAGAAAAGTGACTGGTAAGGATAGAAACCCCAGACAGTCACTTAGGGTTCCCATATTTGAGCTGGTCATAAAAATGTCAAGTTCTAGTTACAGAAACTTGGAATGGGCCATATTCCAGAAATTTATTTGCAAGATAACTACCTGAAACTTTATACTCAGAGAAACAACAGTGAAGTCTGAGTTTTCTAAAATCATTGAAGAGCCTGGATAAATGTGAACACCTATTTCACTAAGGGAAATGAGTCCTCACCTGTATTAGAAACAACTGTTTTTTTGTACTTCTTTGCTGATATCATCCTTCTTTCCTCCAGAGTAGAAAAGATGCTAAGTACTTATTTCCAGGATTGGAAAAATCTATAATTGATACAAAATTTAGTGTTTAAGTTAAAATTTGTACATTTTTATGAAGCTGCATTAGTCATTACAATAAAACTAAGTGAGATTTTTTTAGTACATGTAACTAATCCTTTTGAGCATTTCTAAATTGTTTATCCTTTCAAAGAACAAAAACTCATTTAAATGAACTATGAAAATTCTTGTCCATGGGAACATTTATAGAACATAATGGAACATGCTTATAATTTATTTATAATAACATGTGAGTCAGTAGCAAATATTTAAGAGGAAAAACGAGATCTCAAGATGGTGTGATTCACTATTTAAACTTCTGTTGAAATTGAGTGCTAAAACCAAGAAGTCATTAAGAAATTAGTGGTACAGTTAAAGTAGTAAGAGGACATTTTTAAGAGTGGTTTGTTTTTAATGGACTGAATTCCATTTGACCATCTTCAGGAATGTTTAAAGTGGTTTGCCAACTGGTAATACATAAATTTGGTATTTTGAATCTTTTAACTCTGTATTTCATTATGACTACAAACTTTTTTAAAAATGTTATTCTATAATATTAATCCCAGAAGTGATTCTATGAAGATCTGAACAGATGTGTGACCCTTCTGAGGCTTTCCCTATCAATTTTAGTCACCAAAAACACCCTTGGTAACGATGGAGGGTATTTTACCCCTGTTATACCAGGGTCACATTTTTGCATTAATAAGCAGACTCATCTAAAATCCATATCACAGATTGTTGTGGATGAACTGGGAACACGGAGGGGAACTGATAGTGCAAAAAGTTTCAGAGACCTGGCAACTCGCAAGGTCTAGGGTTATAGACTGCCAAGCCTAGAACCAAAGCCTTTAACTGGGCTTGATCAGCTAGTAGGGGCAAAACCAGCATTTCATCCCAAGCCTGTTCAATTCCCAAACCCAAGTTCTTAACCACTAGGAAACACTCCAGTATTACCATCCACTCAGGTCTCAGCCTCTGTATGCATGTGCGGTTGCGTGACAAGTACAACGTGGAACCCCCAATTTAAATGCAGGTCCATCTGACTATAAAGTTGATCATTTCCTATATCCCTGCTGCCTCCTTGACCTCTGAGGACTTCGGGGATCTCTCAAGCATTCTTTAATATGGGCACCTCTGAGGGTAGATGGAGGGGTCTTCCCATCTACAGCTGAATAATCATAGCACATAAGCAACCACATGGGAGAAGGGATTCCTATAGCTAATGGATCAAGCAAATGTACTCCTCTCTACAAAAACAGGGAGGGGAGAGGGCTCAGAAAATATTTGTTGAGTGAATGAATGGATAAATGAGCACATGCACACACCGCTAGGCTACCACACAGATACCTGTTCTAAAACCAGGAAGGAACATTTGAAGCCATCAGATTTGATCTGTGAGCATCACCAACATCAAAAGTTAATTTACCAGAAGTGACTATTTTTCAAACATCATTTACAAAAATGATTTGGGCTGATCCCAGCCCTGACCAGTGTGTGGCCAAAGGTAGATGGTAGAAAATAGACCATCTGAGAGCCATATAAAGCACATTTAAACTTTTGATCTTCATTGGCCTCAGTATGGAAGTCCTGCGCAGTCGGGAGGTACTAACTGGCCCACCATGAGATGGGCAGCCATGGAATCTTTTTCTCTCTGGTCTGTTTCTGTGGATGCCCAATGTGCCTGGTGCAGTTGGCAAGTGGTCCTGAGGGTCGTATCTCTGCAAAGTGGTCTCATACTGTTGTTGAAAAAAGAGAAAAAGGAAAAAGGGTGTAGGCAGCCTCAGTCTCTGCATAGTCCTGCTTTTGAGGGTCTGGAGTATCTTTCCTGAGCAAAGGGGTGAGGGCACCTCCACTCTCCAGGCCTCAAGCCAGGAGAGGACTCCCCATTTCCTTTATATCTTTGGGGAAAGCCCTCCTCCCTATGGTTATCATACCCCAGCCCAGCACACCAAGAAGAGGCCACTGGTGGTGGAAATTCATATACTTTATAAATATTTATTCAATACCTACACTGCTAAGGCACCCAAAAATAGAACAGACATTGTCCCCACCTACATGGAGCTTAAAGACCAGTAGGAAATCAAGTAATTACAAAACAAATGACAAATTGTTACCACGATATGTACTACAAGGGAGAGGACGTGGCTGCATGAGACCCTCTAAAAGGGGATTTGACCCAGGCAGAGAAGAGCTTCCTTGAGGCTTGATGTTTCAGCTCAGGACTAAGGTTCCAATGGATATTAACTAACAGAACTGAGTGATTGGCAGTGTGTTCTAGACAGAAGTAATTGTATGTGCAAAGGCCCAGTGGCAGAAGGGATAATGGCAAGTTTGAGGTTTGGATGGAGAGTGGGGAGATATAGGGTTCATCAGTAAAATCTGGAGAAGTCAGAATGACAAAGGTGAACAGCTATGGGGTGCTCATTGTGTGCCCGGCATCACGACAAGTGTTTTTTAAAGTCTTATATAATGTTTAAGTGCCATTCTTACATGTGAAGAAACTAAGGCACATAAAGCCAAAAAAAAAAAAAAAAGTTTGCCAGATAATACAGGCTCTTGTTAAGAGCCCTTGTCTGCATCCCTAAGAGCAATGGGAAGCCATCAGAGGGTTTTAAGCAGAAATTATACAACAAGATTTATGTTTCAAAAGGATGATTCTAATAAAAATAAGCTAGAGATGCCCCCACATGCACAGCCCCTCCCAGCCCCCTTTGTACCAAAAATAAAAATATACTCAAAATAAAAGTATATCCGAAATAAAAATGTTTACATTTAAAACTTTCATGGATACCGAATCTGAAAATAAATGATTATTCCAAAATAGAGACCTAGTATTAGCAGAAGTTGTTCTGAGGAAGTGGGGAAAGGAGGAATGGCCTAGTCACCCAGGTCTTTCTGCTCTCTGGGAACTGTGTTCCACAGTTTAGAAGAGACTTGTGGCATGAGCTAGAGAGGGGGATTGATGACATCCATCTCCAGGCCACTATTCACTGTCCCCACCCTCGACAAACTCACTGCGTACTATGAGTCTAGCAGTTCCGTGCTTATACCAGGCAAGCAAAGACTTTCATGAGCCAAATCCAGGACAAGGGAGTTTTTCTTTGACAGTTGTAGTATTTTTTTAAATTGGGAAATTTTGTATAAAAATGTAGAGTTTTGACTTACCTGGAAACCCTGGGTCACTGTCCTCCCTTAGCCCCATGGGCTGGCCCTGACCCACCCACCACTCGCAGATAAGACACACCAGCTCCCTACTCCTCCCCTGATACACCTGGCCCCACCTCTCCACTCTGGTCTCATTTTCTTACCTGCCTGGCCCTAGGCGTCTGTATTTGGGACCCCTGGGTTGTATTCCAAGATTCACACATGCTGTCGGTAAGTTAAGAGTTAGGAGGCTGGGCTGGAAGTTGGGACAAAGGGTAGAAGGGCTCTGAACACACAAGGGGCACCTTTGAACCACCTTCTGGGGTCTTGTTCTAGGCAGGGAAAGCCTGTGAGATAACATGTCAGCCTGGGAATGAGTGCCTGGGAAACAAAGAGAAAATGGTTCTCAGCAACCACCCCAATGGTGGAGACAGTGAGACATATGGTTATTTTGGTAGTTGTGGTTACAATTTGTAGAGAATGAGGTGAAATTTAGACCTAAAGCATTAGAGAGCCATCACAGTCTCTTAAGCAGGTTGAATTGTAGGACTATCAGACCAACAGCGGCACGTTAGGGTCAAGAACCTGGAGGTGAGGACATCCTCTGTAGGAAGGAGCGTGGTAATGACCAACCTGAATGATTATTCCTGGATTAGAAATGGTGTGCTCAAAATAAAGGGCTAGAAGCCAGTGTGAGCCCATTTAGTTTTCATTGGCACAGAGTAGTGGTTACAGGAAAAAGACTAGTCTTGAAAATTTAGCCCCACCAGGAGAAAAATGAAATGTAGTAAAAGTTACAGTTGGTTAAGAATGGAGGCATTTTTACTATGACACAGCACCATTGTGAAAATCTCCACACTCCTGCCAAGGGGTAGATGCTGCTCAACTTCTCCCAGAGTCAGGGCATTGAGTGCTCTTGGCACCGTCGGCTCAGCACAGGGGCCAGGAGCAGGGCCTCCTCAGGCCTCCATAAAGCATAGATCTTGCCCAAATGTGGAAAACCTTTAGGGATGTGAAAACCATTAGGGATCCGTAGCCCTGATTTGAACCAAGCAGAATAAACAAACCCCTGCCCAAACTGGAATTCGCTGGACGCCTGTCAGAGTTATCCACGGGGAAAGGCTGGAGGCCTCAAGGGTCTTTGAGTAGGTCCATGTCTTGTTTGAGCTGCTTCTCTCTTGATTGCATGTGTTTCGGCCTTCGTCCTTTTTTGAAGTCTCTTAACGTTTCTGTTAAAAACGCGCCAACGGATTGCATTCTGAACCTGTAACATATGCAGTACTTTTTTTCTTCTGCTAATGGGATACTAAAGCCCAAGTTAGATCTTCTGGAAGTGTGCTACATATTCAGGAACTGGTTGGAAAAGCTCCAGAGAGCATTCACATTTTCCATATACAGGGTCTTGGTAAGTTCCCAACCTTCATTTCTATTTTCAATATCCTTTGTCACTCTTTCCGGCCTAATAGTTTAGTTATATGCATGTCTGTGCATAGCGCAGCATAACTTTCTGTCTCTCTCCCCATAACAGTTAACTTTCATTTTTTTATCGCATTTAAAAAGAAAGTAGGGCCCTAGCCGGTTTAACTCACTGGATAGAGCGTTGGCCTGGGGACTGAAGAGTCCCGGGTTCGATTCCGGTCAAGGGCATGTACCTTGGTTGCAGGCACATCCCCAGTAGGGGGTGTGCAGGAGGCAGCTGATCGATTCTTCTCTCTCATCGATGTTTCTAACTCTCTATCCCTCTCCCTTCCTCTCTGTAAAAAATCAATAAAATATATTTTAAAAATAAATAAATAAAAAAATAAAAAGAAAGTAGGGAGGTAGACTCATAGAGAATTATGAATGTTCATTTATTCATTAAGTGTCTCCTGTGGGCTGGACACTGTTAGTCACTCTTTGGGGACAGTGGAAGGAGTGGATTAAAGAAGAGCAAATAATTCCCCTAACTCTCTACTGTTCACAATCTATTGAAAGGTGGAGATGGACACAGAGATAAGAAACCAAGACACAGCACAGCTAAGAACCAAGCCCTACATGGTCACGAATTCCGAGGTCACAGAAGCATGATTTGAACAAGTCTATTGCTAAACTTGAGCTCTCACTCTGTCTCTAGTCTACCAGCAGGAAATATAACACGGCGCAATATGGAAAACATTTACTGAGTGCCATTGTTTTCATGTTCTAGGCGGGCATGAAAACAATGAAAAAGAGCACTGTTCTTAATCTCTCGGAGTTGCTGATTTAGTTGACAGAGAAACTGACATGTGAACATGTGGTTACATTGTACTGTGATACAAAATATGAGGCAAAGATTAGTGATGAAGAGTGTGGCTTTGGTGACAGACAGACCTAAATTCCACATCTACCACGTACAAACTGTGAGCTAAGGCAGATTACTTAGCTCTGTCCCTAAAGCTCATCATCTTGCCTGTAAAATGGGGACAATGAGGATACTTGCCTCAGAATAATTATAATGGAATAAAAATAAATCTAATGAATATAAAGTGATAGCACAATGTCCAAAAACAACAACAAAAACACAAATAAAACAAAGGTGGATATGGAACAAAGAAGACATTCCAGAAATAGCAAGAGGAAAGGATCTTTCTGTGTCTCATGGCTTCCATGTCACCCACCTTTGCCTAAGGAAAACTAACTCATCCTCTGAGGCCCAAGGGCTTCCATGCCAGGTCGCCTGCTCAGCACTCTTGTTGCTGCCACACACAGGAGGCAGCTTGTTCAGTTCTCCTGCATGTTTGTTTCACTCTACATTGCGTCTAATGCTCAGCTCTGAAGGTATCTTTGAAGCCTGGTGTGGTCAGAGCCACATGCAGCTCAATCAGTGCAAGCTATAGAAACAACAATGATAACTGTCATTTATTGAATTGGGAACTACATGCAACAAACTCTTCTAAGTGCTTTACCAACACCAACCTTCTTGCAATAGAAACAAAAAGACATCTCAGGCCCCACCTGAGACCTCACAAATCGGAATCTGCATTACTTTAACAAGATTCCCAGGTTAAAAACAACAAGATCACCACCAAACCAGGATTATATGAAATGCTGAAGGGTATTCTTTAAGAAGAGGAAGAAGAAAAAGGTAAAGATAAAAATTATGAACAACAAAGGGACAACAAATACATATCTATCAACAAGTGAATCTAAAAATCAAGTGAATAAAAAATGGACTGACAATTCTCAGGGGGAAGGGAGTGTGAAGGGTGCGGGAAGAGATTGGACAAAAATCTTACACCTATGGATGAGGACAGTGGCGGGGGGTAAGGGCATGGGGAGGGGTGGGAACCAGGTAGAGGGGAGCTATGGGGGGAAAAAAGAGGAACATCTGTAATAATAATAATTTAAAAAAAACAACAACTGTGTTCCAAGTCCTAGCTATGCCATTCACTAATCTTGCAACCTAAGTCTTTCCTCCTCTGCCTCTCATCTTCAATCCCTTGGTCTCATTCAGTTTTAAGATTGACTTAAAAAGACCCCAAGTCCTTTCCATTGATACAAAACTGTTTGGGAGTTCTTTTTGTGCCCACGATTGGTCGGCAACACCTGTAAGACTCACTCAGTGGCCAGAAGGCCAGTTCTGGTTTTTGATTGTTCCTTCAGAGAGAACAGGGGCTAGTCAGTTGGGTCCCTTCAGGTGAAAAGATTACAGAGTAATTAGATATGATCTACCAGCTGTCAAGGAATATAATCTCCTTGTATTATTTATATTTATATTTATATCTGTAACTGTAGATAAAAAGGAAGTCACCCTGAAAGAAATAACAGACCAGTGAGTAATTGGGCCTTCAACAGCATGAAGGAGCCACATGTGTTATGTGTATTAATGACCCATTTTCCCCCTTTGCCAGCTCTCATGTGCTTATAAACAAGTAAATAATAATGCACTCCCGGTGCATATGACAGTCTGCCTAGAGTTCATGTGTAAATACACAGGCCTTCCATCAGTGGCCCAGCCACTATGCTGATTGTTTTGTGTACGTCTCATGTAATTGCCAAGCAACCTGGTGAGGTAGGATCATGATCCTCGTTTCAAAGATGAGAAGACTGAGACTTCAAGGCTATTAAGTGGGTGCCCCTATTTTAAAAGGCACTTAGGGGACTTTCTGATGATCCCACTCCCCTTCCAACCTCAGAGGTTAGCCAAACTATTTATTCCAGCCACGTATACTTTACTTGTGAAGAGTTTAGGAAAATTGGTTTTCCCCATCTTCTCATATTTTTGATGAGAAGTTTTGTACTCGTTCTAGCTGGGAGTTCACAGGAAGATGGCTTCGTTTGCTCTGACAGGATAATTACAGGGTGAGGCAACTAGAGGATGTCTGAACAGGGATTTGGACTTGATTACATCCCACTTGAGAGCTCTGACACCTGAGCGTTCTCCTGTATTGTATCTGGAGCCCGGGGTTCCTCCTTCACCACTCTGGTAGGAGGCACATGAGTGAAGGTGCCGAGGCTCTCAGGCATGCAGCCCTGGTTTGCATGGGGAGAGCTGACAGCAGTCCAGCTGCAGGATCACAGACACCAGGTGTTGGTCAGCCTGGGCTGTCCTGTCCAGTTGTGGGCGCCAGCACCTCCTTTGTCTCTGCTGCTCAGGCTCACTCGAGAGAGGCAGCTGTTCTTCCAGGTCCAGTGACTGTTTTATACCAAATCAGAGAGGAACTGACCTTAGGAAGGAACTGCGAGATCTCTCCCGGATGTGTAAAATCCATGTGTATTTTCTTTACACATTTTATCGGGCTGGCCTACATCTTCCTCCCATTGCCATCATGGACATCACCCTACAGGGCAAATGCTCTTTTTAACCCCTGAGATGTTAGGCTACAAACGGTTTTGTAAGGATTCCGCTGGGTCACTCACAGCAGAGGACAGTCAGGAGGCTTTTGCAGACAATGAGAATGAGCTGGAAGAGACCAATTCTTGAGACAACTGATGGATGAATTGAAGCAAACTCAGCCCAGGACATGGAGGAATAACAAATGCCTCCAAGATTGTGGACCGGAGGAAAGGAAAGTGGTACTATTAAAAGGAAATGAAGCCCTGGGACACTGAATCCTGTGACTTCCCAGGTTTAGTTAAAAAGGGAGAGGAACAGTTTTGAGTTTGTGCATAAATTAAACTCTGGTACTCAAGGTGTAAGGAATGGAGAAGAGCATGGACTTCAGAGTCAAATGATCCTGGTCTCACTGCTTTCTACCTGTGAATATTTAGGCAAGTTACTTAACCTCTCTGAGTGTCCTCAGCTACAAAGTAGAATACTACTTAGAATAGAAGTAGAATCGTACTTAGGCCACAGAGTTGCTGATAAGTGAAAGGACATACTTGAATAAAATGTGAGCAAGTCATGATATTAGTATCATTATTATTGCCTTTTATGGACAAAAATAATATTCCAGGTTCATATGTGTTTTTCTTATTAAATGTCTTTACCCGAAGTCTGGTACAGGTCATTTCTGCAATAGGATGTTCTAAATCAGAAATAACACGTACCAGTTTCCTTTTAAGTCATACAGCTATTTTAATTGATACTCATATCGTCAAGGGTTGAAAATGTGCAATAACAAACAACAATAAAGAGTGCACGTCCAACATGAATTTTTAAATATTTTTTCTTTAAAACAAACATAATTTTTTTAAAATATTGGAGTGTTTGTGATTTGAAGTCATGGTTACAGCCATGTCCCAGTTTTCCATCTGTTCTTGTCCAATGTACAGGTCCAAGTTACAGCCAGAATTGTGAATACTCAGTAAGTGTCTGTTGGTCTTGTACAAAGCTCTTCTCAGTTAGACTTACTTAAACATATAATATATTAATATGAAAGTGAATGTATACTTAGATGTGAAAATCAATCAAACTAATGCACCATATTAATAGAATAATGTATAACAATCCCATGATAGTATCAAAAGATGCAGCAAAAGCATTTGACAACATCTAATACTTTTTATGATAAAAACATTAGATAGGAAGAGAAGGGAATGTCCCCAACCTAATAGATTGCATCTATGAAAAACCCATGGCTAACATAATGCATAATGAGGGAAGACTAAAAGCTTTCCATCTAAAATAAAAAACCAGACAAAGATATCCGTTCTCACCACTTCTCTTTAACATTTACTGAAGATTCTAGCCAGGACAATTAAGCAAGAGAAAGAAATCTTTTCCAGACCAGAAAAGAAGAAGTAAAACTATCTCTATTGTCATATAACATGATCTCATATATAGGAAATCCTAAGAACTACTATTAGAATCGTAAAATGAGTTCAACAATGTTGTAAAATACAAGGTCAGTTGTATTTCTGTCCACTAGCCATGAATAACCCAAAAGTGAAGTTAAGAAAACTATTCCATTAACTATAGTATCAAAAAGAATAAAATACTTAACAATAAATTTGCAAAAGAAGTGCAAGACTTGTATACTAAAAATTAAAAACATTGTTGAAAGAAATTTTAAAAGACCTAAATAAATGGAAAGACAGTCTGTGTTTATGGGTTAAAAGACTTAATATTGTTAAGATGACAATGTTCCCCAAAGCAATCTACTGATTCAATAAAATCACTCTCAAAATTCCAGCTGCCTATTTTTTTTCTTTTTTGCAGAAATTAACAAGCCTATTATAAAATTCATATGGACTGCCAAGGGACCTAGAACAGTCAAAATAACAATTTTTAAAGAAGAATTAAGTTGAAGGACTCACACTACCAGTTTCTAAATTTGCTACAAAGCTACAGTAATCAAAACAGTGTGGTACTGCCCAGCCGCTGTAGCTCAGTGATTAAGCGTTGACCCATGAACCAGAAGGTCATGGTTCGATTGCTAGTTGGGGCACATGTCTGGGTTGCAGGCTCAATCCCCAGTGGGGAGGAGGGGGGAGTGTGTGCAGGAGGTAGCCAATCGATGATTCTCTTTCATCATTGATGTTTCTCTCTCTCTCTCTCTCCCTGAAATCAATAAAAATAAACAAACAGTGTGGTACTGGCATAAAGACAGACATATAGACCAGTGGAATTGAATAGAGAGCCCAGAAATAATCCCTCACATATGTGGTCAAATAATTTTTGACAAGGGTGCCAAGACCATTAAATGGGGAAAGGACAATTATTTAAACAAATACTGCTAGGAAAATTGGATATCCACATGCAAAAAATAAATTTGGACCTCTACTTTGCACCATATACAAAAACTAACACGAAATGGGTCAAAGACCTAAATGTAAGACCTATAACTATGAAACGTGGGAAAAGTTTCATGGCATTAATTCGGCAGTGATTTTTTTTGGATATGACACCAAAGGCACAGGCAATAAGAGAAAAAATAGACAAATTGGGCTTCCTCAAAATTTAAAACTTTTGTGCATCCAAGAACACTATCAACAAAGTAAAAGGCAACCCATAGAAAGAAAAAATATTTGAGATTAATACCTAGAATGTATATAAAACTTAACAAAAAACAAACAACCCAGTTCAAAAATGGACAAAGATCTTGAATAGATATTTTTCAAGAGAGGATATACAAATGACCAATATGAACATGAAAAGATGGTCAATGTCATTCGTCACAAGGGATATGCAAATCAAAACCATAAGATGTCACTTCATATCCACTAGCATGGCTATAATTATTTCTATTAATAAGGATTCTGTCATACTTTTTTTCTGCTCTGAAGCTAAGTTCAGTAACTATTTATATCTGACCATGGCTTAATTCTCAGTCCAGGCATTTTTTTTAAAGCACTGAGTTAGAAATAATATGCTTCATTAATTTTGTGAATTCATCTTTTTCATGTAGTATTGAGACCAGGCCAGACACATTTGTTGCAAGATTGATTTATTACTCTGAAAACCAATAACAGATTATGAGAAAGAATCACCAATAAATTAACCTTTCTCTACACCCATTACTTGCCTGTTGGAAAGCAATTTTCTGCTCTACATGAGACTTATTATCTTTACGCCAAATCTGAAACCTTTATAAAATGAAATCTGCGTCTTTTCTCCCCTGTTTTAGTTTATATAATTGGAATTGCACCACTCAGACTATTAAATGTACAGTTAATGAATCTAAAGCTTAACTTAACAAAATAAAGGGACTGTCTACAAAATTAAAGTTTTTCCTATTTTCTTCCCTAATTGTAATTTGAAGTAACTTTTCAAGAACAATATTGCCATATTTATTGGAAAAAATCTGAACAGCTCCAATGCTGAACTAGTTTGTGTCCATCAGAAGGTTGGGATTTTGTTCTCTGGATGAGTTTTTCAAATATCATTTTGATATATATTTTTTAAATATTGTCACATGTACATTAAAAAATTAAATAAAACAGAATTGTGCAATAAATAAACACTACTATTAGTTTGGTGTGTACTGGGCAGATATATAAACATTACCTACATTTATAAAATTCATTTTCCTCCATTGAGATCATATTCCATTGTTTTCAACTTGCTTCTTTTTCACCTGAATTTATCATGAAAAATTTTCAATGTCAATACATATAAATCTTCCTCACTTTATCTATATTTTTGTGAGTATTTCTGATAAAATCCTAAAAGTTGCATTGCTTGGACAAAAGGTGTGCTATTTAAATTTTTGTTTTACTTCCCATGAAACCTTGTGCTTATTTCACCACCACTCACAGAGAATGAGAAAGATAATGTTTCAGAAGCACAACTACATGTCAGGTTTTCCCAAAGGTTTTCCTTGTATAAATAAATAATAGATAGCTACATAAATACATAGATTAAAAAAAAACTAAGCTACCATTAAAATATAATGAGAGTACTATGCTTTATTTTTTTCATTAAAGTCAGGTTCCAGTAAAGTATAATTCTCTCTTCCTACCCAGAGAGAGACAGACAGACAGACAGACTTGGTAGGAAATAGGGGGAATGCAGAAGATCCCTTAAAACACTAAGGGCAATAGAGGGAGGACTACTGGAGTCAGCTGAATTTTAGTTTCAGCCCCATCTCAGTCATAGGGTGTCTTTAGGCAGATTGCTTAATATTTCTGACCTCTGTTTTGTGATCTGTAGAATGGGGATAATCACACTTACTTTATGGGGTTCTTTGTAGAAATTAAATTAGTTACTCGATGCAAAGGGCTAACAAATGGTGAGGAACAATAGCTAGGTGAATAGTTATTGTTGAGATGCTAGAAAAGGATCAGGGTGACCAAGCCAAGAGCATCCTGGATGAATGGTAAAGTTTTGAAAACTTTTGCAGAAAAAGTTGAGGAAATTGCTAACATTCTAGTTAATACATATGCTATGCAATACAGCACCTTCCCTACCCACATCCATCATCTCCCCCACCCCCGCCGCTCTCACTCACATTATATTATTGTTTAATCTGTCTCCTCTCCTAGAATAATCTATATGAAAAAAGATCTTTTCTTGCTCGCTAAATTCCAACATCAGTGTAGCCTGAAACAAAACCTGGCACATAGTAGGCACTCAATAAATGAATGAATGAATGAATTTCTACTTAGCCTTTCTTAAGCCCATGCAGATGTATTGGCCGCTAATAAGGGTGGCCCACGGACACAAAGCACACCCAAGATAACTCGGAATGGGCTTGGGGTAATGCACAATATTGGCCAGGAGCCAGAATCTTCTGGTTCTCTCTCAACTTTTACCAGTGCCATGACTGACCACTCACAAGCTGGATTCTTGGGCAATTCACGTAGCTTTAACTTAAGCTTTATAAAAATTAAGATTAGCAATGCCTATCTGTTATGATTTTCTAACATTATGCAAATGATGTGAGATTATTTTATAAACTCTAGATTCTCATAGGAGGTACAGCAAGATAAACCAAATGTGTTTAGTCTTGATAGGGACCAAGACAACAAAAAATGAAATGGGAAGTAGCAGGTTTTCAAGATTCTAGCCCAAGCATGTCAAACTCAAAGGCCAACACAGGCCAAACAAACAAGGTTTAAGTTTATGTGGGCCACAAAAAAACATACGCTTCAATTTTCATAGAAACGTAGGTTTCTTTCAAAAAGTATAGTATAAAATAGAACAAGAGCAATGATAAAATTAATGTTTTCTTACATGCCATTATATTGGCTGGGCCACAAAAATATTCGTTGTGGGCCACATGCAGCCTGGGGGCCGCGAGTTTGACACACTTGCTCTAGCCCAAGCCAGAGCCTCTTCCGTGGGCTTGGATCTGAACCAGCATCTCTGAATAAGTGCTAACCGCTACCCTCATCTGCCTTTGTTTCTTCATGAGCCACACCTACTCTGTGCCTTCTGGAGAATAAAGCTTTCTTCCTTGCTTTCTACAGTGATGCTCCATCTTTCTAAAATATGCTTCAGCCATTGGGAATGACTTGTAGTTTCCTAAATAAGCCTCTCTCACTCTTAGGCCTTTCCATAGGGTCCCAGTAACACAGCAGCCTAAGCTTCCTTGGGAACCAACTAAGCTCATGAACACTTTAGGCCTCATTCCCCCATTTGGAATCACTAAGTGTGATGACCAAAGTTTTGAAGAGACTTTAATTCCCATGTGAATGATACGGAACCTGACAACAAGATTGAGGAGAGCTATGATAACATATTCCCCTTGTGGGAATTGTTAAAGGCTCTGAGAAGTCCTGCAGTTAAAATAGAAAAAGAGAGCTTGTTTAACTTTGTTCAGCTTGGTATGTCTCTAAATTATTAACCAAGGAACCATGTTTTGCATAAATTCAATGTAACACCCTTTGGCAAATACTGGTTTAAAACATGGGAACATTCTTAGGAACTTAAAAGAAGGATAAGAGAGGGCACTTCTAAGTTCCTGTGTGCTCCACTCTAGCGTGGTATAATGTAGTGTTTGAACGAATGGCTGAGCAAGGAGGGAAACTGTCCACCCTCTAGGGTCAAATCCTTACCTTTGGAGTTTGAAGAATTCATTTTATCACATCACTTCACTTCAAATAAACAAGCACAAGAAGTTGATTTATACTAACTAAAATCACTTGAATTGCATCTAAAAACCAGAATTCAATGTGGCATTTTGTTGCTGCACAGGCAATATGCTGAATGACCAAGAACATGAGCTCTGGAGTCAAATAGACTCTGATTCAAACCCTAGCTCCCTGTCTTACTACTTATGGAACCTTATGTGAGCCTCCCATGAGTGATACTGCCTACCCCCTGAATTAATCCATATAAAGCACTATTTCAGGAAGCTATTATTTGAGCAGGGAATGAAAACTTGAAAATACTGTGTCTCATCAGAGATGTTTCTAGGTTATGACAGTGTCTAGAGATATAGCCCTATTCTGCTGTAGAGTAAGTATTAACTAAAGAGCATGGAGCTGAGAGCAAACATTGACTATTAATGAGGTAGATAATTTTATTCAACAGAAACTTTAAAAAAAATTTTCACAGTAAGAGAACTAAAGTTTTCAGTGGGCTTTGTGAAATTTGCTCCACAAATAAAGAGGAAGGATCCAGGGTCATAGAGCTACTGGGCCTTTAACCCATTGTAGAGTTGCCCATATTACAGAGAGGAAGGGTGATGTGACTTACAGCTGAGAGTTGGGGTAACACGGCATGTGAAGGGGAAGGAGGAAATTATAAGGAGAGGTCAGCAAGAATGCGATAAGGTGGGAAATCTATTTTTCCAGTTTTATTGAGATGTAATTGACATATGTCACTGTAGAAATTTAAGGTGTACAGCATAATGATTTGACTTACATATATTATGAAATGATTATCACAATAAGTTCAGTTAGCACTCATCATCATGTAGATACATATAATGAAAAGAAAATTTAAAAAAAGAAAAATTATTTTCCTTGTAATGAGAACTCTGAGGATTTACTCTGTTAACTACTTTAATATGTACCATACAGCAGTGTTAACTATAGCCATTGTGTTGTACATTATATCCTTAGTACTTTTTATCTTATAACTGGAAATGTATACCTTTTGACCACCTTCCTCCAATTCCTCCTCTCTCCACTCCTGCCTGTCATAACCACAAAGCTAATATCTTTTTTAGTTTGTTTTAACAGCTGCTAAAGTGTGGAACTTGGAGGGCAGAAAATTGTGTCCCAAGAAGATTTCTGGGATGTTTCTTTGTGGTCATGATAAAAAAAATTCCTGAGTAATCCTGCTTTAAGGAAACGTACACTAAAGGTCTATATTATGTTTCAAGGTTTCAAACATCAGATTTGTGTTTCCTTTGAGTGATGTCATTCTTATACTGAGACACATGGGGACACTACATTTGTTAGGGTCCCACTGAGCGGGCTTCTTTTTCTTCATTTATTCAGTTTTTTAGGTCTCATTTATTGCTATTCCCCACCAATTACTAGATTCTTTATTCATTGTAGCAGCATGTGATTCATATCTCAAGATATAGTGCAGTTAATAATATATCATCTTATCTTACATTACTTACATATTTCATTACATTATCTCTTCTCTTACATATTAAATAATTGGTTTCATAAAATTTGGGAGTTATTTTCATTTCCTTCACAGAGTGCTGTACTTTGAAATCGTGTCTTTAAGCTGGTTACTTCTGGGAAGACTTCCTATATATGGCTAATTCTCTTGCCCATAAATTGTTTGTATCCAGAAACTGCCTCTGTCATCAGGCCACATTCTGACTCAGTTTTTCAGGAAATCCAGTCATTTTGTAAACTTTTCAGAAAGTTGAAGAATGAGGACATGTAAGCTATATAGATTTGAGTTCCTGCCTTATCTTTAATTATTTTCAAATATGACCTTACAGTGAACCAAATTTGGTAGTCTTCGTTTTTTTATGCAGTCAATTTTTGGTAGCTTTTTCCAAAATATGGATAAAAATTGATAGACTAAGTCATTGTACTCCGTATTCACCTATTAGAATCAAAAGGAAATGATACTTTGGATACTTTAGTTTTCATACAAAAGAGAAAACAGAAAGTTCTGATCGGAATTTACAGGGTAGGGCAAAAGTAGGTTTATAGTTGTGAGTATACAAAACAGAGTTTATTCTTGTATCATTATTTACTAATTATTATATTATTTTCCATATGAACAACTGTAAACCTACTTTTGCCCCACCCTGTATGTAAAACTAGTTTAGGCTTGCATCAGAGGAGAGCACTGTAGCTCAGACTTTCTCCTCACAATTTGTTTAGGTCACTGCTGGAAGCATTCCTCCAAAAGGGAGCACTTCACTTAATTAGATAGCAAATACCACCAAGAACTTTTCCTGAGCTATGTTTCAAAAGAGGTGGACTGCTTAGGAGAGTTGAAGGGGGAACATCAGAGCCCAGACTATCAGCAGAAATGCCCTGTCAACACAGTGATCTAAGACCTAGGAACTCCTGCCCTAACTGGTTTGGCTCAGTGGATAGAGCGTCAGCCTGCGGACTCAAGGGTCCCAGGTTCGGTTCTGGTCGAGGGCATGTACCTTGGTTGTGGGCACATCCCCAGTGGGGAGTGTGCAGGAGGCAGCTGATGTTTCTCTCTCATCGATGTTTCTGGCTCTCTATCCCTCTCCCTTCCTCTCTGTAAAAAAACAATAAAATATTTTATTTTTTTTTAAGACCTAGGAACTCCCAAGACAGACCTGGTATCTATTTTTTCTCTCCTGCATCCTCACTAGCCTGTTCCTTTGAACAGACTGACCTGAGTTTTGAATCAGAAGATGTGGTCACCATATTTACAGAGGAAGGAATCAGGAATGTAGATTACCCTTTAGAGAAGGTCCATAATAAAGTGGAGGCTAGAGGTGATTTGGAGTTTAAGGGACAAGGGAAGTTTATTGGTTTCTTTTTAAGAATAAGGGAAATGGAACATTTGTGTGGGCAAATGAGAGTCAGTGGAAAGAAAGGGACTGGAGGTGGAGATAACCACTGAGGCAAGTTCAATAGACTTTATCACAAACTGAGGTGGGCCTTGTTGAGTTATTTAGGGAAAAATAAATAAATTTATGTCACGTTCGAAGCTGCCTTGAGGGCCTGGCTACAGTATGGTAACACAGTTCAGCAAGGGTCCCATCCTAAGGGATTGTCATTGACATTTATCATCATTTAGCCTCCCAGAAGCCAAGTATAGTTGGCTGAGTTTGCCCAGGATTGAGGTTTGGGAAGTGCATTTGATGGAAAGTCAAGGTGACCTGTGAGGGAATCCTGGGAGTTGGTGGGTGCCATGTTAAAATGCTGACCATGAAACCAGACCAAGGCCAAGCAGCTGGAAGTCGGCTGAGGCAGCGAAAGTTTAGTAGAAAAGGTGGAAGGGAAATGGAGGTCAGTTCAGGGGTGATGACTTCAGAACTCAGCAATACAGAGACAGAGCACTTCGGAGTGATGATCCAAAGTTTCCTGCAATAGAGATAAAAGAATCAAGGATATTGAAGTCTGGATGTTGAAGAAGTGTTTTTTAATTGAATTTATTGGAGTTATATTGGTTAATAAAATTACATAGGTTTCAGGTGTACAATTCTATAACAAATTATCTGTATATTGTATTGTATGTTCACCACCCCAAGTCAAGTCTTCTTCCATCACCATGTATACTCCCTTTAACCTCTTCTACTTCCCCACACCCCTCTTTCCCTCTGGTAATTACCATACTGTTGTCTGTGTCTACAAGTTAATTTTTGTTTTTGCTTAATTCCTTCACCTTTACATTAGCTTTGCTGTTGTTTAGTGTCCAGGCCCGATGTCAGTCTGTGCCAACAAATACATTGTCATCAGAAGACAGATGAGTTTTATTCTGTCAAAGGGTCAGTAAGGGTGTTTAAGAAATCAAGAATGTAAGAAAGATCTTGGGAAAACCAAACATGGTCCCCTCATGAAGCACCATGAGAAGCATGAAGGAGGGCTGGCCAGGGAGGGACTGCCAGGAAGGAAAAGATGTGAACTGGCGGAGAGCAAGAACAGTTTGGCCCTCAGGGCAGCATTTCCTGAAGTGGTTCCAGCCAGCACTAGTCACACAGAATGGCACAGTAAGTAGCATATAAAAGTATGGCTCTGGAGAAATACTCGGTTAAGCAATATAAATGGATTCCTTTACTGGCAGACCCCTTTGAAGCTCTAATGGTGTACCCATGTGCCCCATTTATTTCCAGGAATAGAATTTGTGACAAGAATATGTGACTTTTCCCCAACTTAGTGGCCACAAAACGGATCATACTTTGGGAAATTCTGTTCTAGGATTCAGATTTTCAGTTTTTTGAATGAATTGATGGATGATTGGTTAAGTAGATGAATAAATAAATGACATAGGTAGGAAATTAAGAGACAGATTGGAGGGGAGGGGAGTGGTCAAAATAAAGTGAATTTGTGCTAAGGGAATAATATTGAGTCTACAAATGCATTAAATGCTTTGATATAATGCCCCCCCCCACTTCCTCTCCCATGCCATCTTCTTACTACCAGTTGTGGGGCAGGGAAGATTTATTTATTTAGATATGTGTCCTTTCTTCCTGTTCCTTTCTTACTTTGGTAGGTGGTCTATCCCCGCAAATCCCCAAATGGATTTCGGTGGAATCCGGGTTTTGAGGGTGAGATGTTTGCAGA
This sequence comes from Myotis brandtii, assembly GCF_000412655.1. Classification (NCBI taxonomy): domain Eukaryota; kingdom Metazoa; phylum Chordata; class Mammalia; order Chiroptera; family Vespertilionidae; genus Myotis; species Myotis brandtii. Next base: position 2,233,660 of record NW_005371274.1, read on the forward strand.
GTAGACCATGAAGTTTTGAAACCTTGAGTACAGAGTCCCCAGTTCTCCTGCATGTTTACACATATGTGCACATACATGTACATGCCTCTTCCCCCACAGCCTTCTTTCATTTCATTTCAGTTGCTGTGCCCACACCCACCCTTGTTTCTTTTCACTCTGATGGTTAGCACTGCAGGATGAATAATCAAACGGTACATTTTCCCTGCTATTCTGCAAGTGTGATAGTGAACTGGTTAGGGAATGGTGTGCCAAATCAATTTTACTTCTGAAAATGGGAAACTACTCCTACCCATAACCCCAAGGAGGGGGACAGGGGAAGCAGCAGGGCAGATATCAGGTCTCTATAACAAGAAAGATAGTATAGAACTGCAGAAACTTTAAGAAACCTACATGACTATGAATGGCTCTCAAGTAGATATCGGTTGTAAGGAAAACCAACCTTGGTGTGACCATGACCTCTGTGGCTTTATTCCAGAACGCCAACCGGGCACCTCTATGGCCAATTCCAGTGCCCTCCCTTCAAGTTCAGCTGGGATCAGCAAGGAGCTGATTGATCTGCAGCCCCTCATCCAGTTCCCCGAGGAAGTCGCCAGCATCCTGATGGAGCAGGAACAGAATATCTACCGAAGGGTCTTGCCGGTTGACTATCTTTGCTTCTTGACTCAGAACTTGAGCACTCCAGAATGTCAGAGGTCCCTGCCCTGCCTCAAAGCATCCATCTCAGCATCAATTCTTAACTCCCAGAACAGAGAGCACAATGCCCTTGAAGATCTTGTGATGAGATTTAATGAGGTAAGGAGCCACTTTCAGATGTTTTTGTAAGAATTGCTAGTAAGTGGTTTTTAAGCATTTCTCCTTCTTGGTTTGTCTGTTACTGACATCTCATCTACCTGTCTGTCTTACCGCTTCCATGATGACTGCTTTCTTTCCAGGCACTGAGATAAACAACACATTGTCATCCTCCCTCTCACTTCACTCTAACTGACCGAAGCCTAAGTGATGCTATCTCCATCTCATATCATTACCAAGTCCACAAGCCTTCTCCCTTTGGGAAACCAATCCCCAACTTTATTCCACTCCCTTCCAAAATATTCTCCCTGTGCCCATTTTCAAATATTCTCCCACTGGTTTCTTCATGTGCTTTCAATATTAGATGTTTCGATTTTGAGTTTGGTCAGCATGATCCCTGGCCACAGGATCCACTGTCAGGCCTCCTCAGCAGACACTAAACACAAACACCTGGGTCAGGAAAGTGGGGAGGAACGTGGTCTTGAGGGACAGTGAGTCACCCCCTCCTGTCCTCTGATCCCATCAACATCCCCAGCCCCCAGAAAGTCCCTCCAAGGCCTCTGAGACCTTACCAGCCAGTTCTGAGGAGGAAGCTGTAACCAGAGTCTGGGAACACTTGGGAGGGAGGCAGGTCTAGTGGCAACTAGGAGGAGGAGGTCCAACTGGCTGACATGCTGTGACCCTGGAGCAAGGACAAGGGATAGGAAGGAGGAGAGGCAGGTTTCCATGCAGGGCAAGGGTCAGGGATGCTGTGCTGTTGGGCTTAAAGAACACTTTTCCTCCATAGTATGACCACACACTCAAAGTTTTCTGTTCTACAGTTGCTGTCTTTTAGACTTTATTTCTTTTGCCTTGAAGATTAAACACAACTTTCAGTTTCTGTAGTTGTTGGTGGTTGGTTTAACTCCACAATTATAGTAGTAAATGCAAAAATTATACTCCCATTCCAGTCCTGTATATCTCTGATTGACAGTGGATCAATCCACCTTTGTTAGTTAAACACTTTCTGATGATAGCAGCTCACCTCACAGTCTCCATAGCCTGCCAATCATGACCCAGATGATGGATATAAGTGTCAGTGACCATGGGGAGGCACAGTGGATGTAGACATGTTAAGGGCTCAGCTCAAGCAGTTAGTTCTGTGCCCAGATATGTTCCTCAATGGGAGATCCATGACCCTTGGGAATTGCTGATCTCCATCTAACACTGCCCTGCTAATCAGCTACATATACCATTGATTTGCTCCTCACAACCCTGGGAAGCAGATACTGTCATTAGCCCTACACTACCAGTGGGGAAACTGAGGCACAAGGAGATGAAATCATTTGCCCAAGGTTATATAGGTAGTAGGTGGCAATAGTGAGATTCAAACCCACGCTGCCAGGTCCCAGAGCCTGGGCTTTGAACCGCTGTGGTATTCTGCCTCCCACCTGTATCAAGACTCATATTGTGGAGTGGCACCTGATAAAAATGCAGGTTCCTGGCCCCACCCCACATTGAGTAAAACAGACTCTCTGGGTGTCCGCATGAGAGCTTATAAATCACACTGCCCCAACGCTGTTTTTTTAAAATAAATCTCCTGACGATCTTGATTCTCCTTATCAATAAAGCTGGGTGGGAAATGAAAGTTCCAGTAAACTGTGTGATTTCATATGGGATTTTACTGTATTTTGTGAATTATTTTAAACTTCCAGATCTAGTCACTCTCATTTAATGTGGGACCTCGTCCTTATCCTTTGTTGTTGTTATTGTTTTAAATCCCACCTGAACTTAAAAGTGATTTGCCCAAACTTTTAAAATCTAATTTTAAATTAATTTTGGAGAAAGAAAACTTGAATTTCTTCCATTCGCTGCTATAACCTTAGGAATCCAAGATGAATCAGTGATATCATTAATTCAGAGTTAGTGATCATCGGAACCACAGCTGGGTTGAGGCACGCTTTGGACTATCTCTGAAAATAGTTTAGCTAAGCAACTTCAGAACATAAACAAGATTTCTGGGAAAACACTTAATCTACTTAAGAGAACAGTCTGTTTTCAAGTATTCTCAAGCATCTATTTTCATACAAATTATTGGCATGCAGATTAAAAATCAATCTTATATAGTCATTATAGGCAGATCCCAAATGACCTCTGCTAGGCAAACTGGGATAGCTAAATTCTTGTTTATATACCTTAGGGTGGAAAAGCTGCATTACATTAAAGGGAATTCTTAAGTTCAGACTTTCACCTATTTAGAATGGTTTTGCCTCCAAATTAGCATGGTTTTACTTTCTGTAAAGAAGAGGAAGGAAAGGAACTAGCATTTATTTACTAGGTGCTCTGGACTAGATATTTTCACATTTTTAAATCCCATTTAATCCTAAGGACAGTTTTGTAAGGCGGTTGTCATTGTCCCTAACTCACAGATAAAGAAAGTGAAGCTTAAACAACAAAATAAGTAATCATAGTATTGGGTTATGATCTATAGGATAAAATAAATATTTATGAGTTCATACTGATATGAATAATTGAATAAATATATCAGTGGGAGGGGGTAAGGTACAGCTCTTATTTTTAAAAGAATTTCAATTAATAAGTGTAAAAGGAATGAGGGAAATAGGAAATCACCATTAGGAAACCCCAGTAATAAATTATTATAGGCAAGAACCATTGATGAATTCTAAAATTTTGGTGCAAAACTGTGATAAGAAACAAGATATTTGCATAGTTTAAAAGTATTTCTCCACACAAAACTGGATACACAAAATAACTGTACTTTCTTCAGGGAAGGAAGAGATGTATTTCTTGGAACACTGGAGAATTTGAAAGACAAGAGAGAGAATATTAGCTCCATTGCAGAGGTGTCTGTCACTTAGGGGAGAGGCCAGTGCACTCAGTTAACATACCGTCTGCACTTCTCAGAAGCAGGGCACCATGGTGGATAAGCACTAAGGAAAGTGTGTAACAGTCTGCAGCTGCCAGAAGCTACCAGTCTTAAATTGTAGTCAGGCACGGGCACAAACCACTACCAAAAAAGGCAGAAAGTACATGCAGTGTTAGTGGCACAGATGGTGGGAGCTGAAGTGTCTGGGTGGGAGATCAGAGCTCTTGCTGCTCAGCTCTGGAGTGTGGGGCTGGGCCTTAAGGGATAGCCAGGGCAGAGGGGGAACATTGGGGAAGGGAGAACATTCCGGACAAGAAGACAACCAGTTCTTGTCATGAGCAAGACTCATGGTCTAGGGAGTCAGCTTGCTCCAGACTGTCAGTAGAACATGATCAAGAGCTACAAGTTTCCTGAATTTTAACAAATACTTACATGATGACTTAACTGTGGTGTGGAGAAAGGGAAGAAAATCCCTGTGCCTTTCGGGCAATGTTGCATAAAGTTTATTCTTAGGAAAATAAGGTTAAAAGTACAATGCAATTGAAAGTACAGTCATGAAATAACTGAAAGGGTTTGGCTTACATTAAGGAAGCCCAGGAGATAAGTCATTTAAAATCAGTTTAGATCGTGGCTTGGAAGCATTGTTTGTCCCCATCCCCCTTCTCCCACCCAATGTCGAGACTGCACACCAGAGTAACTTCTGAAAAGATCATCTTTTTCTCCTTGCAAGTACACTGAAGCACGCTCAAGGGGTCAGCCCTCAAGCGGTGGTAGTCAAGATTCATGCTGGGGGTGGGCTCAGTTCTGCTTTGCTTGGTTGGGAGGCAGGTCTTCCTGAACCCTTTTGATCTGGACATATCTCTGTGATTATAGTCTTGATCTAAAACTCCAAAAAGCCAGAGTTCTCTTTCTCCTTTCAGGTTGAAAAGCCTCCCTTCCCACGAAGACTCTTGCTTTGACACTCAAGTCATATTGTCCTTCTCTCCTCCCCCTGTTTCTTCCTCTCTCCAGCCTCTACCTCTAGCCCACATGCCTTTTGATCTTACTGATTTTTAACTCCTCTTATAATAAATTGAAGAGCCATTTCTCTTTTCTAAAGGAGACAAAGAGATTTTGTTGTTGTTGTTGTTGTATATAATTTCACCAAAGAGATTGCATACTTTAGCACATGTGGTTGAGAAGAGATGAGAGGCAGATAGAGATTAAAGATCATCCTTACTCCCTTTCCCTTCCCATCTTTTTCTTGGGAAGGTCTGTGGTGGAACAAGGGGGAGAAGGATATGTTCCGGAATCACAGTCCTGAGTCACTAGTTCTCAAACAGTATGGCCTCTGCTTCTGTCCTCTTATTCATCCATTGATGACCTTTGTGGTTGGAACTCGTCATGGTCTGCATCTACAGCTGGTCTGTCAACAGAACAAATTTTTGGTTCCACTGCCCACACTACTGCCAGACACTCTTTTGTGTAACAGATAATTGATTACTCTGGCTAAGGACTGGGTTTCGGGTTCAAGAGGCTATTAACGGTTCCACTTTTTCCTTCGCCCTACAAGAGCAGTTTTTGCTTGTTGGGTAGTTCTTAGCAAGACCATTTGTCTGGGCCCCTCTTTCAGACTAGTTAGTCGCCGGGGCAGTCTTGAGCCCAAGATGGAGCCAAATTATGAGAACCTAGAAGACTTGGAGGGATTCCACTTGGCTTGTTGACTCTGCCCCTCACCCCTCTGCCTCATGATCTCTCAACCTCTTCCATTTGGTCAACCTAAGCAATCATCAACCTGCTTCTCTAGCCACACAAAGGTGGGCAGCCCAAAGTGACACTCAGTTGTGGCTTGTTCCTTCCATCTGCTCATTTTCACCAGATGTCAGTTCAACAGTTTAGAGGCCACTCCCTCTATAAAGAACTCCAAGGTGCAGCTTCACTCCTTGGGAAAGAATTGTATGAATAAATAAACCATCTGCCCAGAAGAGGGCTGGTTGAGTCTGGGTCCTCTCAGCCAGAATCATCTAAACTAATAAAAGGGTAATATGCTAATTAGACTGGGTTGACCAGACATCTTCCGGTCGTCTTGCCTTCCTTCCGGACAAAGCCATGGTGGCGGGGGCCAAGGCAGAGGTGGATAGGGGCGATCAGGCCGGCAGGGAGGGCAGTTAGGAGTGATCAGGCCAGCAGGGGAGGGCAGTTAGGGGCGATCAGGCAGGCAGGCAGGTGGGCGGTTAGGAGTCAGCAGTCCCGGATTGCGAGAGGGATCCCACAGGGATCGGGCCTAAACCGGCAGTCAGACATCCCCCGAGGGGTCCCGGATTGGAGAGGGTGCAGGTTGGGCTGAGGGACCCCCCCCCTCCTGTGCATGAATTTCATGCACCAGGCCTCTAGTAAGTGATAATCATCATTTTGGCACATTCCAGCATCCAAATATCTGTCTGGTCATAGCCAAGGGAAGACCATTTCAGCACAATAAGGAAAAAGTATGGCAAATGATAATGTGGGGGAGGGTTAGTGTCCTCATGTCCAAACATGTTTCTTCCCTTGAAATATTTTAGAAAAAAAAAAATCTTGTTTTAAATTTCTACATTCAACCGTGTTAGAAAAGTTTTCTTCCAAGGCTTTTCTCCCCCTTTTAAGCAGATAGCCAAAAAAATGATCTCTTCAGGGCTGCTATGCAAACTTTCTTCCTCATACCTGAACGCTCATGGGACAAATGGTTAATAAAGCTCCCTCCGGGCAAGGGAAATTTCAGCTCACTTTGGAAAACCAGATTTCTTCTTGGGAAAGAACGTCTCCCCGGAGGCACACCTCTGAGAGCAGACAGTGTATTCATTCCCCAGAGCATTTCACTGCACATTCCCAGCTTAACAGAGATCTTGGTCCAGAAATTTCTGGGCTAAAAAACACAGTAAGCAGTTAAACCACAGAGACTGAGTTGTGCAGGGTAGTGCTCTAAGAGCAAGGTCATTCGTGGGGGCTCATGTGTCCTGGAGCCAGTTGACAACACATCATGTTCAGAAAAAAAGGAAGGAAGTAAAGAAAGGGTAAGAGAAAGCAAGCAAGCAAGGCACCACATTTATTTAAATTTACCTTGGACAGTTCTCAGTTATCTACAGATAATTCTGTATTTTTAAAAAAATAATTTGGGCCCTAACCAGTTTGGTTCAGTGGATAGAGCATCAGCTTGCAGACTGAAAGGTTCCGGGTTAGATTCAGGTCAAGGTCACATAAAAGGCACATGGGGGAGACAGCCAATCAATGTATTTTTCTCACATTGATGTTTCTCTCTCTCTCTCTGTCTCTCCCCCTCCCTTCCATTCTCTCTAAAAATCAATGGAAAATATCCTTGGGTGAGGATTAACAAAAAAATAAATAAAAATAATTTGATCCTTGTGCTTCATTAGAAGACTTGGTTTTGAAACCTTAAATATTCAAACTATTTTGTTACTATGACAGGATATTTTTATTCTCTTGGCCTTTTTGAAGCTCACATCATGTGTCTAGGATTTAACCAATCCAGAAAAAGAACTGCCAAAGCCATTGACCTATTGGAGGCCTGTTTTATTTTGTTTAAAGCAGGGTCGAGTTAGCACTTCAATCTTGAGACTGAAAGAAATAAGAATAAATCCGATGGAAATCGGAAAATAGACAAATAAGAATTTTGACAGAGGCGAGAAGTATTATTATTAATAGTAAAATAACTCCGAGAAGCAGTCCAGCACTCCTCAAGGTCATTCTTTGCCATCACACATGTCATAAATGACACTGAACACTGTAGGAAAGACCAGGTAGGCCTTAGTCAGAGACTGGGATTTTGAGCCTCTCTCCAGCAGTACAATAACTGACCCTATTTGGATGTTTAATTCTGCTCTTTTAAAAACCACTCTTAGAGATCTTTATGTACATGTAGGAGCCAAGCAGGAAAGTATTTATGCTTTGCCAAGAATTTACATTCACTGAAGAGATTTAAACATGCATAAATCCAGTTGCCTTCTCAATACCTCTCCTTGGCTTTTTTCATTCAACAAGGTTTTATTGAGTACCGTCTTATAAAGTAGATATTATTTTGTGCACTAGAGCTACAGCACTCAGCCCCTGCCCTCATTCTAACAATGAGGTTTACATTCTGATATCTAAAAGGCATCTTAAATATGGCCCAAATAGAATTATTAACTTTTCCCTCCCCCATTCATATACTACCCAGTGTCTTCTCCACTTATCCCACACCATCTTCCCCATCTCAGCATCTACCCACGTGCTCAGGCTAACTAACAACCTAGGAGTCATCCTTGATGTACTCTCTTTGTCTAACACTCAACATCCAAACCATCAGCAAGTCTCATTTGCTTTACTGACTGAATACATTCTGAATGAGACCACTCCTTAGCATTGCACCTGCCACCACCTTGGAGGCAGCACTGTTGCACTCATCTCCAGTACTGCTTTCATGCTTGTATACCCTATAATCCATTCTCCACCCAGCAGCCAGAGTGATCTTTTATAACGGAAAGCATGTCAGGTCACTTTCCCTGCTAAAAATCCCCCAGTGGCCTCTCTTTGCATTTAGAATAAAATCTAAAATGCCAAGATCGTGCAGGATTTGGCCCCTGTCCACTTCTCCAACCTAACTTTATACCACCCATGCCTCCCTTGCTCCTTGCTAGCCACAGGGACCTACGTTCTGTTCCTGAAAACACAGAGCTAGCTTTCCCCATTTGGACTTTGTACTTGCTGTTCCCTTTGCCTAAGACCTTCTTCCTCTGCTCATACCACAGCTGCTGTCTTTTACTGATCGTATCTCAGGTCAAAAGTCAGGGAAGCCATTGACTTGTTCACTTTTTTTAAAATATATTTTTATTGATTACAGAGAGGAAGGGAAAGGATGAGAGAGATAGAAACATCAGTGATGAGAGAGAATCATTGATCGGCTGCCTCCTGCACGCCCCTCACCAGGGGTCGAGCCCGCAACCGGGGCATGTGCCCCTGATGGGAATCGAACCCGAGACCCTTCAGTCCATACGCCAATGCTCTATCCACTGAGCCACACCAGCCAGGGCGACTTGTTCACTTTTTACATTTACCTGTGTCTGTGTACTTGTTTGCTTTTTCTTTAGAAACTTGTTTCACTTGTTCATTGCTCTATGTCTGGTTCTTTGCAAAGTGCCAGCTATATATAGTAGTTGCTCAATAAATAAGTACTTAATGAGTGGGTAATGATAGTTGGTGTTAACAATTGTTTACTGAAATAGACTCTGTTAGAAATACAAAGAAAAGCAAGATATGGCCCTTTGATCTAGGAATTTATCATCTAGTTCAAGGCATATGAGACATAAAATATTGAATAAATACACACAGAAAAGGCAATGCAGAGCACTAATTGTCAGGTGAGAGATCATTGTTAGAGAAGTGCCATGGGTTAGTGGACAGAGTATGATTCTGTGGCTAAGTCTGGATTTGAGTCCATTTTTTGCCACCTACTCACGATAGGACTCTGGGCAAGTAAGTGATATAAACTGATTTCAGCTTCATATCTCTCACCTTAAAGTTGGATAATTTTATCAATTTCACGTGGTTATTGGGTCATTTAATCAAGATAATATATAACATCACCTAGCACAGGATAGGTAGTCAATAAATGGTAACTAGTGTGATCCATGCCAAATGAGAGACAAATGGTGTATGTGCCCTGAGAGGGGAGAGAGAGAGACCACAGAGGCACATTGCCCTGGAGGGTGACGAAAGGCTTCGGAGCCTTGGAGGTTGCAAAGGGTTTTGCCAGACACAATTATGAACTTTGTCACTGATGAGGTTTCAGAGGTCATGTTATGAAGTCCTGCATGTATCGTGCTGTTGAGTCACTCCAAATCCTGGTGACCCTGTGAAAGAGTGATGCCCACAGTGTCCTGTCCTCAACAGCCCTGCTCAGCTCCTGTAGACGGATGCCCATGGCTTCTTTTATGGAGTCAATCCATCTCAGATTTGGTCTTCCTGTTTCCTGCTGCCTTCTGTTTCTCCCAGCACTACTGTCTTTTCCCAAGAACCCTGCCTTGTCACGGTGTGCCCAACACAGGTGTCCAGGGTATTTGTAGAGCTTGAATTCCTATCATCCACCAAATGAAGGGATCTCGTCCTTGCACATTCTTACCCAGCTTTTCATAAAGAATTTCAAAGACAAAGTTCACTCCATTGCAATGAGCCTATTATGTTGATAGAGCTCCCAAGAAATAACAGAAATTGTGTGTTCCTTTGGTCTGGTTCTTTTGAGGCTAGATGGTCCCCATCTTATCAAAACTTATATCGTTTTTCAATATCCTTCTTAAAAATGAGGCTGCCTAATCTGTTTGGATATACTTCCTTCTTACAACTGGGTAATTCTCCTGCTCTTAATGCCTAATTTTATTGTTGTTGTTTTTTTCTATTAGCAATGTCTAATTATTAGCCCAGTTAAAGGTCAACTAAATCCTCTAAACAAAAGGCTGTCGGGCTCATCTTTTCTCTGCATGGTTTACTTTGTTGTTTTCTCACATGAACGTAATATTTTACATGTGAATGTACTAAATTTTATCTTTCCGGACATTCAAGCCTGTCAAAATAATTTTGAATCTTAATTCAGTTATGAGTTGAACTAGCTACCACTCCTGATTTTTTTATATTCAGGTTTCGTAAGTGTGCCTCATATACATTTATTCAAATTGTTGGGAAAAAATATCAAGCCAAATAGGAACTAATGGAACGCCTTATGCCACATCACCAGCAACTGCTCCTTGGGTTGATCTTGAACCATCAATCCCCTCTTTGTTAAGTGTTTTTAAGCTATATATGATTTTCCTTAACTCCACAATCATCTAACATATCTTTCTCATATGACTCTAAATATACCTTTTCATACTCTGAAATAACTTCCTAAAAACAAGACATATTCTCAATATGCAAGTCAAATTATCCACTCAAAAGAAAAAAAATTTATTTTTTTTTATTTTTATTTTTTTTTATTTTTTTTGCTAAAAGTATTACAAAGGGTATTTTTGGTTAATTTGACAATTAGCTACTTGAGAATGTCTAATTTTTCTTCCATTTATTTAGATCAGCGGTTCTCAACCTGTGGGTCGAGACCCCTTTGGCAGTCGAACAACCCTTTCACAGGGGTCGCCTAAGGCCATCCTGCATATCAGATATTTACATTACGATTCATAACAGTAGCAACATTACAGTTATGAAGTAGCAATGAAAATAATTTTATGGTTGGGTCACAACATGAGGAACTGTATTTAAAGGGCCAGAAGGTTGAGAACCACTGATTTGGATGATGATCATGATGGAGAAATTAATAATGTAGATACTGTTAATTCTGTGCCTTGTGCTGGGTACTATGCCAAACACCTATATAAATACCTAATCATATTTAACTTGTACAAAACCCTGAGAGATGGGAATCGTTGCTTTATCTTACAAATAAGAAAATGGAAATTCAGAAAGGCTACATAATTTGCCCCATATCACAGCTAAAAAGTGTCCAAACCAAGATGAAATTCAGGCTTTTGTGACCCCCCCAAACCCCAAACTCATTGTTATATTGCTGTACATAAAGTATTATGCATCTACTTGCACAATAAACAATTATACCATGGGAGGAAATGTCATGAATAAAGAAATGGGGGTATAAAATGCTTTGTTTGAGGGATTTAGGGGGTAACAAGTAAGACCAGAGCAGTATCTCCCACAGTGAGTTGTGTGGGAGTTCAGTGTGCATTCTGTGGCAAAATAGTGCCCCGTGGTCTAACATACATGTGGTATGCTGGGTAAGCAATGATAGCTAAGGTTTGTTTTCATTGCAGAACTTCTCAGGTCATTTATTATGCTAATGTACATTGAAACACTGTCAGAATGCAGCATTTCACAAATATACTTGAGTACTAAGTACCTATAGGGCAGGGGTGGGCAACCTTTTTGTGAGTGCATGCCAAAACTATCAAAATCTCTGACTCAAAATTCTTCTGCGTGCCAACCCTAATTTTTTGAGAACATGTTACGCCTACTTGATATCTCTTAAGGTGTACATATGTGAAGAACCTTGAAGAAATAATAAAATTCATTC
>NW_005371274.1:2246294-2273279 GCF_000412655.1 Myotis brandtii
GTGCCAGGGGTTGCCCACCCCTGCTATAGGGGAAGTAGGTGGGTCTGTCATAATAGGGGAGAAGATGGGGGGAGGAAGGGCTTTAATGCCTCAGGCTCCTGAAGCAGTGTAGCCGCAAATGCTCAAGAGTCGGAGATGGAGCAGGGAAGGAAAGAAGGATTCAGTTCTAGGTCAAAGCAGGGCAGATTCTGGAGAAGATGAAGTCTAGGTCCCCCAAGTCCTGGCATGTGGGCCTGAGCCATATGGATTTATAAGGTGAGACCTTAATCTCACGCTTCAGATTTCATAAGCCTCACACAAACGTAAGTTTCATTCCTTTATCATGACACCTCCCACTTTAAAAATTATACAGACTCTAAAATTGTGAATAAGTCATTAGGGCAGAAAACACACAGCACTGGCCCTGGACAGAAAATGCAGCCGAGGAGTGTGTTGGCATTTTCAGCCAGCACCACGTCTTCCAGCCTCTCACCCTCTCCCCCTTCCCTGGAAACCCACAGCCACCTGATGCCCTCACTACCCCAAATCCTGTCCAAGTTGTCATCTTATTGTTATGAGTCATTTTTGTAATTTGTAAAATACTCTCTTCAATGAGAAGTAATATCATCATATATTTGTGGCAGTTCTTTATCTGGATCAGTCAAATAAGTAAGTGCCACAAACACTTCCTAGAAGTAGAGAATATAAAAATCTGTATATTTATAATCCTTCATACTTTGTAAGAAGCTCTCTAGTTATATATAAAACATGATATCTTAATTCTTAGATGAAGAAATCAACAGTCAATCTTAGGGAAATTTTTAAGACACGTTTAAATTAAAACCTTTAATCAAATGGTGTGCACATTTATACCGTGATTTATATTTATGCAGCGCTCTTCACATGCATTATCTCATTTGATCCTTATAGGGCCACTCTGACTTGGGATCTGGGCTTCAGTCTGTCCTCTTGACTCCAAGTCAGGGCTCCTCTCCCTTGATCAATCACCTCTGCCTCTCACTCCTGCTGCATGCCTAGCATTTGGATAGACACTCTGAGAGCCACTTTTCTAAAAAGTTGTGCTGTAGAACCCTGGTTTTTCAACCTACTCTAGAGGAGAAAGGGGGAAAAGATTGATGGTTCAGTACCTTTCCAAATCACCTTTGCAGCCCTTTTCCTTTTGTGTGATATTTCCAATGCACATTGGCATAGCGAAGCCTCGAGAAGTCCAGCAGTAAGGGCACTTCCAACTCACCAGGATTTCTCAAATCTCTTGACCTGCAATTTTCTTTTGCTGCTCTTTCTCTAATTTGCAGAACACACTCTCTTGAAATGATTGGAGACAAAAAATTATTAAGGAATACAAAGTGCACATGTGAAATGTTTAAATTATCTGACAGCTGACATATGTTCCAGCCTTTCTCCTCTCCTCCCCGCTAGAATGAGAGCTTCAGGTCAGTGAGGGCTGGACAGTCCAAGTTCAGTCAAATGAATGAATAGCGAAGAGGAGGATGGCAGGGAGGACTTTTCAAGTGAGAGAACCAGCTTGATCAAACATATTCTGGGCAGGATCATGTGTGATACATTCAGGAAGACCCATCAGGAGAGAGTTGCAGTAAACAGCAGAAGATGACAAGGGACCTGATGTAGGAAGCTGGTGAGAATAAAAGGGCCCCCAATAGTTTAGAAAAAGAATGTCAGTAGTAGTGCAGTGACCAATTGGATAGGAAGGCTGAATAATAAAGAACGTTAAAGATGTTCTTCAGGCTTTCCAGGCAGGACATTTGGAATACATGGGGCACCTGTGGCAGCATCTGGGCAGTCGCAAAGACCAACCAATGTGGTTAAGAGCACATGGTTTGATTCATACAAGAGCATGTTATTTTACTCAGGGTTCAAATCCTGACCTTGTTAGGTATTAGCACTGGGATTTGACCAAATCACTTTATTTCTCTGAACTTATTTCCCTAACTATAAAAGGGGCTAAGAGTAGTTTCCTCATGAGTTGTTGTAAAGGTTAAGTAAGTTCATGAATTTTTAGCTCAGGATAGTGCCTAGCACAGTGTAGGTGCTCAGTGAGCATTAATTGTTATTTCTATTATTGCTACTGTTATTATCATCATTTTGTGAGGAAATAATTCAATTTGGGACATGCTGGTTTTAAGGTGAGAATAAAGTAAGACCTTTATTTAAGTGGGTTTCTTATAGGCAGTAGGAGGTAGGAGCCTGGAGCTAGTGTACTAGGAGATCGAGGCTGCAGATACAACTTGGAAGTAATCCCTATATAAGAGATGGCTACACCATGAGAATTAATCTGTTTCCTAAGACACCGAAGTCTTTTTAAAGGGTCAAGCTTTGGTGACTCCCACTGTCAGAGCAGATAAAAGGATCCAGTGAGAAGGCAGTATAGGTGATGAAAACCAGGAGAAGAATTTCCAAGATGAGTATACATTATCCTGAACCAGAGAAGTTGAGAAGTGCATAGTAGAAAGTCCCGAATAGTGAACAGATGGCTGAATGACACAGCATTACTCACCTGTCCTCTAAACTGGGCTCACCTGAAGGGTTATCTTCTGAGGCCAAACTTGCAGAAGGATTTCTACACACTAGAGCAGAGAGGACACTAAGCACATGTTGTACAAGCAATAGTTAAAGAAACTTGGATTGTTTTCCCAAGGTGCAAGACTTCTAAGGTGGTCAGGATAGGTCCATTTCAGTATTTGAAGGGTTGCCATGAAGATCAAATTGAGTTGTTCTTTGAGATTTTAGCAGGCAAAACTAGGTCCAGTCATTTCATCTCGGCCTTAAAGCAGGATGTTCCTGAGGTAGTGAGCTTCTTATAACTGGAGACATTTTACACAGAGTCTGGCTGGTTGGCTGAAAAGCTGTGAAGAAACTCCTGGTGGGTTGGGAGGTCAACCTAGACCAGCGGTCAGCAAACTGCGGCTCGTGAGCCACATGCGGCTCGCGAGGTAGTGAGCTTCTTATAACTGGAGACATTTCACACAGAGCCTGGCTGGTTGGCTGCAAAGCTGTGAAGAAACTCCTGGTGTGTTGGGAGGTCGACCTAGACCAGCGGTCAGCAAACTGCGGCTCTTTGGCCCCTTGAGTGTGGCCACGAAGTTTCAATCGCACTGTATGTGCACGCCCACACGTGGTATTTTGTGGAAGAGCCACACTCAAGGGGCCACAGTTTGCCAACCACTGACCTTGACAAACTATGACCTATCAGGCCAAATCCATCCCACCACCTGTTTTAGCTTCTGAGCTAAGAATGATTTTTACACATCTTAGTGATTTTTAAAAATCAAAAGAAGAATATTTTGTGATAGGTCAGAGTGGTATTAAATTCAAATTTCAGTGTCCATTGTAAATTTCTATTGGAACGCAGACATGTGCAATATGTTGAGGCATTGTCTACAGTTGCTTTCACGCTGCAGTGGTGAGGCTGAATAGTTACAAGAGAGGAGTTCACAAAGCCTGAAATTTTTATCATCTGGCCATTTACAGAAAAAGTTTGAGATCATCTAGTGGCCTTTTTTCAACTGGGCGATCCTGTGAGGGAGAAAAGTGTTTCCCTTCGATTTGGGTAGGAGGCCATGTATCAGCCCAATAGCCAATAGGGATGGAAAGCCAGGGTGCAGTGGTGAGAAGATGTAGGTCATGGATTGGGAATACTTGTTTGAGAAGTCTGACCGAAAACAAAGGTGAAAACTTGGATGGGAGCTCATCAGACCGGCACCGTGCAGGGAAGGTACTTAGGGTGAATAGGAAGACATATATATATGTTTCTGTCAGAAGAGCGACATAAACTCTTTTCCTGTGCTTGATCAACCCAATGGTATTCTTTGCATCTGCTCTATTTTATGGCACAGTTAAATATATCTGTTGTCATATCTCTCAGCAAGAGGGGATTTTCTAAATGTTCTTGTTTATAAATGTGCAGAAATTTTTTGCACAGAGAGCCATGCTTTTGTTGGCCAAAGAAAGTGAACACTTGCTGATTTTCTGGCAGTCCTAACAAAAATACTGAAGTGTATTTATACTCTGGGGGCCAGAATGAATTTCAAAATGACAGTGCTCAGATACATAATCAGCCCAGCTTTCCTCTCGTGCCTCCACCAGGTTTAACAACTTTGTCAAATCCCTTCCTCTGAAATCCACTTCTGCAAGTAAATTGAAATCCATTCTCTCTACTGCCGTAAACACAAGGCGGGCTTCCCAGCTAGGCTCTCAAAAGCGTGGTCCCCACACCAATGGATGAAATAAGCAGGCAAAATCCACGGAAAGTATCGTATGAAACTATCTTTCTTTTAAAAGCAAAAGTTTTATTGCTTCTTACAATGTGCTGTCCTTAGTAATGTCTCATAATCATCTCAAACATGTTTACTTCACACTGTTTTGAAGTATAATGGTATTCCAGTAGAATTTCAAGTAAAACACAGGAATTTAGTTACACTTCTTTTTCCAAACAAGGCAAGATACTTATTATGTATTTCAATATAAGTAACTGTCTGTGTGCCAATGAGGGAGCCAGATATTCTAATAAAAATCCACACAGAATCAGATATCCCACTTTGGCTGACAGTTTTGCCATTCTTTCCCAGGGGAATTATATGATAACTATTAACAAGCACTACATTCACCATTTGGTTTTCATGTTCACTCTTTATCCCTGTGGCAATACCAAGAGAGAGCTAGCTGTCTGCTCCTAATTCTCCAGTAAATCCTTTTGCCAACCAGGTAGTGTTCAGGCATCTTAGCCACATTCAAGGGGCTCTAAATTGTACCTGTCCAGTTTTCTCCTCCATGAATCCCTACGTGTCCCGTTCACATCTGTCAACCTGGATGACTCAATGCTGCTCTGTGGGAAGTGGCAGAAACACTGCACATGGTGCACAAAGGGGCAGGTCTGGTGAGAGTGCTGACTCTGAGATTCGAATTCAAATCCCAGCTCTACCACTTACTGTCGTGGAACCCCAGGCAAGTTTCTTAACCATTCTACACCTTAGTTTCCTCATCTCGTAAAATGGTGCTATTAACACCAACCCCACCAATAGGGTTGTTACAGGAATTAAAAGAGATGATTTGGGGAAATGTGTTTGCCTCAGTGGTTGACCTAGAGACTCAAGAACTCAATAAATAACTAATGATGAAGATAATGATTCTAGAAAACTAATAATTCTGAATCACTTACTTAGAATAGATAAGAAATTTTACTTTGCTTCCAATACTATAACATTTGCAAGGTATCAGGAAGTTTGGGAAATGGAGGTCACCATTTTGAATTATTACAAAGGTGATAGAGATATTGACATTAAAGTTGGTTCTACTGTCTATATCTGGATCCATACAATAGAGAAACTACATCCAAAGTAAAATTTTTTAATGTTTTTCAATCCATACCTTCTTTCAAAATGTTTTAAAAAAGAACTCATATCCACATATAATGTGATTTGGTAATTCGAAATTTAGTTGATAGTATGTCTAAAAGCATTTATAATGTTGAATATACATTTTAAAAATATTACATGTTCTCCTCTCCTTACCTGCCCTCCCCTAACCCTGGCTGACTAGCATCACCTTCCCCAAGATAATAATCCCAGTCAGAGAGAAAAAGTGGTGGGCTGGTCCAGATACCACATGATAGTTCTAGGAGTTTATGATTTAGGGACCAAATATCCAAATGCTGCAGATCCAAGCCTTCCCCTAAGAAGAAAGAAATCCCTGTGTAAAGGGACAGAATGAGAAAAGGCGTGGGGGCGGGGGCAGAAGTTTGGGTTTATGAATGTCACCCTAAGAATTAGGGACTTTTTAATTTTTTCAGAAGAGGAGTGACATGACATGACATGTTAGAGAAGAACACCACACCAGTGATTCCCTTTCTCTTGGAAAGAGAGAGTAGTAGGGGGAAAAGACATTCTATCAGCAATATAACTCCCTGAAAATTGTGAAAACCTCTTTCTTAGAAATTCTTAAGAAAACAGTGCACACCATCTGCTTGGGATAGTTTCAGGACTCAAGTTAGCTAACCCTGGCTTCATGATCCTGACGTCAGGAAATCTCTCCCATTTCTGTGCCATGACTCTAAAACCGGCCAAGGAAATAGCAAGATCATGAGTTTGGAATCTTTGTTCTGCTGCTAGCCAGCCATGTGACATTGAGCAAGTCTCTTAGCCTCTAGGCATCAGTTTCACTCCATAAGACAAAGGATTAGACCAGTTGATCCCCAGTCTCCTTAGAACTTGAGGCCTGGAGTCTGATCTCCCCAAGTTTGAATCCCAGCTGCATTGTGTACTTGACCTAAGTTACTAAGTTTTCTAAGCCTCCCTTTGTCCATCTGTCAAATGAGAATGGGTAAGGTTGTCATGATCGATAAATGCCATCTATTGTTATTAAATCCTTATGCTTAATTCATAAGGTGAATTGAAAGTAATGCTGAATGCACACAAATGGAATCATACAATATGTGGTCATTTGTGAGTGACTTCTTTCACTTAGCATAATGTTTTCCAGGTTCATCCACATGACAGCATGTATTAGTACTTTATTTCTTTTTACAGCCAAAAAAATATTTCATTGTATGAATATATCTCATTTTGCTTATCCATTCATTGGTTGATGGACGTTTGTATTGGTATTACGTTTTGGTTATTATACACTAGAGGCCCAGTGCACGAAATTCATGCACCGGGGGATGGGGGGAGGTCCCTCAGCCCAGCCTGTGCCCTCTTGCAGTCCAGGAGCCCTTGGGGAATGTCCGACTGACAGCTTAGGCCCGCTCCCCGCGGGGAGCAGGGCTAAGCCATCAGTTGGACATCCTTAGCGCTGCTGCGGAAGCGGGAGAGGTTCTGGCTGAGCAGCACTCCCCCTGTGGGAGTGCACTGACCACCAGGGAGCAGCTCCTGTGTTGAGCATCTGCCCCCTGGTGGTCAGTGTGCATCATAGTGACCGGTCGTTCCACTCTTCGGTTGACTTGCATATTAGCCTTTTATTATATAGGATAATTCTGCTGTGACATCCACGTATTCATTTTTGTACAGATGTATGTTTTTATTTCTGTTGGATATATACTTAGGAGTGGAATTGCTGGATTAAATGTAACTCTTTTTTAGAATTTTAAGGACATACCAAATTGTGTTCCAAAGTGGCCGTACCATTTTGCATTCTCACCAGCAACAGATGAGGGTTATGATTTCTCCACACTCTTGTCTACACTTTCTATTCTCTTTCTTTTTTATTATAGCCATACTTGTAAGTGTGAAATGGTTTTGCTTTGATTTTCTAAATGGCTAATAGTGTTCAGTATCTTTTCATGTGCTCACACTTGTATATTTTATTTAGATAAATCTCTATTCAAAGTCTTTCTCACAACATGTCTGACAAAGGAACATGACATTAAGATACAGTCTCATACCTCATAGATTGGCTATTGTCATTCTAAGTCCTCAAGTATGAATGTGTTTCCTGGTTAAGGAAGGTGTGGACAAGAAGTGAGGGGTCAGCACTTAAGATTCTCACTATACCTGGCATTATGTCTATCAGCAGAGAGAACAGAAAATCCGTTGTTTACTTGCAATGGACTTGAAGATGGAACACTTGGGTTCAATTCCTGGTTTTGTTAATGACTACGAACAAGTTGCTTACTAGATAGCTTCTTTAAACCTCTTTTAAACTCCTCCTTTTCGTTTATCTTCACTCATACTTTAAATGGAATTCTACATACAGTAGAATCCATCCCTTTAGTGTACAGTCTGAGTTTTGACAAATGCACACAGTTGTATAATGGCCAACACAATCAAGATAGAGAATACTTCCCTTGTTCCAAAAGTTCCTCTTTCTCCTGTGTAGTCAATCTCCTCTTCTACTGCAAACCTCTGGGAATTGCTGGTATGATTCCTCTCTTTACCCTTTTGCCTTTTTGAGAATGTCATATAAATGGAATCTTACAGTAGATGACCTTTTGAGCTTGGTTTTTTTCATTTAGCATAAAGCATTGGAAATTCATTATTCTAAATGAATCATGGTTATCGCACATATCAGTAATTTGTTCTGAATAGTATTTCCTTGTGTGTATATGCATCGCAGTTTATTTATCCATTCATCAGTTGAAGGACATTTGGATTATTTTTAGGGTTTTGTGGGTTGTTGTTTTGTTTTCAATTATGAATTAAGTCACTAAAAAACATTCTCAAACAGGTGAAAATAGGTTTTTATTTCTCTTGGGTAAATGCTAACCTATTTTGCAAAGTGTTGTGCAGTGTCTGAATCGTTTGGCCTTCCCAACAATATGTGAGAGTTCCAGTTACCCCACATCCTCACCAGCACTTGTCAGGAGCCTCCATGTTTTCATCTGGAACAGCAACCTCTGCCTTACTGCTCTCTCAGGATTGTTAGATAGAAATAAAAGTGAAATAACATAAGCAGAGTGCTTTGTAAACTGTAAAGTGCTATACCTACGTAAGAAATACTGCTGCCTCTGATGATAATGGTCATGTTCACTTACACATAAAACGTGTTTCCCACATGAGCTAAATGTTTCATTTTTCCCCCTGCATCTTGGCAGAAAAAGTGAGTTATAGCAATCTAAAGCAGCAAGAGGTTTCGCCTTAGATGCATTCTGGAGTTTATTTTGGCTCCAGTTTTTTAACTTTTCACAGAAGCAGATAAATGACCAAGATGTAAATAAATCTTCAAATGTGAGTCAGTTTTGTAAAGAAAAATGACCCTATGTGATGGGTGTCAACAGGAGTGGAGTCAGTATGACGTGCTGTGGGAGAAATAAATGCAGGCCTGACCAGGCAGAGTCCCCAGGGCAAGGCATTCGGGCTGGCTGCAGCAGTTAAAAGGACTGGCTATCCAAAATGGGTAGGAAAACTGACAATAAAAGTAATCATTTAAACTTACTTCTTTCAAATTTGAAATTTACTTCTTTCCATGTTAGAAACAAAGGCATCAGAAACAAACAAGCAGAAGGTTTTCTTTTTGACATCAGTAGAAACTAATGTTTAAAGCAGCGTACAGATGGTTGCATGTAGAAATATTTATAGATATGCATATCCACAGATTAGTATACACACATGTGTTTCCTTGCTTTGTCATCTGAAAGGTCCTAGAAACAACTGACACCCCAGGAGCAATATGCACACCTCGCCCCCAGATCTTGGCTTCTAACACCATTCTCCAATAAAGGGCTTCCTGGTGAAATGGCTGATTCTGAGACTCCGGCGGGTCGTGCACAGAATGAACCTGGAGCACTGGTGGTGCTAGGATGTAAGGAAGTGGTCCCCAAAAACCCACAATAAAGGGGAGTTGTCAAAGAGACACAGGCGCCAAACTGGAACAATTTGAGCAACAAAATAAAATAGTATTAGATTATAGCCTGTTGTGACTTTGTTAAATTAATATTTGACAAATAGAAGCCCGAGGTGTTGAATGGCTCAACAAAAGACAGCAAGGGAGAGTGAAATAGAGAAGTTCATTGCTCACGAGTCCTGGAGGGGCTACCCGGGGAAGTGCAGGTAGAGAGAGGGAGGCAAGATAATATTGATAGATTGTTATTAACTAAATTTCATACTTTGAAAGTATGGAATTCAGTTCATTATAATCTAGCAATATTGTTTTATTAATTACGACACATGTACCATACTAATGAAAAACAATAATAAAGGGGGATATTAGGCCCTGAATATATGGAAATTCTCTGTACTATCCTTGCTATTTTTCTGTAAATCTAAAAATATTCTAAAACACTAAATTTACTTGTTAAAAAAAACAAAAGTTATCTCCTCACAAAATAAGAAATACAAAGACCAAAACTTGTATTTGTTTATATAGAACACTTTGCCCCACTGAAAAATATTCCCTGGGGAGTTTCAGTTTAATCTTGATAAAATTTTAAACAAGATAAGTTTTTTCAAAGAGTGCATGACTTGAATTATGTGAGCTTCAAATGAAACATTTATTATGATTTTTTATTGTTTGTTCATTGAGATACCCAACAAGAAAGATAACACTCTATGGAAGGAGGGCATTTTTTTTTCTAAATCTTAAAAAAAAAAAATTGAGAAGGAATTGGTTTAAAAATAATCCAGCAGATAATTATTCAGAATATCAGGCACAAAATCAAAGGCCACTCTTTCTGCCAAGTTAATAAAAATAAAAAAAATCCAACTTGGTTTTAGTTTTCTTAATGGTATTTAGTTTTGCTTTTCAGATTAACAAATATGAACAACTGTGCAAATAAGATCAACTTACAAATTTTATAGAACCCAGTATTGGTATAATATGACCACAGCATGTAGAGTATGTCCACATACAAACATCTGGACCATCTGGGTCAGTCATTTAAGATGTTTTATACCAAGGGAAACTCCCATATTCCTTTTATCAACTTAATTTATTCCTGGCCGGGAGTACCCTTTCCTCTCCCTTAGATAATAGTGATGCCTTTAAAGGATATGGAGCAAAAAATAAATAAATACATAAAGGATATGGAGCAGTTTAGTCGTTCATTGCTTTCTAGTGAGCTTCCTGTAACAGAAAGTTTCTGGCAAGATGTTTTTACATTCAGATCCAAATCACTATCTGTGACAAAACTGAGCCAGGAATTTGAC
Organism: Myotis brandtii; assembly: GCF_000412655.1. Classification (NCBI taxonomy): domain Eukaryota; kingdom Metazoa; phylum Chordata; class Mammalia; order Chiroptera; family Vespertilionidae; genus Myotis; species Myotis brandtii. The sequence goes on from NW_005371274.1 coordinate 2,256,890, forward strand.
CACCACCCCGCAAAGAAGTTAATGCTCCTCAAGTCTCAGAGTTGCCAACCTCTGTGAGAGGTTTTTCTCCTGGGACTTTGACCTTGGGCTCTGACCTTGGGCCTGTGTCTCTGCCCACGGTGACTCTCCCAGGGCACTTTGGCCTGTTCCATGCTCAGCTGGCCGTTTATGACTTCCTGACAATGTGAAGAAACCTTGGCCCCTTGGCTATGAGCTGAGTCCAGCAAAGTTAGACAGTTACCAGGTACAGAATTTGTTTCTTGATTTGATTTATCCTAACGCAAGTCTGGCTCATCACCATTTCAGTCTGGCACTGTCATCTCTGCAGCTGCCTCCATCCCAGAGAGTTAAGTCTGTCCTCAGCTAAATGTCTCCAGCGCCTCTCAGTACCTTCCGGGACTACTGTGTCCCATCAGGTTTTTCTTGATGACTCTTGCCAAGCTGATTAAGTAAAAACAGTTACTGACTGGCTATGACAGTGGCTCTAACCTGAGTCAGCACTGCACTGTGTGCTTTATGCATGCAGCCTTATTAAATCCTCTGCACGGTCCTGGGGTGTAGGTCCTGTTGTTCCCATTTTACAGATGGGAACACTGAGGCACAAATAACTGAGAAAATATGTTGGAGTTCACCCAGCTGGTACATGTGAGAGCTGGGTCCCAGTCGTGTGCCCCACATAGTGGCTGTCCAGGCAGACCACGACTCCATCACACTCTGTGCTCCCCCATCTGGGACCCCTTTTCCTCCACTTAGGAATGCCTATCAATCAACCCCAAATATTTGTCCAGGTTCACACTCCTATACCCATCTTTATTTATTTATTATTAAATCTTTATTGTTGAAAGTATTACATATGTCCCTTTTTTTTACCCCATTGACCTCTAGCCCGCTCCTACACAGGCTTCTAGACCCATCTTTAGACTTGCCATATTTTTCTATACAAGAAAACGTAAGAGTACAAAGAGGAAGTTTTACTTCATATTGTTTTAAGTGGAAATGGTTATTTTAAATCCAATCGCTCCCACTTGCTTTGAGAGCATAAACTTCAAAATGTAAAGTTCATCAACTCATTGTGTCCTTCTTTTGGGTACCCCACACTCCACAACAAAAATGTAATACTCAGGAATACCTCGATTCCTAAAGGTATTTTGTCTCTATCGCCTTTCTTATGTCTGGAGTCCCAAGTGAATTTGTTAGGGTTGCTGGAGCTGGGCCTCCATAATCAGAAATGAAAGATGTAAGAAGATAGATCCCTCCCTCCTGGACCCTGTCCGCCTTGTTCGTTGATGATGGGAAGAATCAGATGGGCCACAGCCTTGGCTTCTCCCCCGCCCCCCCCCCCAAAAAAAATACACACAAAGGAAATCAAGCTGAATGGAAATCTGAATATCTGCATGTGAAGACAGAAGAAATATTAGCCTTTAATCTGAAACAATATAGGGTAGGGAAAGGGTGGGAACCCTCTGGGATTAGTCTGAAAGCTTCTGCTAATCACCTGTTTATGGTTCTTAGCAAAGGGAACTTCTGGGCCTTATTTTCCTTACCAGTAAATTGTAAAATGTGAGCTTTGGTCTCTTTGTTTATGTATGTATCCTCCTCCTTGCAAAAAAGAAACAAACAAACAAAAGATCTGAAGAAGCTTTTGAAAATGAGAGTAAAAAGGCTAATATCATGCAAGAAAGGCTAGAATAATATTTCCTAAGCAAAAGGAAACTGATGCCATTGATTCCAAATTGGTGAGGGCTTCCTGGTAGCCTAGACAAAAAGAGGGAGCAGATGGGTTATATTGTTCTCATCATCTGAAACGAAGAAGTGTGGAAATGAGAGAAAAGAAAAGGAAGGAAAGAAGGCAAGAAGCCGCAGCATACTAGATCATCAGAAAATCCAAGCTAAACTCTGGGAGGATCTTTTCTGTGTGTCCTTGTGTCCTTCAAGAGAAGTTTTGGGTGGTTTTTTTTTTAATTAAATTTATTTGGGTGACATTGGTAATAGGATCATACAGGTTTCAAGTGTGCATTTCTGTGATACATGATCTGTATATTGCAAAAGACATTTGCAGAAACAGTCTCCTTCTGGCCATATTTTATATTGACCCTCCCTGAAAGAACATAATTAAAAGGCATAGCTCTCTGGAGGTATGCATGCAGAGAGCTAAGATAATCTAGTCCAGGTGTGTTGCTCCCTGGCAGTCTTACTTGACACAGGGATAAAACTCAGAAAATCTAAGGAATGAATGCCTGGTATGACCTGTCGCATTCTTGAATACCAGTTGCCTCAGCCAAGCTTTTGACAAGCATGACATGCTACAGACAGTTGAAAATTGAGATTTCTTGGCAAGTCCTTTTTCATAGAAGAGTAACTCCGGTTTGTGAAAGTTATTCTCCCTTTTATCACCTTTCTATTCCCGCAGAAACTCTTACCTATCTACCAGTAAAGAGGACTGCTACATTTTTTTATTATGGTGACCCATAGTGAGGAAAAAAGGAAGGAAATTTCATTTTGTACCACTTAGAATACTACCGTGTTGGATTATCTTTTTACAACAAACACGAATTGCTTAAAATAACAAATATTAAGCCAGGACCTTGGGAGGGGGTGAGAAAGAGAAGGAAAGGAGGGAGGGAGAGAGAGAGAGAGAGAGAGAGAGAGAGAATGAAGGTAAAATACAGGTGTATGCAAATAAATGTGAAAAGTTTTGTTTAAAAGAAAGAACAAAGTTAGACACATGAAGCCCTGGTGCAGTCCTGTCACTTAGACATTGCTCCACAAATGTTTGTTGAATGACTAATAGAGCATGGAAGAGAGGACTCCATGGCAGGAGTCTGAGATGAAGTTGCCAGTTGGTCATCTTGACCAGGAAACAAATGTCCTATGGCTTCCTTAGAACATTTTATTGTTAGGATGCTAACACCCTTTTCAGGATGAGCAGCCACAAAATGCATCCCTCTGATTCCTAAGTGGATTCCTAAATGGGTTTGTCTGTCAACTAGAATTATATGTCAGAGGCAGGCTGCCAAAAATGAGTCTTCTGGTCCAGCGTATTTGGAAATGATCTCTTCCTCCTGTCATCAGTCAGCCAGCACTTTTGTTTGCTTCTTGGTACCTCTTGAAATATCATTCATGTATTCACTCAGTCTCTCATCCAGAAGTGTCTCTTGAGTGCCTACTATGTGCCAGGCACTGTTCTAGGGTCTGGAGATGCTGCCATGGAAAAACGGACAAAATTTTCTACCTACAGGGATTATATTCTAGCTGAGTGGAGACAGATGATAAGTAAAATGTATGACATGGTAAGTGCTAGGGAAAAAAGTAGAACAGGGAAGAGGAATGGGGAGTGTTGGGGAAGGGTGGCTATTGTAGGTGGCAGGATGGTAAGTGAAGTCTTCACTGAGACACTCATATTTGAGTAAAGACAGGAAAGGGCTGAGGGAGGGAGCTATCTGGATATCTGAGGGAAGAGCAGCCCAGGCAGAGGGAACAGTAAGGGCAAATGCCCTGTGGAGATGGGGGTGGGATGGCACCATGATTGGCACATTCAAGGAATAGCAAGGTCCACATGGCTGGGATAGAGAAGGCTGTGACGTGGGGAGGGGAGCAGTAAGAGGTGAGGTCAGACTACCTGATCTATAGAGTTTGGTAGGCCATTGTAAGGACTTTCCGTTTTAACCAGATTATATGGGAAATCATTGGAAGGTTTTGACCAAATTGTTTGTATTCTTTTCTAACTTGTTCTTTCACTCAACCTTGTTTTTTGAAATTCATCCATGTTAATATGTGTAGCTCTGGTTGATTCATTTTCATTGCTCTGTTACATTCTATTGGGCACTCTGTACCCTTCTACCACTGAAAGACAGTTAAGTTGTTTCTCTTGTATTTTTTGTCATGTAAACATGTCTCTTTCTATTTGCATTTGTGGGGAGTGGGGCATATATCCTATTCACCTCAATGCCGTACTGAAATGATTTGAGGAGAAGTTAAAAGTTAGGGTTCTACATCATTCTGTTTCTCCTGTGAACAGCTGAAGTTTGTGCCATCAATGGGCCCATCCTATGCAATGCAATCTTCTTTATTTTTTATTTTTTTGCAGTATGGTACTTTTATTCATAAAAATATCGAAATATCTGTTTGACCCTGATAATACCTAGTGGTAAAATGTGTCCTCTGAAGGAAATCATACACTAGTACTTATAATTTTTATAATTAAATTATATATTCCATATATTCACTCAAAACTTTGAACCTTCCCGTGTATATTTTTAATTTTTCAATTACAGTACTTTCAGTATTGTTTTGTGATACCCCTTCATATAGAAGGAATGTGAGAATCCTGAAATCTGTTGAGATAGGCAGCTTAGCCCCATGGGTTGTTCCTGGCCAGGTGTCAACCCACTGCACCCAGCAAACAAATGTGTGCGGCTGAACATTTGAAATTGCTGTTAGCAAATAGCCAAATGGCCAGTAAAGCGTGCCTTCTCCTCGGTGAGAGTTTGAGGGCTTAGACCATGATGGTGGCTTTGAAGTGAGGTTCTGAGGAAACCTAGGGAATAGTCCTTGAAGAGACTCTGACCCACTTCCTACCCAGGTGCTCTGCACCCAGAGCAGCTCTGCTTACTCACTGTTGAATCCTAGGCATCCCCATAAAGTCTTAGGGTCCCAGAATTTGAAACCATTTGACTAAGTGACCTGTGAAGAGCTTTACAACTTTAAAGTGCAGCTGTCTCACTCACACACACACACACACACACACACACACAATATAAAGTATTTTAATGTTTATTTTTGTGTTATTAAATGTTTTCATTAAAAAGTCCAAATTTAGCCGAAACCGGTTTGGCTCAGTGGATAGAGCGTTGGCCTGCGGACTCAAGGGTCCCGGGTTCGATTCCGGTCAAGGGCACGTGCCTGGGTTGCGGGCACATCCCCAGTGAGAGATGTGCAGAAGGCAGCTGATCGATGTTTCTCTCTCATCGATGTTTCTAACTCTCTATCTCTCTCCCTTCCTCTCTGTAAAAAATCAATAAAATATATTTTAAAAAAAGTCCAAATTTAATTTCACAATTACAAATTTACTTACCATTGTTTTTAAATGTAAGGCACCATTGAACCATTTACAAGGGATGACTAACCTTCCCTAGGAAAATTAAAGATAAGTATGAGATATCTTGTTAGGCTAGAAGTAAGGAAATACTCAAATGTGATGATGGAGATATGTCAGAAGGATCCAGGAGCCACTTTGAGGCTATTTCAACTTCATTATGATGTTCATAAATTCCAATATAGTGAAAAAATCTCAATCTATGAGTCTAGGAATATTTTTAAAAATAAATATATATACATATACAAATGAGAAAGGAGAGCTTGTTCTTACCAACAAATGCAACTAATATTGTGGTGAAAATATAAATCACCATTTGGCGCCATCATAGAGGCAGGTAGTTGATCCAGGTGGTAATCATCAATAGAATGCAGGTGGACAAAGGGTTGATGAGGGGCAAGACTTTGGTGCAATTTTAGAAATATTTCCCCACAAAATAATAATTAACTATCAGGGGCCCATGGTGACTTCATGGTGCAGAAACCTGACAAAATTATCAAGATTCACATGATCAAGTGGTGTGAAGCGCTGACATCCTGTACCCTCTGATGCATCCAGCCAAGCACAGCTTTGTACTGGGACATCCCTGCCCAAGCAGCATGAGCTCAATCTGGTGACGAGGAAATACCTGCCGGACCCAGGGTGAGGACCCTCCTACAGAATGTGAGGCCTGACATCTTTGAAACTGCGGAGGGCATGAAAGACAGGGAACTGTGGAGGAACTATTCCAGATGGGAAGAGACTGAGAAGACCTGAGAACGAAATGCAACGTGTGGTTCTCCAGACCAGCAGCATCTGGGAACTTGCGGGGAATGCAGTCTTCCACCAGCACTCACACTTCAGGCCTACGGAATCAGAAGCTGCATTTTAGCAAAATCCCAATGATGCCTGTGCACATTTAAGCAAATTTAAAAGAATGGCCAGGGCCCTAGATGGGCAGTTTCAAGCTCAATCAGAATCACTATAGGAGAACTTTGTAAAAGGACAGATGTCTACCTCCTTTCCCAGATCTGCTGCGTTAGATGCTCCATGGTGAAGTCTGCAATTCGGTATTTTAAGAAACTCTCATGGGTGGTTCTGATATGAAGCCACATTTAGGAACCCCCGGGCTCTAAATAGTATTGTCATAGGTATACTAGTAAGTGACCAAAGCGGAGTTCCTTCCATATGGGCCTCTAAACACAGATTGGACAGTCAAGCTAATCATCACCATGACACCTACCCCGAGAGCCAAGACATGACCCCAAACTATTCTCCAGTGCAGAGGTGGAATGTAAATAAATATTGCCGGTTCACATTTCAGGAGTTTTCCAGAAGAGTGAAGTGGATTTGAAAACTACTTTTTAAAAGATTGTTTGTACAAACATCATACTCTTTCCAGTCCTTGTTTGGCAGAGAGTTTAATCAGATTTAAAATAGTGAGTGTTCTTTGTACGGTTGTATGTTTCTTTTCTTCCAGGGCATGTAAAACAAGACATCTGGGTTTTATCATTAAAATACTAAAACATGTCCAGCATTTTTAGGAAATCTGGACCTGAGTTTATATGCTACAGGTGTTAGATATATTTGATAAAAAGGCCATTCGTTTAGAGTTAAAAGGAAAAAAATATGCATACCAATTTCATTTCAGAAAAATATTTGGCTGAAACATTTAAAGTGGGTTTTTTTAATATATATTTTTGTTGGTTTCAGAGAAGAAGGGAAAGGGAGAGAGAGAAACATCAATGGTGAGAGAGAATCATTGATCGGCTGCCTCCTGCACGCCCCTCCTGAAAATGGAGTCCACAACCTGGGCATGTGCCCTGACCAGGAATCAAACTGTGACCTCCTGGTTCATAGGTCGATGTTCAACCACTAAGCCACACTGGCCAGGCTAAAACATTAAAGTTGTTTACTGTGTTTTCCAGCATTTAGAAAATTAGGAGAAAATAAAAAACGAAGTACTTTTGTCAACCCCATATAAAAATATCTGGCTTTCAGATAGTCTTTGTTTTACATTATACACTCAACTCTCATCAACTCATAGCAAAATTTGCTTTTGCTCGCTTATTTTGTCACTTTATCTGTAGTAGCTCATGGACATAGAAAGCATCTTTCTTTACTAATTTATTATCTGCCACAGAACATAAAATATAGAATTTAAAGAGTGAGTCTGGATGTAGTGTAGGCTTATTCTATGCACCAGTCTGAGACATCCTGCTCTCCAGTCCCCCATGGAACAGGGAGGCAAGGGAGGGGGTGTATAGTAGAAAAAACGAGGGAAACATAGAGAAGCATTAATTAAAAATTGTAATTTTCTAAGTTCAAAGAAATACCACATTAAATGTAGGTGCCTGGCCAAATCAAATGCCATATCTGAAAATCATTGAATACGTGCTCATTAATACTAGTAAAATTGGCTAACTTTTCCATTGAGCTTATAAGTACATTAACCATGTTTGCCTCTTTCCTTGAATTCTACAATTCTGTAAAGTAGGTGTTGCTGATAGGCCTGCTTTAACTAGAGGGAATAGAAGAGAAGCTAAGTAATTGGCCCTGTATCACACAGTTAGTGAATGTTAGAGCTGAGCCTCGAACCCAGCACCTCTGGCTTCAAACACGGGCTGCCCCCCACTGCATGTAGAAAATAATATTTGTCCAGTCTATACCCCCAAATCAGGATCTTGTTTTGTTTTGGTTTCATTTGGGGGGTTTTCGGATGTTTCCCTTTCTAAATACTTGAATGATGTTTTTACTTTTCCATCTCTGCCATCTACATCCTAAGCATGTAAATATTTTTCTAAAGAGCTTTCTTGAGCCAGATACAAAACACGTCTTTGCACCTCTAGACTGAAAACTCACCCTCTCTTTACAGGAGAAGCAAGGCTTGTGTTTGGCCCTCACCTCCTCTGGCCATAGCTCGGTATAACTTTTAAATGACTGGCCCCCCAGACCCCAAGCAGGTCTGTCACTTTTACAGGAACTATAAACACGCCCTCAAAAACTGTCAACAGCCACAGACTCCTTGAACTGACTGTCCTGAAGAAAATGAGCAGGCTTTCACTTCAACCCATTCAGCAAATTCACTCCAACATCCTGCCGGCCACAGGGGCCCATCTCCAGAATAGATCGCTTCTCCACCCTCCCCACATCTCAAGTTTTGAATTTCTGCAGCTTCTATCCTTCGGTTTGTGCCCATGGAGTTGTTAATCAGGGTCCCCACCACCAATGAGCAGCCGCACTCTCCCTCCTGGGACAGATCCTGCCAGGAATTTTCTCAGGGGGGCTCTTCCTGCCAGCCCCCTCTCCTCACGGAAGCAGAGGAGGTTTCTTGCTTCTTCCTTTGACGTCTCCTTTTATCCCTAATGAAGACAAATAGCATCCATACCAACTTTTGTTATTTCTTGCCCATTTTCCTTCCTGCCTCCCTTCTGGAATTCTGCCCCAAATCTGCCTTCTCCTGGGCCCTTCCCCTTCCATAGCCCCGTGGGCAGGGCGCAGCTGGAGCCCCCACTTGAGTGAAGTTCAAGCCTCAGTATATCTGAAGCTGCAGGCAGGTCTGCTGCCCACGAGGGCTGTGCCAGCAGGCCCTGTCCTGGGCACTCTAGTTTCCATTGCCCTGACTCTTCTCCCTTTGGTTCCTCGGGTTTGCCCATCTAGAACCCACTGCCCCATCTCTTAGGCTGCCCGAGCTAGTGTCTTTAGCAATTCCTGCAGCTCCCAGCTCTCCTCGCCATCATGCAGGTTAGCTCCTGCCTGGCATGCACCACTTGTTCAGGCACATGAACCTGCCTCTGAGGACCCACAGATGGAGGGAGTACGTAAGGGGTAGTGATGCATCAAATCTTCTTCACGCGATAACAGAAGCACAGCAGGCTGTGACTATAGGATGTCCTAAGGTCAGGGGACCTGGGGTCTAGCCCTGGCACTGACACTGACTAGCTGAGTGACCTTGAACAAGTCACCTAACCTCTCTGGTTCTTGGATTTCTTCATCTATAGAATAATGGAAGCAAGGTAAATAGTCTTTAAGGTTCTCTTATTTATTAGTTGTCACATTATGTAGTGGAACCACATGACTAAAAGATTGTCTACTCGGCTCTTTCCTTGTAACAGCCCTGGCTAGAAAATAACAGTTATGCACGTGCCTTAGTCTCCTCATTTTTCATTAAAAGAAAAATTTTCTTGTGACTTGATTTTAGAATTCCTCCAATGATACATTGATGCTGAATTTACAGCACCAGTTATAAAATGATATACTGCCATTTCTGACTATTTCTACCTCCCAAAGTCCACTCACACCATACAGTTTCTGGAGATGAAGGGCTCCGTTATCAGGTTGGGCAAATGCAGCGAAGCGGGTCCAGAATTGCCAGTGGAGATGAGTCTCTGCCTATGTTTGCTCCAGGCTATAGGAGCGTGGAGAGACCTGGTGCCAATAGTCCAGAGTCTTTCTAGATGTTAGTGTTCCTTTGGGAAAAAATTACATGGTCAAAAGAGTATGGAAAGCTCTGAATATTAGTCGCTCCTTGGCAATTTACCATGCACGTTAGCATATTAAAAGCTCTGAGAAATCTTGCCAGTGTAGAAATCTTAGTTTATCCCAGCATTTCCCAAACTATTATGGCCCCAGACACTTCTTTTACAAAATACTTCACATCTGGTAGAACATGTCCTCAGAACACAGTTTGGGAAACATTACCACAAAACATGGGTCTTCAGAGCAGAGAGGGGTAATGACAGCTGCTGGAATATCTATGTAGCACCTACTGTATGCAAAACATATGGAATAATTCAAAATTGGCAGATTGAGTTACTAGCAGCCAAGATTTCAAAATCTAACGCTGCAGAGGGATGGACACACATGAATAAACATGACAGTCAACAAACAAGACAAATGAAGTGTTAAGTAATACAACTTGGAGGTGCCCAGGCCACTGGGCAGTTGTTGGACTTCCCGATTGAATTTCCATGCTCTCAGCTGTCAGCCTCAAGTTCTTTGCTACACCAGGGCAGTTAGCATTCAGCCAGTTTGATGATATCACCACGGGCACTTAATTATTTTCATAAATAAGGCAGTTGGTGGGGCACACCAAGTCATTTTATCCTGTGCTGGACATCCTAGAATTTTTGTCTTACATGTACAGCTATGTTGATTTTTATTCAGAATTAGGATCTATTCTTTCCCCAGAAAGGATGGCATCCTTTTGACAGAGGGAGAAAGATGTTGAAATGGCCAACGTCACACACTGTTGTTCGGTCCCACTGAATCGAAGTGCCTGCAGTCCGGTGTACCTGACTTCCCTGGAGCCTTGAGCAGCGGCCCTGTTGGAGGCCATATGTGACTCACTGTTATTTTCCAGGCATTTCCTCTCCCCCCGGCCATATCCATGTGCCCCGATGTCCTCAGACAGCCTCCCAGGATCCTCCTCCTTCTCTCCTGTTTCCCTCCCTGCCAGCTTTCCTTAGACTTTCTATGGATACATGCTTTTTTTCTGAATATGTTTCTTGTCCCTTTCCACCTCCTTCTGCCTCTCCTTTCTGACATCTTTAGAAGAAATGAAGGCTCCTTTTTTCTGAGGGTTGAATCCTTGGGAAGTCTCTCTGCTAACAGAAGAGAAGCTGGCACTGTAATTCAAAGGCCAGCCTTGTTTCCGCAAAGACTACCTCTTGAAGAAGAAGCTGCTTATTATTTTTTTCAAAGTTTATTATTATTTATTGTATTTTTTTACACAAGTTTCATTGTAAGAGAAAAGTTTGTTGGCAGCAGCTTATCATCTTCATCTTCAAATTCATGGCCTCCAGTCTCGGTTTTATATTAATAGCACCAGCCAGGCGTGACAACTAACAGTTTAAGAGGTAGAGACTCTCATCTTCATAATTAAAAATAAAAATAAAAATACAAGTGCTAAGCCTTGTAGCAGCATCTCAGATGAGCGAGGTGCCATGCTAGATCACAAGCCCTGGCTTTGGGAGGGCTGCTCATGTCCTCCTTCGATCCTGTCCCAAGTCCCAGGAGAAGAGAAGATCCGTGCAGTTTGGATTTCAGCTCCATTTCCAGGGGGACTCAAGGGGCTGCTTTTGTCTGCTGGCTAAGCTAATGTAATGTCTTCACCTACCAGTTGGATTCCAGCTTACCACATCTGTTGCGTTTACTAGTGTCCAGGATGAGGCATGATGCATAATAGATTCTCAGTATTCGTTAGAGGAAGGAGGGTCATCAGATATATCTATCAAGGCTTTGTATTTTTTTCATTTGCACATTAATAGCAATTGTACTCCATTGTGATATAATCTGAGGGGTAGGAGAGGAGTATAATCTAAAATATAAGTAGGGCTTCTCCAAAAACTACCTTTTGGTACCTCCCTTTTCCCCTCTGTGTCCCTCCTAAACAAAAAGTTGTTGGAGCCACGCCAAACTAGACAGGGAGTTCAAGAGACTCTTCTGCCACCTACTTCATGTCAAGGAGGGTGCGTGTGCAATGTGCTGGCCGCTGCATGCTCAGTCCTGAGGCCCTACATGAGTAAGTCATGGCCTCTACCATCAAAGAGCTTACAGTTGGGGGAGGTTGGCGTAGGACAAGGTACTAGACAGGGGTCCTCAAACTACGGCCCGCGGGCCACATGCAGCCCGCCAAAAACATTTATCCGGCCCGCCGGGTGTTTTTGCCGCCGCTGCCTGTTGCTTAGCAGCCGACTAGTTTTTTTTTAAACTATAGTCCGGCCCTCCAACGGTCTGAGGGACAGTGAACTGGCCCCCTGTTTAAAAAGTTTGAGGACCCCTGTTAGAATATACCTAAGCATATATATACTAGAGGCCTAGCCGGCAATATGAGCCGATCAGGTTCTCCCCCTTCCCCCATCCCCCCTAGCCTCCTCCTTCCCTCGCTCCCTCAGCACCCTGCTGCTGCTGGCCACCCGCCATGTTCTGCGCCACCACCTGGTGGTCAGCGCACACCATAGTGAGTGATCAAACTCCCAGTCTCCCAAACTCCCAAGGGGACACTTTGTATATTAGCCATATATATATATACATATATATATATATATGATGTGTGTGTATTATATATGTATATATGCATCATATGGGATTTTGTTATTTAAATAGAAAAAAATGTTATTTTATTCCTAATGTGGGGTCAGGGGAGCCTTCAGAGAGCAGGAAATATGTGTCACCCTTTTATTAGGAAAGGTCTGTGCTCAGGACACAGACCCCGCTCAAGACAATCACAGATTCCTCCTGGGCCAGCCTTCGACTTCTTCCTTCCTTGCAGTTACGACCTGGGATCTAGAGATTCCTTTCTTCTGGATTTCTGTGTTCTGTCTCCTGGAATTACACTCTCTACAACTCAGGTACCAATGTTAATGGAAATAGTAGCAGCAGCAGCAGCAGCAGTCACAATAGTAATCATTTATTGAGCCCTTAACTAGACATGAAGCGTCATGGTGAGATCTTTAGATACAATCTTCAATTTCATCCTCACAGTAATCTTATGAGATAAATATTATTGTTCCAATTGTACTGAAAAGGGAATTGAGGCTGACAGGTTAGGTGGCTTCCTCGGGGACCTGCACAAAGAGACAGTGGACCTGGGAGTTACACGCAAGTCCACTCACCTGAGTGCCTGTGTTCTCCACCGCTATGCTGGGCTGGGCTGCCTCCCCGCCACCCCTGGCTTCTCCTTCCTGGTTCCAAGTCTCAGGCACAGTTAAGAGATGGAGATTCACAGTATTGGTAAAAAGATAATGCTTGAGTAAGACTTGGGTAAAACAAAAAAAAGGGGGGGATGCTGAACCCATTAAAAGGATCTTCTTTCTATGAAAACTTCTGCTCAGCATATTCAAGACACATTTTGGCAGAAAGTCATTTATCTTCTCTCTCTGGACCTGGGAACGGCCGTAGGAAGTGTTTGGGCCTCTTCCCAAATATAATCCCTGACCATTTGGAGGCTGAGAACCCTCTCTGCCCGCGGCCTCCTGGGACTCCGGTGGCCGTCTGTCGGTCAGAGGCACCGAGCATCCCCACGGTGGACATGTGGGAAAGATGGTCTCTGTCCTTGAGGACATAAGGTCTGGTCAGGGAAACAGAGCAGGCCCATGTGAAAGAGTCAGGCACACAAATATAGCAAAAATAGACCCATGCAGTGTGGAAAATCCAAGCGCAGACGTCACTATGGACTCAAGGTCCAACATTAAGTCAGAGAGGAACAGGAAGAAGTTGAACGTGAAGTGCTAGGTCATCAGAAGAGCCTTCCTAGAAAAGGTCCCATCCACTTATTTGCCGACTCTCATTCAGCATTTACGTGGTGGGCACTGACGTCTGCTTTTTGGGAAACATGGTGCTGACTGTGCAGGGAGGCTGGGGTCAAGGATATATGGGGGCACCTGCCCAGGTGGGAAGTCAGAGCAGGCCTCCTTGAGAAAATGATGCTTTCATCAGATTCCTGAAGGCAGCCCTGCCCCTGACTTCAGCCAGAAACCCAAGAAAAAGTACAAAGAGGCCCCCACCTGTGGCCTGCCCACCTCTTTCCATCCTAGCAGATGTGCCATGTGTGGGCACCTCAGGCCTCCAGTTCAAACTCTGTCCACATGCCACTCCCCTCTACTCCTTGGCCAGCATTCCGGCCTAGAATCTGATCTATCCTCAGGAGACTGATCCAGATCAAAGGCCCACAGTGGGCTTGGGCCCTTTGCACAGGGCATTCAGGAGTCCTGAGTCTACAAAGGTATATGATCTGGAAGTGGGTACACAGCTGGTGGCAGACATGTCCCCCCCCACCCCACTGGCTTCTCACTCTATGGAGAGGGACACAGCTACCTCAGCCAGCGTACTGCTCAGGGCAGGGATTCTGACTGCAGGGTCTAAGGACATTTCTGCCTAAAGGATAAGTAGGTGTTAGTTAAATTGGCAGGAGGGTGGTGTAGGAGGGTAAGCCTTCTTCTGGAAGGAAGGACAAGTGCAAGATCCCTGAGATGGAAAACGTCCTTGGTCACCTTCCTAAAAGCAGGGTGTAGGGGAGAGCTGGGTGAGGTTGGAGAACAGACAGGGGCCTGGTGGGCCAAGGTAAGGACATGGTAGGCCAGGAGAGGTCGTTTTGAATGGAGCAAGAACATTCCTTCCAAGCTAAGCTCGTGTGATGCCAATAAGGTATTTGATGTGAGAAGAGAAAGCAAGCTGTTCGGTTTGGCTGGGCCTGAGAGGACTGAGAAAGGCAAGAGCAGGAAGAAAGAAAACATCTGGAGAGGAGCAACTGTGGAGGAGTTGTAGGCATGTACCAAGGGACCAGGGTCATCAAAGGGAACTCAGAGCCTCTGGGAGGAACGCGAACAGAATTGGGCGGAGGCCCAGATTCGCTCTTTGTTCTGTGCTGACCATGGAAATGAGGCCAAATAATTTGCCACATTTAACACCTTTCCACTCAGAGATGCTCCCTACGCTTGAGTTGTAGTACTTTATACGTAGGCGACTTGTGTGTTTTCCTGTGTGATTTATGTCCTGGAAATTACTCTGCATTGGCAACACATCACATTTTCCACTTAGTAAACGTAGCCACTGTTTATGCTTTGGGCAACATTTTACAGTGGTCGCCAAATCCTTGTTTCCTTATTGTGTCGTTTACTTTTTATAATCAGTGATGGCATTCCCATCAGTTAATGCCTGTGAAGTTGTGAATGCATTAGGCCGCAATAAGAATTGTTCCTGAAGTCTGTAAGCAGATGTTGGGGTGTGTGTGTGTGTGTGTGTGTGTGTGTGTGTGTGTGTGTGTGTTTATGATAACAGTGCTTACATAATCTCAACAACCAGGCCCTAGGGACTCACACTCGGAGATGGAACAGTTGGTTTAAATTAGGTTTCCATGTGAAATACGGTATCTCTATTTTTTTCCTAGCATTGTGGGAAAGTATATGGAAAATCATTTGACTGATAGGAAATAAATCTGGATGCTTGATCAGGACTGAGACACAAACCACGTGCTGGTCTCTGCTCCATGAAGCAGGACTCTCCAGAGAAAGAGGAGTTAACCCTTTCAGACTACTGGGCTAATGAATCACCAGAATAGCCTGAAAGAACCACGACTTTCCAGAGACGTGATTTGACATCAATTTCAACAACAATACAATGGAGCTAAAGCTACAGAAAGATATAGCCAAAGGCCTCAAAAACTAATCCATTGGATGTCCTTGAGGAACCATTTTAACTTCTACGATTTCATTTTTATTTGTAAGGTGACAGGTTTGAATTTCTAGCTCAAAGAGTCAATGATCTTATGATACTAAGTGTTTTCTGGGGAATTCCCACAGCAGGATAGGGCTTATCGGACACAAATCACGCTATAGGAAGAATTGGACAGAAGCACCAAAGATACTCAGTCTCTATCAGCAAAATAAGTTCGTGCTCTGGAGAGCCAGGGTTTCACAAAGGTGACTTTTAATTGGGTAACCAGGTGAAGGGACAAGGCTTGGAAATGGTGAGCAAGGGCTTATTTAGCTACAGGGAAGGGGTTGGCTCTGCAAATCCCAGAGGGAGATCCTTTGTGCTCCAAGCAGCCCTGAGAGATTGGAATAAATGGTTATCTTTTCCCCAGGAGACTCAGAAGTCCTTGCAGGGTGAACAGGACCAGAGCTCATCCTAGGGGTTTTGATGCCTAATCTCTCCTGATGTTCCATGAGGACCCAGTGAAGTCCAGACAGGTAGAGAGCAGAGGAGCATGCTCAGAGCCCCCTGGGCTGGGCCAGGAGGAGGCAGGTATCACTGCAGTGCTCCTGGCTGCTACCAGAGTGTGACGCTGTTTTATCACTGCAGCTCCATGTTGCTATTATTTCTCTACATGTTCCTGAGTAGGGAGAAGAAAAGGGTGTTCAGCATCAATCTTTTCTGGTCTGTTTTGTTCTTTAACCATTTTTTTGTGTGGTACTCTTCTCGATATCTTCTTTTTTTCCAGTTCTGTCCTCTTACTGGGGGCTTAGATGGACCTAACCAATGCCACGTGGAAACTGTCACCCTTCATCAGATGAAAGAGCACCTGACTGGGAGTCCTAGTTTTCACATCAACAAGAATTGTGACCTCAGAAAGTCACTTCTCCCATGAGCCATAGATTCCTGACCTGGAAAATGGGGTTGGACTGCCCTCTGTTGTGGCTGCCAGCAATAAATGCCATTCATTCCTATCACTTTATGGCAGTGCATACATTCCTCTCATTTTACAGGAGTGCATACAGAACTCTTTTTCCTGCCATTGTCATGAGTCACCATCAACTCTGTTCACGCCTCACTCTCACTCAGGCCAGGGAAGCAAGTGTCCCCCCCGCCCCCGCC